>NC_073635.1:34242651-34545681 GCF_029407905.1 Bubalus kerabau
CAACCAATACCTCAAAAGAAACAGATCTTCAAAGTCCTCAAGGGGAAACCCATTGCTATATAAGCAATTGCACCTGCCACCCACACCCAAATTTCTTCACATATATCAGGACTGGATTTGATAAATATCAACATTAGCTGGAATAATAAAAAAATGGACTTTGGGGTCTGACCAAAAAAACTATAAAGATCTCTGTCCATAATGACTCTCGTTAGGAAGAATATAGATTACACAGTAAGGTTTTTTGTTTATTTTTTTTATCTAGAATTCAATCTTTTATTTGAATAAGTATTTTACATCACTTATTCATTGCCATTATGTAGATTTTGATGCAAATTCAGAATTAGAAATGACCTAATGGAGTTCCTATAGAAAGGGTGAACAGAAAACATATTTTGGCCCATTAACTAAATTTATGGTAAGTAATTTCCACATGAATGCAATTTAAAACAAAATGTATGAGCTTACTTAAAGAAAGAATTCCTCCTTTATTGTCTCAAAACTTTGAAACAAAAATAAAACTCCATGTTCCAGTATGTCTCATAGTACAGAAATAAGAATGCATGATGGTGAATTCAACTCTATGTGAATTAGATTTTGGTAAAAAATGAAAGTGTATTAAATAAAACCTAAGACAATTATACTTAAGAGAAAGGAACTGATCTCTCTGTTCTGCAAAATCCCTCAAGAGACACAGATGTATAGAACAGTCTTATGGACTCTGTGAGAGAGGGAGAGGGTGGGAAGATTTGGGAGGAGGGCATTGAAACATGTAAAATATCATGTATGAAACGAGTTGCCAGTCCAGGTTCGATGCACGATACTGGATGCTTAGGGCTGGTGCACTGGGACGACCCAGAGGGATGGAATGGGGAGGGAGGAGGGAGGGGGGTTCAGGATGGGGAACACATGTATACCTGTGGCGGATTCATTTTGATATTTGGCAAAACTAATACAGTTATGTAAAGTTTAAAAATAAAATAAAATTAAAAAAATGAAAAAAAAAAAGAATTTAAATGCAGTGCATTCTCACCGTAAAAAAAAAAAAAAAAAAAAAAGGAATTTCCAAGATCGACATTTATAAGCATTATCAGCCCAAGATAATACTTTAGGAGTTAAACATACTAATTTTAAAAATCCAAGACAATGGCAAGTAAGCACCAAGTAGCAGAACAGTTTGTGGAAAATAAAAATAGTGAAGTAAACAGATTTAGCCTAGTTCTAATTGAGCCTAATGGTTCATTTGTCATCCAATGTCTCCACCAACACTCAGCCCAGGGACTAAGAAATCTGATATTTGACACATAAGCAGGTTTTATACTTATTAATGCACAAAACAAATTATATTGAGAGCATCTCTCCTGATTATTAAGTAAATATTTCTTGATGCATCTCAAGGTACCTTCTCGTGAACTGGAGAAGAGGGTAGACGTAAGATAAGACATCTTCCCTGGGGATGCTGAGCCTAGAGTGGAGGATGCTGGGACCAGTCACACTAACACAGCAAGAGGAGCAATAAAACAGAGGCCAGACAGCAACACTAATAATCCTTCCACTGGGACATGGCTCAGCCCTCACCTGAACTCCCTCAAACCAGCTCCCCATCATAATGATCATACATTCCTTGAGGATTCTTTCATTTATTTAGGTCTCTTTTCCCTCTACAGTTTCATTCAATTTTACTGAAATAAAATTAAAATGTCATCATTGGAGCCAAGACATGGAAGCAACATACATGTTCATTGACAGCTGAATGGATAACAAAGATGTGGTACATATAAATAAGGAAATATAACTCAGTCATTAAAAAGAATGAAAAAATGCCATTTGCATGGATGGACCTAGAGAGTATCATATGAAGGGAAGTCAGAGAAAGACAAATACCATGTGATATCACTTATATGTGGGATCTAAAATATGATACAAATGAACTCATATGACAAAACAGAACCAGACTCACAGACATAGAAAACAAACATGGTTACCAAAGGGGAAAGGCAGGGGAGGGATAAATTAGGAGGTTGGGATCAACAGATACAAGCTACTATATATAAAAAAGAGAAATGACAAGGTCCTACTATATAGCACAAGGGACTATATTCAATATCTCATAATAAACTATAATGGAAAGGAATATATATATATATATATAAAACTGGTCACTTTGATGCACAGCAGAAACTAACATGGCTTTGTGAATTAACTGTACTTCAATAAAAAGTAATATCAGCATTGGTTTACTGATTTCCAACTTTCCGCCTTGATGACAGGTACCAAGCAATAGGATTCATAGTGTCTACTTGGAACATTTGGTTTCATTATTCTATTTAAAAGGGAGGAAAAAGCTGTTAAGTCTTAAGAGTTCTATCAACCATAAAGCAATTTCTGCTTGAAAACTATTTCCAAACAACATGAGGGTTTCCAACTAATATCTATTTCCCACTCTTCAACTTGTAGGCTATCATCATGTTATACTTCAAATTGATACTATATCCCCAGGTATTACTGAATACATTCAGTATTAATCTAGGTTTTATCACACATTTTACACTTTCTTTGCTTTTCAGTCTGTTGTGCAACTTAGGTCTTCCACCCAAGGCCATTTTCTTTCTGTACAAAATACAAACTTCAACTTCTCGGCCCTAGTTCTGTGAGTACTCTGCACCTGATAGCTGAGAAGCACCCAGGTGTCAAGCCCACAGGAAGCCAGGTTCGCCCCGCTCACTCAGATCTCTAGGCTATGGCCATAAGGGCCTTCAGGACAAGGCTTCTGTTCTTCCTTCAGTTTTATCTGAGAATTCCTCACCTGTTTTTCTTCAACACTTATAAAAATATTAATTCAACAGCCTTTCTTATTTTCAGCAGGAGAGCTGGTTAAACTTACACCTACCACAACTAGAAACTAGAAATAGCTTCAGTTCTAAAATTCAAAAAGGAATCTCCTTTCCCACTGCCACCCAAATATCCATCCAAGCTCATACCGTCTTTCAGCTCCTACACATTTTCTACAGGACAGGCAACAAGCCCTGGATTCTCAGCCTGCTTTCATGAATATGCCACACTTACTTGCTGGACACTTGCACGAGATTTCCAGACCAGTAATCAATTTCCGTATTGCTTAAATTCATAATATAAAACATAGAAACACATAAATTAACTAATATAAATAATGTGTCATGAGGCAGAGGGGTTCGGTAGGCTACATGGGTAGAAATGGTTGAATTTTAAACATAAACATGCATCACACCATGAAGTGCTATTTTGCAAAACAGTTAGAAACCCATTCCTTTCTTTATCCATTGTGTATTTCAAGTCTAGATAATAAGGTTTATGAGGGGAAGGTCACGGAAGCTAAGAGTGAAGGAAGAGGGGTGTTTTTTAAAATCTTCTCACCAGATCACACTCACTTTTTTAAATTCTAAAGTAATGAAGAAAAACCATGGGAAAATATAAGTAATTCAGTAAACTGCATGATTCTAACAAAAACAAATTCAAGAAATTCATAGAGAAAACCACAATAAACAACAAAGTTGAGGTAACACCAACAAAGAATCAGGTTGGCAAGCAAATATCTTGTCCTTGTCTCGGCACCCAACTTGAAGAGTTTTTGTCAGATAAACCAGTTTTCAGTTCTATTTGGCCAAAGCCTTCAAATAAACACCCACTTACAAAACTAGTCTGTAAATTCTCAATGGAAAGAACTGAAATATTGAAAAGTGCTTATAATTCAGATTCAATGGAACATAAAATCCCGGAATTTAAATAAAGATATAAAGGGAATTTCCTGGTGGTCCAGTGGTTAGGACTTGGTGCTTTCACTGATGAGGCCCAGGTTCAATCCCTGGTCAGGGAATTAAGATCCCACAAGCCACAAGGTGCAGTCAAAAAAATAATATATAAAAACAATCAACTTCTAAAATTAAAACCTAATATCTAAATACTGCAAATGCCACATAAATAACAAGGAAAAGACCTTCAATTAATCTATTAAACAATGATAAAGAAATTGTACATGGTCACGGAATAATAACTCTCCATACAATTATAGTCAAAAAATTAACTTCAAAATTAATTGAAACTGGTTTTACATTCCACTTGGCATCATAGCTTTTGCTATTTCCATACAAATGCAGCAAGATTTTCAGTCCTACATGAATCTCCTTGTGGAGATTCATCAGTTGAGCCTTGTCTACTACTAAGACTATAATTAAACTGTACAGTAAGCTATTTATATGTCTGAAATAATTTCCTTTTCAAGATTCAGCAGGCTTCAGCTTTATTCTGCAAAATCATTGTCAATGACATATTTAATCTCGAGGTTACTGCTTAAATTACATGTGCACCGCCCTCTAAGCCTAGATCCTGGCTGGAGACTGGCAGCAGCTGCCACACGTGTCAAAGGGTTACTATGATTACTTTCAATAGGAGCCATATGTGCTTGGTTGGCCACAGCAATTTGTCCCCTACAACCTAATTCAATCTATCAGATTTGCTAATTTTTTTTTTTTAAAGGAACAAAGAGTGATTCCTACGATTCGTGATTCAGAAACAAAATAAACGTTCCAGAGGTGGGGACAGCCTAGAAGTATCACTTTCTTTCTGGATCCCCAACAGGTAACTTGAGGGACTCGAAGAATCTGATGAGATAAGCTATACCAAATACTGCTCTTAAAATTTCGGCTTCATTAAGTGGTCACTGAAGAATGGAAACAAAGAAGGATTCGTATTCATTTATCTGGGGGGAAAGGACTGCTTTAGAAACCACTTACCCACAAAGAAAAAGAAAAAAAAAAAAAAAAAAGACCACCAAAAAGGTACGGAGGGCAGGAGGTGGAGTCCACAATCCTTAAGAAGAGAATGATGTTCCACACACTGACAACATAATTCGTCACACAGGCCCCAGAAGTTCTTGAGAGAAATCAGAGTGGAGAAGCACGCTGAAAACTTTTCCCAAGCAGCCAGGAAGCAGTATGTGAAAGACCCACTAAGAGGAGACTGTCAGCCTTCGGTAAAGAAAATGGGAAACTGACATCTTTTTGTGCCTATTGTATTACGGACGGAGCATCCGCAGAAATGGGGTTTGTAGTCATGGAAACCTGTACACACTCCTGGAGGAGGAGTGTGTGGTGGAACCACCCCAGAGAGAAAGAAGCATCACCTGGTGACACAGAGGGTGTGCACACTGAGCAGCTGGACTTGTTTCTCGGTACAGGGGCACAGAGGTCACACACGTGCAACGTTCTCAGCAGCACTCACAACAACACAAAAATGGAAACTCAATCCAAAACCTCTACCACCAAGTTTTCAATGCTTTTCAGCAATGAGCTAGAACTAGACTGATCAGCATGAGTCAATGTCAAAAACACGGGTGAAAAAAGCAAACTGCACAGAGATACATAAAATATGATCTCAAAATTAAAGCTTCAAAACCAGGTTTGACATAGCATATAGATATACACATGGATGGCAAAGGAACCCAACGGTTTTAGACCATGGATAAAGGAGAACTAATGAAGCTTCAATCATCTGTAATGTTCTGTATCTTTAAAAAGTCATCTAGCAACCCAGGACATCTAGCAATAAAAGGGACTCCTGGCGGGAACATGCTGTCTCTCTACTTTAGAGACAATGAGTCTGTCATTGACCATGAATGATATAGTTATTTGACATAGGATTTCAGTAGATGCACCTTATCAAGTTAAGTGCACACCTACTCCAGTATTTAAAGTTTGTTGCTGTTGTTGGCTAAAGATAAATACTAAATTTTTTTCTACATCCAATTGGATGACTGTATTATTTTTATCTGTTAATGAGGCAAAGTATATTAAGAGCAGATTTTTCTTAAGAAAACACATGCGTACAGCCTTGGAATTAAACCCAACTGTATCATATGTCTAATTTCTTTTGTATGATTGGATTTGGTTTGTTGATCTTTCATCAAAGAATGTTACCTCTCCATTCACAGTTGAGACTGACCTGCAATTTTTCTTTATCCTTCTGCCCCTATTGCTTTTGATCCAAAGGTTACTTTAAACATCAACCTACACTGAAAAGTACTGACTTTTTTGGGTATTTTTTGGGAAGACTTTTTATAGAATCGGAACTGTTTGTTCTTTTAATTCTTGACAAAACTAGCGTATAATGTATTCTCTTTGGAGGAAAAATCAGAAGTCATGATACCATTCCTTTAACGGTTGTAGGGTTATTCAGGTTTCCTATTTCCTCGAGTCTGAAGTTTTATGTTTTTCCTAGGTAATTACCCATTTCATCTAAGCCTCAAATTTATTTACACAGAGTCATTCATATTATTCTAATCACTGCTCTCTCTACCTGGAGTTATTTCTCTTTTCTCATTCCTAACATTTTTTTTCCCTGACCAGCTTTGTGTGTGTTAATCTCATTAGTCTTTTTGAAGAATCCACTTTCAGTTTTGTTGATCTTATCTTGCTCTTTTGCTAACATCTTAAATTGTATGAATAGCTTACTAATTTTAAGTATTTCCTCTTTTATACGATAAGCAGTGATGGTACAAATTTCTCTCTCCGGGAAATTCAAATCCCACAGATTTTTTTTTTTTATTTTTAAACTTTACATAATTGTATTAGTTTTGCCAAATATCAAAATGAATCCACCACAGGTATACATGTGTTCCCCATCCTGAACCCTCCTCCCTCCTCCCTCCCCATTCCATCCCTCTGGGTCGTCCCAGTGCACCAGCCCCAAG
The DNA here is from genome assembly GCF_029407905.1 of Bubalus kerabau. NCBI lineage: Eukaryota > Metazoa > Chordata > Mammalia > Artiodactyla > Bovidae > Bubalus > Bubalus kerabau. Next base: position 34,249,376 of record NC_073635.1, read on the forward strand.
CATCCAGTATCGTGCATCGAACCTGGACTGGCAACTCATTTCATACATGATGTTTTACATGTTTCAATGCCATTCTCCCAAATCTTCCCACAGATTTTGATGCAAAGTATTTTTCAATCATTCTAAGTATTTTCTAATTTCCAATGTGATTTCCTCTCTGACTCATGAATTATTTATGAGTGGTTTTTAAATTTCCAAGAGTACAGATTTTTATGAGTGTGAAAGTCCCTCAGTCATGTCTGACTCTTTGCGACCCCATGGACTGTAGTCCATGGAATTATCCAGGCCAGAATACTGGAGTGGGTGGCCTTTTCCTTCTCCCGAGGATCTTCTCAATCCAGGGATCGAACCCAGGTCTCCCGCATTACCAGCGGATTCTTTACCAGCTGAGCCACCAAGGAAGCCCAGGGAAGTTTTATAATGAACTTTTTTTTAAATCACTGATTTGTTGGTTCGGAGCCTTGGATTCACAGAACAAGCCAAATGATAACCAATTCTCTGAAATGTCATAAAGACTTCCTTTATGACTCGTACAGTCATTTTTGGAAAATACTTAATACATTATCGACCAGAGAGGTATTATGGCCACTGGTGTTAGTGTCTATAAAATCCACCAGTCAGTAATGTGTTAAGAACATGAGTACAAAGGGACAGATGTACATATGCAAATGGGGCATGCTCACATCTATGTATGTGTGACCTGTGTACATACTATCTACAGCTGCTTTCTCATTAAAGGGGGAGAAAAGAGCAGCTGTGACCTAGAGCCTGAAATATTTACCATCTCATCCTTCGCCAAGAAAGCTCATGAACCCCTCTAACTATTTGTACTTAGCATCTTACCTTACACTATTCCTTTGTGGCAACTGGCACAAAAAAAGCTTAATTAAGTCAATACTAAATGGCTATTTTCTCAGCTAAAATAGAAACCCAAGAGTAGAGAATACACTGCCATTTTTTGCTACATCTGCAATTCTAGCAGTCTGCATGGCCTACGAAGAACACTCAAATATCTGTTGATTTCATATAAATTCTGAAGTTAAATATGTGTTTTTCTGTTTTCTTGCTCTGAGTATCCTCTTTTACTTGCTTTTACTTTATCACATCTGTAAAGAGGAAATCTCTATATTTTTTAAATCAGCATTTCTAAACCTGTATTGCTATCACAGGAGTTACTCATCAAAAAAGAAACTCAGTGGTTAAATAAGTTTGGTTAACAAAATATTTTATATCACCCTCTGCCTGACTCACAATGTGATAAGCATATTAAGTATCGCACAAAACTTGTGGTAGGGAAACGTACTTAATTATTTATAACTCTGGATCTCCCCCGAAATTAGCCAAAGATTCTACTTCTCTCTTCGTGCTTCTTAACATTTCAAAAAACATTGTTTTAGAAGATGCAGCAATAGCACAGGAGAAGGCAATGGCACCCCACTCCAGTACTCTTGCTTGGAAAACCCCATGGGCAGAGGAGCCTGGTAGGCTGCAGTCCATGGGGTTGCGAAGAGTTGGACATGACTGAGCAACTTCACTTTCACGCATTTGAGAAGGAAATGGCAACCCACTCCAATGTTCTTGCCTGGAGAATCCCAGGGACGGGGGAGCCTGGTGGGCTGCCGTCTATGGGGTCGCACAGAGCTGGACACGACTGAAGTGACTTAGCAGCAGCAGCAGCAGCAGCAATAGCACACAATGGAACTAGAATGGAGTCAGTTTCCCTCTGATCAGGGAGGGCAAAGGAGCAGACAGCAAACAGTTGAGGGTTCATGGACCATTTGTTCTGTTTTGCAATTATTTACCTTTACCATTGACAATATGTAAATGACTGTCTTCCAATAAAACTTTATTTACAAAAACAGGTGGGCAAATCCCTATGTTGTGTAACAGGAACTAACAGTGCTATAGGTCAATTATATTTCAAAAGCAAACTCATAGAGAAAGATCAGATTTGTGGGTACCAGAAGTGAGGGATCAGGGAGGGGGAAGCGAAGGAAGGTGGTCAGAAGCTACAGACTTCTGGTTGTAAAGTAAATAAGCACTCGGGATGGAATGTACAACATGATAAATATAATTTATTAACTGCTGTAAGTTGTATATGAAAGCTGTTAAGAGTAAATCCTAAGAGTCCTCATCACAAGAAATAGTTCCTCTATTTAATTTTGTATCTAGGAGATGACATTCACTCGGTGTATTGTGGTCATCATTTCATAATGCAGGTACATCATTTTGCTGAACACCTTAAATGGATACAGGGTGTTATTGGTCGCACACAACTCTTTGCAACCCCATGGACTGTAGCCTGCCAGGCTCCTCTGTCCACGGAATTCTCTAGGCAAGAATGCTCCAGTCAGTAGCCATCCCCTTCCCTGGGGAATCTTCCCGACCTAGAGGTTGAACCCAGGTATCATGCATTGCAGGCAGATTCTTTATTGTCTGAGCCACCCGGGAAGCCCAACATGTACAGTGCTGTATGTCAATTATAACTCAATAAAACTGAGAGAAAAAAAAAAAAGTGGTAAGCTTAGATTTGGACCAATGGCCAGAAATTGCTGACCCCTGCACAAATGGACTGAAAATGACCTACACTGTGTCTTCCAGTACAGCAGCCACCAGCCACACGTGGTCTCGTTCAAATTACTTGAAATTGATAGTTGAAATTAGTTGAAATTGATAGTTAATCAAGCTGGTAACATTTCAAGTAATTAATAACCACTTATGGCAAGCAACTATTGCCATGGACAGCAGAGCAAAACATTTTCACTTCTCATTAACCCCTTACAGAAAGTTTTCTCTTTATATATATATATATATATATATATATGTATATGTATTGCTTTATTTTACACTGAAAATTTAAGTTCTGGGTAATAAAGGGAAAAGAGTACCTCAATAAAATAATGTTCAGGTCAAATGAGTAAGTTCACATGAACTAAAACATCTTCCATGAGGTTTATGAATTTAAATGGAAGAAGTAGATGGTTATACCAGGAGAAGGAAACAGTGATAACTTAAGAATTTCCCCAATGAGAGCAGACTACTCCTATTCCTACTTATACAGTAAGCCTGGGTTTTTATCTGCCCAGGGATTCTTTTTCTTCAACATGTTCTTAAGTCAGGCATTTAAGACTGCTCTCATATTGAAAGACTGAAAAGAAAATGCTCATCCAAACAGAAGAGCGATCAGCAACACGTCTTACCTCTCGTGGTTCACCCAGCACCACACCCCAGGGAGGAAAAGCAGAGACCATCCACATCAACCCCTGATGAGGGGCTTCAGAGGTACAGACGCCCCTGACTCCCGCCCCTGGAATCCTCAACAGGTACACCACATCCTGGCCTTGACAGGAGGATGCACATCCCCAGTTTGCAGGTAGTACATCTCCCCCCTTTACAAGTATAACTAACCCTAACACCTGCTCTGAGTGCTGGCATTTAAATATAACGCACTGACCGTAAGCACAGCCATGGGTGCCTGCCAGGAACAAGCTCTTGTTAGTTCAGTTCAGTTCAGTTTAGTCACTCAGTCGTGTCCAACTCTTTGCGACCCCATGAATCGCAGCACGCCAGGCCTCCCTGTCCATCACCAACTCCCAGAGTTCAGTCAGACTCACGTCCATCAAGTCAGTGATGCCATCCAGCCATCTCATCCTCTGTCGTCCCCTTCTCCTCCTGCCCCCAATCCCTCCCAGCATCAGAGTCCTTTCCAATGAGTCAACTCTTTGCATGAGGTGGCCAAAGTACTGAAGTTTCAGCTTTAGCATCATTCCTTCCAAAGAACACCCAGGGCTGATCTCCTTCAGAATGGACTGGTTGGATCTCCTTGCAGTCCAAGGGACTCTCAAGAGTCTTCTCCAACACCACAGTTCAAAAGCATCAACTCTTCAGTGCTCAGCTTTCTTCACAATCCAACTCAAGTGACCTACAAATGGAACCTCACTGTTGAGCTCCTGGTATCTTATCAAACTGCCAAGCAGACCACTGGTGACCCTCAAATCAGCTCCCAGCCAGGATCTTACCGGTGGCTTTAGACTGTGAGAGGGCAAGTAGGGGTCTCTTCCATTCTCCCTGAGCCTGTGTAACCAACCGTCATATACACAGAGACAACCCCTGACACTTAAAACTAGAAAGGAAATCCTGCAAGTCTTCATAGCAAGCAACACTTGAGGTGACTGTCACTCTCTTATGGAGATCCTAACAGGAAGTCAAATTATAAATGTACAACTCTAGGTGAGTAAAACAAAGCATTATCATGAAGCTCAAAAAGCAATGTCCTAATCTTACTATTTGATGTTTAAAGATATGACTTTATGCCATCCATTCATAAACAAAAACAGAAAATAAACCAAGTAGTTTCATAGTCACTTTTCAGGAAAATAAATAAACACTGCTTATCGGCCATAGTAGAAATAAACAAAAGGTTTAACACAATTATATCAAATATAACTTTTGAAAAGCTACTTACGTCCAAAGAATCCTCCTTCAGTAGGATAAGGGCCATGTTCTGTGACACCAACCGACAGGAATAACCTAGAGTGAAAAAAAGAACAAGATACGTGAATTACCATCCTCGCCAGGACGCACCATGTTCAGAATCACCCTTTCCGCACCTGACTGATGACCATGTTAAGCCTATGGGCTCACACAGAGGAATCGAGTAGAGCTTGACCCTTGTAGACAGCTCTAAGAGCACTGCTCAAGAGGGTCTCCATAACTAATAACTGAAATGTCAATAACACTTGTCAGTTTTCTGTGGATTTTCCCTTATCCTTGTTATCCCTGTAGAACAATAGGATGAGCTCTGGGTTCTCTAGAACAACAGCAAACACTTTAGGAGACAAACGGAACCCGAAAGTACTCCTCAATCACCATAAACGCACCTACTGTGACATTAAGTCCCTCACCTGCTTGGGACTTCCCTGGTGGCTCAGACAGCAAAGAATCTACCTGATACTGCAGGAGACCCAGGTTCAATCCCTGGGTTGGGAAGATCCCCTGGAGAAAGGGATGGCAACCCACTCCAGTATTCGTGCCTGGAGAATCCCATGGACAGAGGAGCCTGGCGGGCTACAGTCCATGGGGTCGCAAAGAGTCAAACATGACTAAGCGACTAACACTTGCACTTTTACTTCAATTCTCACGGCAGGTTTCTAAGGAATCCTATGATACACAGAGAGAGTTACTTTTCCTGCGAAAGCTCAAAGCAATCCCATTTCAAAAATTACATGAGCTTTAAAACAGGTTTGGAATAAGAGTATCTCAGTGCTAATTCTTAACAATTCCCATCGCATTTTAAACAATGGTACCTCTCCTCTGAGGTTAATTTAAGCTAGGTACTCTCCCACTTTTCCTCCCAGAAGGTGAACATATTTCTATGAAGCTCTTTTCTACTCAGACTTTGAGAGCCTCTTCTGACTCCTCCCCTTCAAATCCCCAGGCTCTGGGGAAGAGGAGGAGGTGGGCCTAGCTAACCCCAAGTCCCAGGGTGTTTATGGGGGCCCTGGGCTTTCTTTCAAATCACCCTTCTCAAGAGAGCTGGCAAAAACATGCGTTCACCACCAACCCCTACTCAATTGATCTCATCGAGAAAAGGCAAGAAGAGAGTCCTCCCACCTAGAAAAGTGGCCCTTACAGCAATAATGGACCACTGACCACAGAAACCGGAGAAGGCAATGGCACCCCACTCCAGTACTCTTGCCTGGAAATTCCCATGGACAGAGGAGCCTGGTAGGCTGCAGACCATGGGGTCGAGAAGAGTCGAACATGACTGAGCGACTTCACTTTCACTTTTCACTTTCATGCATTGGAGAAGGAAATGGCAACCCACTCCAGCGTTCTTGCCTGGAGAATCCCAGGGACGGGGGAGCCTGGTGGGCTGCCATCTATGGGATCGCATAGAGTCGGACACGACTGAAGCAACTTAGCAGCAGCAGCAGCAGACCACAGAAACAGGAACAAGTCATCAGCATGAAGGACATCACCCTTCATGCAAGGACGCAGGTGACCATCACATGAAGGGCCTTAACCCATGCTGTTCCCTGGGCAACAGGAGCCAGGGCTGTCCTCCAAAGAAGAGCCAAAATAACCCTTCCCACAGATGCTGTATTTACTAGAAAAGACGACAGGCATTTAACTGATGGACAAGTCACAGAGCTACTGTGCGTATGTGCTCGATTCTACCTGGCAGGCTCTCTTTTCATCCCCACAAAGCACTACTAACAGGCACAAAATAGAACTCAAGACAGACTAAAATTAAGATGAGAAAAACCTTGGGGTGTTTTTTTTTGGGGGGGTGATAAATATTTTTGCTTATTTTGGAATGTATGAAGTATATTCTTCACTAATGATGGTCATTTGACAAGAATATTTAGCAGCCACCTCAGAACACAAATTTTCAAGCACAAAACTACAGCTTTTTATCCAATTGTAATTTTTTTAAGAATACCATCAAGAATACCTAGTCCAGGCAGTTAATAACAGTTATCTCAAGGGAATGAGACTATTTTGCTGGTTACAACTGCCACATATTATTAATATTTTTAAAGTGAAAACAACTCAAAAATCACAGGACCACACAAGCAAACACCTGTTAAACCTCTAAGAGGGGGAGAGGGAAAAAAAGGAGGAAGCACAGCACAATTTTCTATGCATTTCCAAACTTGTTCAAGTCTGTATTTTAACAATAGTGATGAGTATAAATGAGTTTCCCAGGATGCCATTAAAAGTTCTACAGAGCAGGATAGAAATAATTGAACTTTCTTTCCCCAAAATTTTACAAATGTATTCTTCCTTCCTATAAATTCTTAGGTGAAATATAGAAGGGAGGTCTACATTTTATTTTCATTGACAAACAGGGATATTGAAACTTTAATCATTTTTCTTCCCTTGCCCCAGAAACTTCCAGCAACTCCACACAATAGAGACTGTTACAAATTTAGTATAACTCATGTGAAAGGATTTGCTGGTAGTTTTTGATATGAACAACAGCTGCAGAAGCAAGCTGTAATCTTTAAGCCGTCGCCTGCCGCTTGATTTTACATTTTGCAATTTAAGTCAAATGCCACTTGACAACTGAAGCTGCATAAAGATATTATGGAAAAGCTCAAAGTATTTTTCTATCCGTTGCAGGGAGAGGGTAATAAATAAAACCACTGACACATTCATGAATTTAAATACACAGAACTCAAGGCTTCTGAGAAGAAACAGGTTTTTTTTTTTTAAATTTGGAAAACAAAGCAAGATTTTGCTTAAAGAATTATCGCACAGAACACTTGCTCTAGACAGACCATGGAAGTTTAACACAGTTAAATGTGACTTAGCTAATGTGGCAAATTAAATTATGTCAATCCAAGTTTGCTGTGCTTGACTTCTAATGTTTTTGGATAAAATGAGATCAACTCTTGGAGAAGAGCCAGGTATGAAATGTCAATCTACTCTTGTAAATTGAGGTCTATTTCTTTAATCTCACAATCTAACAAGACGACCGTAAAATGACTGAGGAGGGGACCTCTGGGATTTCACTCTTTATTAGGGCCGAAGTTAACAGTACACCACTAAAGTGTTGAGTCTTTCTGCTACCTGAGTAGAATCAAAGAAATCAAAATATTACAGCATCTACGGTACTTAGAGCCGGACCTGGCTTTAATAAAATCATCATTCACACTAGAAAATATGACCAAACCAAACCTCTTGGAACTCACCATCAGTGTCTTTTTTTTTGAGATAAGCATAAATTGTCAAAGATAGCTCAACCCAGATTTCTTCGGAGACACTTTTGAAGGTTCGTGTTCATGCTAAGTCGCTCCAGACATGTCCAACTCTTAGTGGCGCTATGGACTATAGCCCACAAGCTCCTCTGTCCATCAGATTCTCCAGGCAAGAATACTGGAGTGGGTTGCCATTTCCTTCTCCACGGGACCTTCCCGACCCAGGGACTGAACCCATGTCTCTTACATCTCCTGCATTGGCAGGTGGGTTCTTTACCACTGCGCCACCCGGGAAGCCCTCTGGAAGGGTTAGGAATGACTGATTCCTGCTAACCATATGCCTGGGATCCACCAAACTACCCGACACTGGGATCCACCTTGGCTCCAAATCCTCAACAAGTGTGCTGCTGGTTCTAAATGATATCAGGTAGAATCTGGTCACTCACTGTTCAAGTGTGAGCGTATGGAACATAGCACCAGATGTCAAAAACGGATGATAACAGATGGAACTCAGTCTCCTCCAGACTGGGTCAAGGCTCAAGAATCCCTCCCCATCAGAGAACCAGAATGTTGAAGGCTTGTCCACAGAACCACACCCAGGCACCCTTCTCGCCAGATCCTCAGATGCCTCTCAGAAAGGCTTCAACCGTACCTCACCACGTCCCCTGCAAACCCTGCCATCGTTGACCTGTGCTACCTCATTCTTTGTCTGAAACAAATTCTTGAGGTTCAAGTTTTGAACCCATCTCACCCACGGAGCCTCCCTTGGTCTTTCTTTTTTTTTTTTTTAATAAATTAATTAATTTTTTATTGAAGGGTAATTGCTTCACAGAATTTTGCTGTTTTCTGTCAAACCTCAACATGAATCAGCCATAGGTATACATATATCCTGGAGAAGGCAATGGCACCCCACTCCAGTACTCTTGCCTGGAAAATCCCATGGACAGAGGAGCCTGGTGGGCTGCAGTCCATGGGGTCTCGAAGAGTCGGACATGACTGAGCAGCTTCACTTTCACTTTTCACTTTCATGCATTGGAGAAGGAAATGGCAACCCACTCCAGTGTTCTTGCCTGGAGAATCCCAGGGACGGGGGAGCCTGGTGGGCCACTGTCTATGGGGTCGCACAGAGTTGGACACAATTGAAGTGACTTACCAGCAGCAGCAGCAGCATACATATATCCCCTCCCCTTTGAAACTCTCTCCCCATCACACCCCTCTAGGTTGATACAGAGCCCCTGTTTGAGTTTCCTAAGCCATACAGCAAATTCCCACTGGCTGCCTATTTTACATATGGTAATATAAGTTTCCACATTACTCTTTCCACACATCTCACTCTCTCCTCCCCTCTCCACATGTCCATAAGTCTATTCTCTATGCCTGTTTCTCCATTGTTTCCCTGTAAATAAATTCTTCAGTACCATTTTTTTCTAGGTGTCATATATAAAAAATATGGAACACATCATGAATTTGCATGCCATCCTTGCACAGGGCCATGTTAATCTTCTCTGTATTGTTCCAATTTTAGTATATGTGCTGCTGAAGCGAGCACTCCCTTGGTCTTTCTGATGCACATCTTTCCTTCTGGGAAGTGACTGTCACATGTCAGGCTCACACACTCAGACTCTCAGGCTAGGTGTGGCCCAGGCTAGGTGACTTGGTATCTCTGTGCCTCAGTTCCATCTTTGAAAGGGGATAATGTCGATCTCAAAGGGGATGTGAGACTTACAGAAAGGACTTAGCCATCATACGCCAACCACCATGTGCACATTCACTGAGTAACCACTATGAACGCCAGTCATGCTCGGCATCTACACTGCATGACTGGTACTTTCTCATCTATCTCATTCCTGAGTTGTCTCATGATTCACTCAGGCCCCAAGTTGGGAATCTAAGCTCCGCAGTCTACAGAGGAGCATCTGGCAACTATGGAGCTGCAGTCATCAAGAAACCACGCACCTGACTCTCCTGTGAGCGTCACTGGGGCCAGGGCCGGGCGCCCCCAGCACCGCCCGAAAACCAGACTCATCTTCCTGCCAGTGGGCAAGTCCACCTTCATGGCTTTCAGAAATTAAACTTGCAAAAGACTACAGAAGTGGTTTCAAGGTATCAAATGACACCAAAAAGTCGATGGCAGGGGGGCGGGGGAGGTGTCTGAAATGAAAGCTGTTCCCAGCATGATGACTTTAAAATGGAATATGCATTCAGAGTTTGTTCTCACTTATGCTACCTCCATTAAAAGAAAATTATAGACTCTGAAAACCTCACATCTACTTTCTTACTACGTAATAGATGCTTCATCCAGCCATAATAGGAAATGACAACTACATGATTCACAAAGGCTACAGCTGAAATTTCACTTTAGAATAGCTGATGCTAAATTTTGGGGCTAAAAAAGAGAATTGCCAGTTCCCGGAAACACAGCTCATTAGTGTGTTTCAAGCACGGCACTGCAGAGTCCTGGCATTGTGCCAGTTCCAAAGGACCTCAAAGTCACACATGGGATGACTGTGTCTACCTAATATTCATAAGCTCATATGAGACAAATATCCTGGAATTTAACTTGACTACATGTGTTTATTTTCAAGGTATAAACTAAAAGGAATGCTTCAAATAAATTTTCAAACTCTGACAGACAGATGGGTGGACAGGTGGTAGATAAATGACAAGAGATAGAGCAAATACTAAAGACAGCCAATAGCACCAAACACCAAATGTCACCTCTAAAGGGAAACGTTGCCAGTTAAAAACCATAAGAGTCAACAGTCATAAGACACTCCAACTTCGGAGGCAGTGAAATATGAAAACAATGTGTGTCTTAGAATGTATGAAATAAAGTACCTTCTCTAGGGTTTTCTAAGTCAAATTTTGGAGAAGGGTGTTCGTGAAAGCTCTGTGAATCTGTTTAAAATGCATCCTGCACCAGGATTCATGGCCCTGAGACCCAGCACTAACTAGCTTGGATATTAAGTAGAGTGAGACCTTGTAGACTCTGATGTCTCCCAGTCCCAGGGCTCTAAGACTGCTGATGTGTAAAGACCAAAGACAGGGTAGAGAAACAACCCCCAGCACAGCAAAATTGGCTCTCAGGACTCTTCTCCTTACTCCAGCTAGAAGGAGAACTGCTAGACACTTGATATGCTTCCCAAGTACCTTCTGGGTACCCTAACATACACATAGGACACATCCAAATGTACAAAATATCCAGTCCATATAGTGGGAGACAGATGGATAACAGCTCATATCACAGAAGGTTTGAGGAACATGGGACCAGAACAGAGGCTGACGATTGTCCTCGATCCAGAGCACGACCTCAGGCTGCTCACCGGTTGCCTGTGGTCTGATGTGGACAAATCCAACATCAAGTCTAGACATCTACACTGCATCCTCTGCAGGCTCAACTGATGCCCTAATTCAGTGGTATATACACAGAGGAATACTACTCAGCCATAAACAAGAAATAAAGCCATCTTCAGCAATACTCATCAAGTCATTTGGACTTAAATTCCCTTTCCTCAATTTTCATTTCTGCAATACTTAAAACCAAAGAGGTTGTCAACTCATACAGGGAAGGGAAAGATGCAAGCCTCTTAGAAAAACATATCAATTGGTAAAAATCATTAAAAAGGCTATAACTATATAAAATAGTAACACACATTTAAACTTAATAAAAATATGCTTAGTCTCTGAGACTAAATTTTTGTGAAAAAAGTAATAAGAAAATCAAGCTCTCATCAACTCTTGAATTCTCTAGTTTTATGAATGCATACTCAGTCGCTCAGTCCTGTCTGACTCTTTGACTCCATGGACTGTAACCTACCAGGCTCCTCTGTCCATGGGATTTTCCAAGCAAGGATACTAGAGAGGGTTGCCATTTCCTACTCCAGGGGATCTTCCCAACCCAGGGATTGAACCAGCCTCTCCTGTGTCTCCTGCATTGCAGGCGGATATTTTGCCACTGAACCACCAGGGAAGCCCTATGCTGCTGCTAAGTCACTTAAGTCGTGTCCAACTCTGTGCTACCCCACATACAGCAGACCACCAGGCTCCCCTGTCCCTGGGATTCTCCAGGCAAGAACACTGGAGCGGGTTGCCATTTCCTTCTCCAATGCCTGAAAGTGAAAAGTGAAAGTGAAGTCGCTCAGTTGTGTCCGACCCTCAGCGACCCTATGGACTACAGCCTCCCAGGCTCCTCTGTCCATGGGATTTTCCAGGCAAGAGTACTGGAGTGGGGTGCCATTGCCTTCTCCAGGGAAGCCCTATAAGTGTGTCCAATTACTTTTCAGGAAGGTGTCATAGTTTTAATGTTTATAGCAGGCAGATAATGCTCATAAAGAGCATGTTCATTTGGTTTCAGTAAACTTTTCTCGACCTTGTGAACAAAGAATTCTATAAAACACCATCTGTCAGTGTGTCTGAGGAGCCCATGGACACTTCTACAAGACTTTAAAAACACAAGACAAAAATCAGCATTGGGAAATTATTTTTTAAATGAATTACCTATATTAATAGCAGTTTCTTGCTTGTCGCCTGTCAACACCCATATTTTAATCTCGGCCTTCAACAGAGTTGCTATGGTTTCCGGCACGCCTGCCTGAAGTCGATCTTCTATGGCGGTAGCTCCAAGTAGCAGTAGATTCTGGATTGAAAAACAGTTTCAATTAAAGATGGGGAAACATGTGAGAGAGGCATGAATGACAAAACTCCTCACAAAGGAAAGGTGATCAAAACGTTCTGAAGTAATTACCTTACTTCCTCTACCTGAAACCTTTGTTTGCAGATAATTAATGACAGACACGTGTGGCATTTCAAAACCATCCACAAGGCCAGAGCCCCCCACTCCCCACACATGCACGCAGGCCAGCGCTCATCATCTACTTCTGGGTACCCAGGGATCATGAGATAGAGACCATCTGGCGGCACAGCACTCGGGCAAGTCACCTTGGGGACACTAACGGGACTGAGCCCTCCCTCTCACTTCACTGACAAGCAAAGGACAGTGGTCCAGCTAACTGAGAAGAAATGATTCAGTGACCAGCAAGCCAACGAGGTCCTAGTGCCCGCCGCTAGCATGGGGGCACCTGGGTGCTTCATCTATTTCATTTCTTTATGATTCACAAAGTAAATATTGGAATCTTTGGGGAATCAGGGTAAATGGACACGTGAATTCAGCTCCATCTGCACCCAAATTTCATTAAAATGACAAATAAGGGGGGAAAAAGCAAAGGTGAATTTAAATAAATAAAGGGATGAGAAAAGCAAGCAAGCAAGGACTTTGAAGCTACTGAAACTGGAAAACGGACGGACCAACAGTTGCTGACATGAAACAAAAGGTTGAACACCGGCTTCCAGATTTCAGGGGATCAGCCTGTAGAAAGCTGATTCACATCTTGGGAGAAACTGAAATAACAACAAAATCCACCCCAGCAACGTGGAGCCGCAAAGGCAGAGCTCAAACCGTGTTGGGATATTAAGCGTGACAACAGCAGGTAAGATGCCCAACCAGCCTAGGCATTCTATCGGCCCAAGAAACTCAACAGGGTCAACTAATCTCATTAAGCCTCATCTCAGGCCAGCCCAGAAAGTCATCGATGCTGTTTTTGCCCTGATACTTAAGACACGAATGCTTGGCAGAGGGCGGCTAGACCTTTCCAGTACCCCATAAAAACTGATGGTTTCTTAAAGCAGAGAAACAATTAAAAACGAATGATGACTTTTTACTTGGTTTTGTGTTTTTCCAAAGGGTATCTTTCTTCACTGATGTACCTCATTGATTTAATGAACTCGTTTTATGAAACGTTTCAAATAACCAGGTAACTGTTATGTAAGGGTAATATGTCATAAAGTAAGTTATCAGGCCGGCAATTTTTGTGTTCAATAAATTGTAATTTCCTAGTGAGAAAAACAAACAAACAAAAAGCTAATGGTGAGTTAAGACACTCATAAGACAGAGAGCATCACTGTGCAAGTTGAGCAAAAGGAGTCCTGCTCACAGACTGTCTGCCCGAGGGGCGTCGCTGGGCAATAACAACTCCGCCACGTGCCGTTACCTTCTCAATGATCTCGTAGCACTCCTCCAGCCGCTGAGCGCGGTCCTTCAGGATGGTGCTGGCTTCCTGGTAGACTTTGAGCCACTCCTCATAATCCCTCTCAGTGAGGTCGGCGTAAGCCACACACAGAGTCCGCAAGCCTGCAAGACAGCCCCAGCGTCTCTCGGTGAGGCTGCTGGCAACGGGCCAGCAGGGGGCTTACCCCCGGGGGACACCGTGCAACCCCACCAGCGTGTGCAAAAGTGAGACAGACCATCGGCTCTGTAGGGTCACTCTGACTCCATGTTCGCATGCTCAAAAGGGGAATTTAAAAGCAATTCTATTTTAATATAAACCAGCTCTTCTACAGATGCTGACAGTAGAGAAGCCATAAGAGTGAGCCCCCAGCAGCAGAGCAGGACAAGAGCTGGGCACGACCCACACCCAGGAGGAGCCAGGGCCAGAGGGCAGGAGCACCTGTCAGACAGCAACAAAGGCCTGGCACGCTACCGCGCGAAAGACACGGGCTTCAATCAGCCAGGCTGTGTGTGTGCGTGTGCATGTGTCCCTGTGTGGAACTATGTTCCCACATGTGTGTTCCCATGTGTGTTCCCCTACATCCCCGTGTGCGCATGTGTGTGCACAGACACAGGTACACATGCCCACGGGAGCCCAGGGAGATGAGGAAGCAGTGGCCAGCACTCACGCAGGGGCCCGGCTCTCACTGCACCCATGTGCAGAGGAGCCTGACATCAGTCTGTCTAAAGCCCTGCAGAGAACTCCTTTCCTGTTCTCTGTGGGTTCAGTGGGTTATTCTCACCAGAAGTCAAGGAGCCAGTGTCATAAGGAAAACAACAACAAGGGGAGTTTTCCCAGAAAGGGACTAGAAGACAATTCTGTGCAGCATCCGGTGTGAACCTGCCTCACCCGCATTCCCCAGGTTAAGAGTTGGGGGGTTCCTGTGTAGGTCATAGAGCACAGCGGGTCTGGGGCCTCAGCTCTTGTCACTGCCAGCGGCACAGAACACCAGGGGTGGGGATGGGGTTGGCACGAGACCACCCGCCTGTGAAGAAGCCAAGCGCTGCCCAGAGATGACACATGAATGTGAAGGCTCCCTGGAGTGCCCCCTGAAAGCACGGCTCTGCCGGCAGACATAACATTTCCAAACTCCACTCACCTTCCGTGGCAAAGTACTCCAGGTGGCAGAGAGTCTCCTCCATGTATTTTGAATCTTTTGAAAGTCTCTCAAAAATCACATTATCCTATAAAACAGGGAAACGCTGTAATTACCCTTAGGCCAGCTGACCCTTCAGCGCCGCAAGCCCAGCTCTGACTTCCTGGTTTCGATCCAGTGCACGCCTGAGTGGGGAAGGGGAAGAACAGCTCTGGGCTGGATGCAGTCATGAGCTGTGGAAAGCAAATCGGCTGTGGGTCCACAAGTCGGGGAGGACCCCGGGTGTCCAGAGGATAAATAATCAGGGACACAAAGGGGCCCACGTTCACCCAGATTTGCGAAGCTCCTAGTGGAGTTTATAATACCCTCTGCAGAAGTGGGAAGCAGAAACACACACCCGACACCGTTCAAGTACGCGGTCTCTTCCTAGCACTGCCGGACTCCCACCTGGGGGTGGGCACAACCTGCCTGGCACAGAATCCAGTTCAGTTGAGAACACACGGTATAGACAGTTCATCACCCAGGGATTACTCACATGACCTACAAAAGTAGGGCTGGAGGACTGCAGGCTACAGATCATGCAGCAAATATGTTACAAACAGCACAGTTTTAGGCTCCCCCCAAATCTAGTTTGGTTTGGGGGGGAGGCAAGTTGGAAAAAAATTAAATCCTATAATACTTTGGGCACCTGATGCAAAGAGCCAACTCATTGGAAAAGATCCTGATGCCAGGAAAGACTGAGGGCAAGAGGAGAAGGGAACACAGAGGATAACATGGTTGGATGGCATCACTGACTCAAGTGATCACCGACAAACTCACTTGAGTTTGAGCAGTCTCTGGGAGATAGAGAAGGACAGGGAAGCCTGGTGCACTGCGGTCCCTGGGGTCTCAAAGAGTCAACCCTAACATAATCTGGACCTTAATGAATTCACATAGGATGCCTTTAGAATTCACACACATTGCCCACTTTTAAAAACTCTGGTCACAGTGTCCTCAAATACTTTTTCCCACAATTGGTAAAGATCAGTAAGATTTCCAATGCATTGTTGATCCTAGTATTATTTCATATTTTCTGACACAGACTCAAGAGCTGAGCTTAATAAAGCTTTCCTTCAACACATAAGACCACAGTTTTACAGAATGTAGTTTTGTGAGTCAGGCTCATAAACAACAGCATCTTTCCCTAAAGATTTAGATTCAATGACCAGGAGGCAGAGAGGACAAAAAGCCTGACGTAGGAAGTAACCAGAGGGGACCAGAGGTGATGATGGACCACAGATGGACACCGCCTCAAGCCTGCCACACAGCCTCTGTGGTGAATAAAAACCACAAATACTGAGAACAACTACTAAAGAAAAAATACACACCAGAATCCTTAAAAGATTAAGTCGCTTCAGTCATGTCTGACTCTGTGTGAGCCCATCAACTGTTACCTCCCAGGCTCCTCTGTCCATGGGATTCTCCAGGCAAGAGTGGGTTGCCAGGCCCTCCTCCAGGGACACTTCCTGACCCAGGGTCCGAACCCACATCTCTTACGTTACGTCTCCTGCATTGGCAGGGGGCTTCTTTACCACCTGGGAAATCCTAAAAGATCATAGGTCAACACAAAGGATTGCATCTCTCACAGTCACAATGCAAGGGTGGAAAAAGGCAATCAAAATTCACACGCCAAGGATTCTGGAGGACACAGCCAGCTACTGTTTCTGAAACCAACCACTGACTGCCCTGACCACACTGGCTTGAAGCCCCATCATGGTCAGCGGGCTTTTACCTCAGTGAGCTTCAGGAGCCTTTCAACCTGGGTGACCATGACGGGTGCTGAGAATGGCAGTTAAGGGAGAAGCAGGGGTCCCCCACTGTGCAGACATCGGCCAGTACTTACAGCCCCTTTACAGTAGAGTCGAAGCTGTCCTGAAGGAGTTCGCACTATCACAGACATTCTCTTTCTGTCGCTGTAAGAGTAAAGACACAAAAGAAAAAAACTGTCATGCTGTTTTACAGGATCACATCCTGTGACTAAACAGTAAGCAGCCCAAAACGTGGTCTGGATGCCCCAATCTCCATTTTCCCTACCTTCCTCCTCCAAGTCAAAATTTGTGTGCCTCCTACTCTCTTATTTACATATAAGGGACATAAACCTATTCTTTTCCCTACCAAGGAGACTCACTAGCACAGCTCTTGATGGCAGGAGAAACAAAAATGGAGACCTTGAGTGCCTCCTCTGGGCACCCAATTTTCTTCTGATGATATTCTGTCCATGTACTCTTATTGCACAGCTCAAAAATATCCAGTCACATGCCAAGTAACAAAGGGGAAGATCGAATATAAACCTACTTCACTCAAAAGCATCTCATCCTGCCTTCTTTTGACTGGAGTGGAAAGAGATGATGGATTCCAAGAACCTCGTGATTTAGCACCGAGGTCCCTCCATGGCTCCTCCCCAGCACCCCCGCCAGCAAGCACATGCCTCCTTGCACAACTTCCATCAGGACCCGCTCTCTCCCTCTGATTCTTCTTTCTGATCAGTATATATAGAGAGAGTTTAAGAAAAGAGAAATATACCTGGAGAATTCCAGGACATTCAGGATTCCAAATGTCTGTTCCTGTCCCATCTAGAGGGGAAGGAAAAAAAAAAAAAAGCTCTTACCTCTCTTACCTGAAGTGTAAAGCATTAGCATCTCAAAACAACCGACTCCTCACTCACAAACCTCTCTACACACACCTGCTCCCCATCCCTCCCCTCCTCCATCTCTCATTCTCTCCATCTATTCCGGGTCAGATGCCTTCCAACCTGTACGGTTCCCCGCAGTTAGTCTGGTAGGGTCACAGCGCCCCCTTCTGGTGGAAGCTTCTCATTTCCTCCACCAGGAGTGACCGTCCCACTAGCTAGTGACGGAGTCACTTCCAAGGCACATAAATAAAGGACACGAGCTACACAGGTCCATCCCAAACCTGGGGCCAGTTAGGCTCACGAATCCAGAATTTTTCACATTTCACAGAAGTATATACGCCCACTCCACCCCACTACATTCCCGCGGGGCTGGGACTGCACCCTGTTATACAACACATGGGTTTTCTGCAGTGTTGGTTGCTCAGTCGTATCCATCTCTTTGTGACCCCGTGGACTGCAGCCTGTGCAGAAAGCTATGTGGCTTGGTGAGAGTCACACAGAACAGATGCAGCCCTGTGCAGTCCCGTTAGGTTTTGCTACCAAATGTCCACACCCCAAATTCAGGGGAATTCTGAAAACAACTTGGAATATGATATAAGTTTTGCATGTAAGTAAAAGAATGGACCGCCACCAGGTTGGGAACAACATGGACTTATTACACCAGATGGACATGAACTTCACACGCATCCATGAGATCTGAGGATGCAGAAAGCCAAGAGCTGTAAAAAGCTACAAGTTCTCCCCAAACGGAGGGTGGGGATCCTTAGAGGACTTGCCCACAGACCCTCACCCACCAAGACAGTGAGCGTGGCCCCTCTCGGCTCATTACAGAAAACACCCGTCCCACCCACCCGTGTCCCTACTGCCACCCCAAGGTCCCTATCTGACCTCATTCCTGATTTAATCTTTTCTTATCCCCAAATTTCTCCCTCTAGCTCCTTGAGAGGGAAACTCAGAAAAAAATCAAATGCCTTGATTTCAAGGAGGGAAAAAAAAAACCCATATCAAAAAAAAAAATATATAAGTGCCAACTCCGTCCTCTGCCAGCCCCGGAGACCAGAGTCAGAGACCGAGGGCTTCAGAGAGACAGACACGGGCCCGCCCTGAGGATGGGGTTGGGGCAGGGGGTGGATAGGGGATTATTCCCAACAACCACAGACCCAGTATGAGGCTTCCCACGTTCTCTCCTGCACGTTATTCCACATCAGCGGGTGGAAGACCATGGGTAGTGCCTTTGAGAGAGAAAGATGATAGAAATGCAAAAATACAACCCTGAGCCAGCAGAACCACACAACCTGTCAATTCTCAACGTGCCCAGTTTCACAGACAACCAGCTCTCCTAGTTACAACAGGCGTTACTATATCTAACAGACAGCCTTCCAGAAAGCAGGTGACCAGGAGCATCCGGCGGCGCCCGGGGCTGTCACTTACGGCCTCGATGATGACAGAGTAGGGCGTTCTGGCTGTGAAGACAAAGCCCAGCTTCCGGGCCCCTTTGACCAAAGCGGCTTCGTCTGTCAATAAGAACAGAGGAGGCATTGACTCGTCTCTGGGAAGGACAGCATTCTGTTCAGCAAGTGTTATTTTTGACATGAAAAAGACCCACACCAGCGACAGACGCCTGGCCTTCCGTGCAGTAAACACGGAGGACCTAAAAGGTGCGGACTCACTCCTCGCCCCCTACTAGGGCCCAGAAAGGAGCACCTCCCTCAGAGGAGAAGCTGTGGACCTGGAACTGGTCCCCCAGGACACTGCAGCCAGCGGGAGACGAGGCACACGGCGGGGCAGGGCAGGGCCGGCAACAGCGCCGCAAACACCCAGGGGTCGGGGAAGGGGGCAGCGGGCACCCCGGCCGCGGGGCCTCACCTGGGGAGGAGGCCTGGTAGACGATGCTGTCCCCATCCCTCTCGGGGACCACAGTGTGGCACACGGCTAGCAGGGTCAGGAACTCCTGGATGCAGGGTGCTGTGGGCTGCAAACGGAGCCAAGATCAGTGGCTGTCAGGACGCCCCTGACCTACTTCAGGGTCAGGCTCAAAGGACCCTTCCTGGATTCTAATCCAGGGGTTCCTTCCTGCTGCCCTCAGAACAGAGGTCAGGAGCCCTGGTGTGGACTCCAGGCGCCCTTCCGTTCACACCTGCTCGCCATCCAGCCCATCTCCTGCGGCTCACAACCCCCTACTCTGGGTACCTAGCAAGGTGTTTAATGTGAACTAAGCCCTTAAACTGTTTCTAAACGAATGAGTCTCTTATGGACCAGTTTGCTGTTTGACAGTTTAAATCCCTTGCTGCTGCCACCCTGTACTTTCTCCTTACCCTTCACCATTCCAATGTGAACAGACCATTTCAGCCATCCATCCGCACTATCACTCTCAACCTAACACTCTTTGAGGACGCTTGAGTCCTTTCTCAGAAAGCAAGTCCTCACCGGTGCTCGTTTCTTTAACATCCTTAATTAACACTCCCCTCCTCCACAGAAGGTTCTTCTGAGACGCCACTCTTCTGCTTAGAGGACCTCGAGCCGAGTGGCGCCATCTACCTCTGAGACCAAAATCCAGGAAAGGACAGGATCAACGTCTGTGATCCTGACACAGGGCACAGCCTTCAGCAGCATCCTCTATGCAGCCTGGACCACCTGGTCAGCATCTCTGGGGCTGAAGCAGGATGGCTGCATCCCAGCCCGGGAGCATGGGTGCCTTCCATGCTCACATCTCAGAACACTGCTGGGAAAGTTCTAGCATCAACAAATAGGCACTAACTGAAATACAGTATAGCAGACCTCCTCACTGAGAATTCAGAGAACATTTTAAGTATACCTATCTCTTCACAAAATTTGGGAAAGGTAAAGTTTTAATGTTGCTCGAGTTTACCTAATTTCAAAACTGAATTTTTTTTTTTTTTTTAGAAAAGTCATATTAGGTCTAATTTATACTGGTTAAACTGGTTGTGAAATGCTCTGATCACTGAAAAAGTTAGTATTTTTCAGAATAGCCTTTAGAACAAAAATGCATTTATATGGACCAGCAGTAAATCCTGGTTTGCTACAATAGTTCAGAATGTGACATCACAGTTAAGAATCCAACAGATTAAGATTCTGACTCTCATTTCTCCATCTGTTTGCTGGATGACTTTTGGCCAAGTCAAGTTTTCTATGCAACTCCCCATCATCTCTCTGAGGTGACTCAGGTGCTAAAGGAAATATACTTCAAATGTCTAGCACACAAGTAGGATGCTATAAGTCCTGCATATTATATCTTGTTTCCTAGGTGATCCTAACCAAAAGATACTATAATTACTCTTCGAAATACATAACCTCTTAGATTCACAACTATGAAGAAACAGTCTTGCAGAAATCTTACAAAACAACAGAAATCTGAAATGTTAGCAAAGTCTACGATCAGACTCATCTGGATGTGCTTACTTTATAACTTCACTACATACTTAATCGGGCTTCAAATTAAGTTATGCAAAGTGTTCTTCACAAACTGATCATTTTCCTAAAGTACTAACACCATAGAAGTGAAGCCACATCTCTTCCCCAAGTTCCAAAGTAGCAACTTTCAAGACGCTACATACATACATAAATGCAAGTGCATATAAGATGTTTAATGTTCCAGAAGTGAATGATGGCCCTTACATGATGATCCTCGATGTTCTTCAAGAGCCTGGGGTCATCAAAGTCGCAGGAATCACTAGGTGGAGGAGGAATCCGGCTGAGAAGAGAATAGGAGATATTACTCAGCTCCAAAGTTCCTTTAACTCAAACCTAGGAATACTCTGTCTTCAGAAAGAACCACACATAAAAAGGCTATAAATTTATAGTAAACTTTTAAAGATTTGAAATATTGTGTATTATTTCAAACCTCAAGACAGTAAATCTCACACCTGACTATAACCAAATAAGGATGGTCCCTGACTTACATTGTTTTGACTTAATAACTTTTCAGTGGTGCAAAACTGATAAGCATTCAGTAGAAACTATCATTCAGTCTTTGAACTTTGATCTCTCCACAGGCTGGCAACACATGGTACAATCCTCTCTCATGATTCTGGGCAGCGAGTGTAGCCCTACCATCACGAGGGTGAACAACTGAAACACAACCGTGCTGGACCCAGACAGCCACACAAGAGATGAATTAATAAACAAAATGTGGTGTGTGTGTGTGTGTGTGTATGTATATATATATATATATATATATATATATATATATATATATAATATTACTCAGCCTTCAAAAGGAGTGAAATTCTGATACATGCTACATGTATGTTACAACCTTAAAGATATTATGCTGGAAAGTCAGAAGTGAGCAGGACATATCAGACTGATAGCTGGGTATTTTTGTTAAAAGCCCTGTAGCACGTTTGGACTTTTAAAACCATACTCATGTTTCATTTTTATTCTGGTTCTCTCTTGAAATAACAGGCAACTTTTATTTACAAAATAATCAGGTGAGAAATGCTAACATAAAATTGTTCCAAAGCCTTTCCCACTAAAGGATAAAGAACTGTTAATATACTTACGAGAAATCATCTGAGGATGGTTCCCTTGTCAGTTCTGGAAAATGACTGCCAGAGAGAGAAACAGAGTAGTTACAGAGCTGTGGTCAAAAACACAGGTATTCACACAAATTACAAGCTCAGCATAGATCATACATTAGGCTACTAAACAACTCTTGGTAAATTTAAGAAGACTGAACTAGCAAGCATCTTTTCCTATCACAAGATACAAAACTGAAACTCAATTACCCCCCCAAAAATGGAAGATTCACAAATATGTGATGTTTAAACAACATGTGAATGAACAACCAATCGATCAATGAAGAAATCCAATGTGAAATCCAAAAATACCCAGAGACAAATGAAAATACTAAAACTTGCAGAATGCAGCAAAAGCAATTCTGAGAAGTTTATAGCAATAAATGCCTACCTCGAGAAACAAAAATCTCAGACAACTTTATACCGAAAATAACTAGAAAAGGAACAAATAAAACTCAGAGTTGGAAGGAAATAAAGATTAGGACAAAAACAGATGAAATAGAGACTCAAAAGTCAGTAGAAAAAAATCAATGAAGCTAAAAGTTGGTCCTTTAAAAAGATCAAGTTAAGAAACCTTTAGCTAGACTTACCAAGAAAGAGAAGACTCAATCAGAAATGCAAGAGAAGACATTACAATTGACACTACAGAAATAAAAGGACCACAAAAGACAACTATGAACAATTAGATAGTAACAAATTTGACAACCTGGAAGAAACAGATAAATGCCTAGTAACATACAAACTACACAGAAAATCTGAGTACACCCATTACTACTAAAGAAACTACATCAGTAATTTAAAAACTCCCAACAAAAGTCTGGAACCAGAAGGCTTCACTAGTGAATTCTACCAAACATTCAAAGAAGAATTAATACCAACCATTTTCAAACAACAGAAGAGGGAACACTTCCAAACTCATTTTACAAGGTCAGCATTACCCTGATACCGAATGAAAAAGAACATCACAAGAAAATTACAGGCCAATATCCCTGAATAACAGACACAAAAATCCTCAGTAAAATATTAGCAAACCATATTCAACAATACATTAAAAGGGTCATACACAATGATCAAGTGGGATTTATTCTATGGATGGAAGATCAGTTTAGTATCTACAAATCAATATGACAACACCATCCACATTACCAAAATGAAGAATAAAATCATATAATTGCCTCAATGAAAGAAAGAGAAAGTGAAGGTTGCTCAGTTGTGTCTGACTCTTTGTGAACCCATGAACTATACAGTCCATGGAATTCTCCAGGCCAGAATACTGGGTGGATACCTTTGCCCTTCTCCAGGGGATCTTCCCAATTCAGGGATCAAACCCAGGTCTCCCATGTTGCAGGTGGATTCTTTACCAGCTGAGCCACAAAGGAAGCCCAAGAATACTGGAGTGGGTAGCCTATCCCTTCTCCAGTGGATCTTCCCGACTTAGGAATCAAACTGGGGTCTTCTGCATTGCAAGTAGATTCTTTACAAACTGAGCTATGAGAGAAGCCCCAATATATTTGCCTCAATAGATGCAGAAAAAGCATTTGATAAAATTCAAAATTCACATATAATGAAAAAAAACTCTCAGCAAAATGGGTATATAAGGAATGTACCCCAATATAATAAAGTCCATATAATATATGATAAATCCAAGGCTAATATCATACTCAATAGTGAAAAGCTGAAAACTTTTCCTCTAAGATCAGGAATAAAACAAAGATGCCCACTCTTATTTTTTTCTCAACATAGTATTAGAAGTACTAGCCACAGCAATTAGGCAAGAAAAAGAAGTAAAAGGTATCCAAATAGAAAAGGAAGAAACAAAACTGTCACTATTTATAGATGATATGATATTATATACAGAAAACTCTAAAAGATTCCACCAAAAATCTGTTAGAACTAACAAATTCAGTGAAGTTTCAAGATACAAAATCAATATACAAAAATCTGTTGCATTACTATATATTAGTAAAGAACTATCAGAAGGAGAAATTAAGAAAACAATTCCACTTATACTTGCATCAAAAAGAAGAAAATACCTAGGATAAATTCAACCAAAGGAATGAAAGATCATACACTGAAAAGTGTAATACATTGCTGAAAGAAATTCAGCAACACAAATGAATGGAAAGATGTTCTATGCTCATGGATTGGAAGAATTAATGTTGAGATGTCCATACTATCCAAAGAAATCCCAATGCAATCCATATCAAAATTCCAAAGGCATTTTTCACAGAAATACAATTCTAAAATTTATACAGACTCACAAAACTTTGAGAAATAAGAACATAGCCAGATGCATTATGCTCCTTTTAAAAAAGGAAAGTGTTGAGATCAAAACATGAAGTAGAAATGTATACTTACTAGATGGGAAATATGAAGTTACATATTCCTTGAGATTTCTCATGGGTTAGTATTTATAGAAATAACCATGTTTTAGAACCATGTTCTAAATTGGGACTCATTCAGTTTTAAATATCTTCAGTAGTAATTATGAAACCAAATCCCTTATAAATACCCTTTCAAAGTATCAGAAAGTCAAGGTATTTGACTAAGTGGCTAAAAATAAACTTCTTTTGTTGGGAAAATACAAATAAAATTCAGTAAGTTATAAAGACACTCACCCATAGGTTAGCCCAGCAATGCTACACTTTTTGAAGTTCATGATATTGCATGTAAGAGTTCCTGTTTTGTCAGAAAATAGATATTTTACCTAAATCAAAGAGAAAAATATATGCCAAGAATGTAATAACATGCAAAGACACATAAGTGAAGTCTTTTATTCTACATGTTTCAAAATCTGTATTAGTTTTCAAAGGTAAATTTCCTTAGGCAAGCAAAACGTATTTTATAATTAAATATATGTTATATATCATAATTATATATTGTAAAACTAATATATTTTAAAGCTTAAGACCACAATTCTGGAGTCCAAGTGTGTTGAAACATACAAAAGAGATTTCAGTAACAGCCCTGAATCCATTTAACATCAGTAAGCAATAAATTTCGCCACAAGGCATCTCAATGACATTTACACAGAATTCATTCTTGTGTCTAATACGTCAAGACAACAAACTCAGACTGTGGCAACCACAAAGTATTTGTTTTTAGAACTCCATTCCTTGGTTGGACTAAGAAAGCATGTCCTGAAATAGCACAGAACACTAAGCTTTTCAATCACCATCATAGTGAGGTTACATAAAGGCAGCATGGCACTGCAACAGATTAACGTAACTTTCTAAGGCACAAAGTTTTATAGATTTAACACGCTAGGCTCTCAATATACAAAGGTGAAAAGAGAAATTCCTGTGAAAGTCAATAAGCAAACCATTTAGACATGATTAACTGAGTGAGTGTACAAGAGATGAGCCCAAATGCATGTGTGGTGTTACATTCTGTCCTCGTGGGTGGATGCTACAATGGCGGAAAGGGCAAAGAACTCAGGACCACAAGGGAAGGGAGTCCAGGTCAGGCTCTGAATCGTGCAGGTTGGAAAAGTTACCTCAGCCTTCTGGGACTCAATGTCCACGTCCATAAGGGTTTGGCCAGAAGATAAGTAACATTACTCCATGTCTAACTTTCTGGGAAACTACATCATAGATTAGTGAGAGGGGAGTAATTAACAGAACTGTCTCCAGTAAAATTCCAGTTTCTCAGTGACTTTCTAAAGAGGGGTCATGACTGCAGCTGGATATGAGATGGATTCCAGGAATTCCCAAGAACCATGCTAGGGAAGTCACACTGCACTGTTTTTATACAAGACAGATTAATAACAAGAATTGTGTACTCTAGACTTTTCCTAACTGATACAATATAAGCAAATACTAAGAATTATTTTTAAAGTGCCTTCAAGTAATGATTATTAATGATCCTAAAGAAGTCAAATAGTACACAGAAATATGAAATCAGTACACTATTAAAGTGATGAATGCTTTAACCATAAACAAGTTTAAATATAAGCTTTATCTGCAGTAAGACTAGGGGTATAAAAAGTTCAGTAGAATCAGCCTTTCAAAAGCAGTCTCCCTTCCTGTTTCTTTTTTAAAAGTTAAAAGATGATATCAAAATATTTTAAAATGACAATTTTATAATAAGGAATTAAGATTTTTCTATTATTCTGCCTATTGGATTTTGACTTGTCTTTTCCGTTCCAACTCAGAACTACTTCCCCATGCAAACTTTTCCTATTTCCGATTAGGATGAACTGTCTCATCGTGGGAGCTGGAGGATATTGAATCCTTCAATCATTTGGGCCCAGTTTAACAGCATCTGAGAACAAAGTTACGCTAACTATTATGCTAAAATAACAAAGGCAGACAAAGATGACCAAAGAGCTCGTCTCCACACCTTTGAACAGGCTTAGAAATCCCAGGATGGAAACAGACACATATATCTGTCATTCTTTTTTACTGTATTTATGTTTGGAGAGATTGTTGCAGAAACACTGAAGAGAGGTAAATTAACTCTGTTGGAAGACTGGAGCAGGGTTCAAAGAGAAGGCCGGTTTAGTCTGATATATACTGCACTCACTTCATGGGGTTGTTGGGAGAATCATATAAGATAAGTAAATAAAATGAAATTATAATCTGTAATTATAGTGCATTCAACAGACCTAGACTTTGCAGTGATTTCAACTCACAATGAGGACATAATGCAAAGTGTAACTCAGTAAAAAGGCAACCGGGGTTTGGAGGTGATAGTGGAAAAGAAACTGGGTCCCTGAAATATTACAGAGACGAAAGTAGGAACATGTGAGAGATTTTATGGATTTGTGTCCTTCAAATTAGCCCCCACATAAAGTCTCTTAGACAGAAAGGAAATCAAACCAGTCAACCCTAAAGAAAATCAACACTGAAAATTCACTGGAAGGACTGATGATAAAACTGAAGCTCCAATACTTTGGCCACCTGATCTGATGAGCCAACTCCTTGGGAAAGACCTTGATGCTGAGAAAGATTACGGGCAAAAGGAGAAGGGGGCAACAGAGGATGAGGTGGTTAGATAGTATCACTGACTCAATGGACATGAGTTTGAACAAACTCTGGAAGATAGTGAAGGACAGGGAAGCCTGGCGTGCTGCAGTCCATGGAGTCGCAGAGTCAGACACAACTTAGCAACTGAACAACAACCCAATATCCAAGCATCTTAACCGTCGTCTTCCTTTTATTTGCTCCTGATTAACAATCTTGCATACAAAGTGACCTTGCACTATATTTTTTGTACTAACTGTGTTGCAGGTGATAAGACCTTCTAGGTGATAAGATCTATCCATGTCTCAAAAAGCAAGTCAAGATCAATTAACATTTGTATTGAATAATACCTCCGAATACTACAGAGCTCTTCAGACATCAAAACCACCTTTATGGAGACTTATTTTTGCACAATCTCTCCACAGTTCTCCCAACACATGTCTGCCCCCATGCTCACATCACTGTCCCAAAGTCCCCAAGAGGCTCTCACCTGGCCAAGCTCTTCATTAAGGTTTGACGTCCTAGCCATGGCAGGGGTGTCATTTCCTAGATAATACATATCTGTGTCCTGAGAGAGGGAAAGGAGTGGAGGGACTTCAGCAAATATCCACCGTTCATCACTCATTTAGATTAATAAGGTAACAGGTAACTGTTAAAACAGGTAACTCAAATAAATGCTAATTTTTAAGTTAGTGGTGAAAATACAGGGTCTATTTATGTAGAAAAACACTAAGATACAGGGGAAAACATGGTATTTATTTATATCTAGAAGATTTGGCTTCCAGATGATCATTTCCTAACCTAGACATACTTCAGAGCTTAGCTAATACCTCATTCAAAGGGTTGTTGTGAAGCTCAAATAAAAATGCCCATGGAAAAAAAAAAAGCACATGAAAGTGTCTGGTCATCAAATACTAGCTGCTGAGGTCCGGTGCTTCACAACCATGGCGGGGTCCTTGAAAATTCCACCTGAACTCTTGCAACAGAACCCAAGCTCACTGTCACTGTGAATTTTGATCTAAAGGACACTTAAGCAGACACACCTAAGAGAGCTTTCCTTCTGCACTATGGAGACCATAAAGCATGAGCAGCTGCAGCCACTTCATCCCCATGCACTGGAAGACAGGGACCTGCTTGCCTTCTTCTCCATTATCCCACTGATGCTCCTGAGAGCACCTGCCTGTTTCATGACCCAGGAAACTGGGACACCAGGTGACTAGTCACCACCACCACTGGCTCAGGGACAACCCTGCCCAGTCTCTAGGCAGTGAAATCCCAGTGTGAATTATAAATCAATGACACTCCTCTTTTTCTGCAGGCCCAGTTTCATCACTAAGGCTCCGACAGGATATTAGGAAATGACACGTCCCCAGCAGCTCTGCTTCCTGCCCCGTGTGATACTCACCCAGTTTATGAAGAGGGCTTGTGTGTACTTCACAACCTCGAGAGTCACCAGCAGACTGATGGGAATCAGATTGTTGTAGAGGATGATGAATGTCAACAGGTTGTATCCGAAATTGTCTGAGGTCGCGTCTGCAGAAGAAAACCACAACACGTGCATAGCTTAGTCTCCGTTCAGTATCCCTGAACTTTATTATGCTGGCATTTTTCTGAAAGATGTTCACAAAAGAAGTTGACTGGCTTAAGTGTACATTTAGAGATTCAAGTTGAAATAGTCACTGAACACCTGCTCTGTGCCATGAACTGTGGATACACAAGGCTGCGATGACACAATTCCTTCCAATAAAGAGCAGGCTTCCAGTAGGAGGCCTTGAGGGAAGGGGGTGAGCAGAAGTCAGCATCTGCCAAGGTGATCATGCAGCAGGAGATATTGATTAAAGAGGAGTTCACAGGCATGCAGACACCATGGCAGCAGGGGTTTAATGGGAAGGTACAGTCACAGTCACTCAAAACCATCCAGAAGAACGGAGGCTTAAGACAAGTTCTGGAGGATGGCATGAAGGCAGCTAACTGAACAGGATGCAGAAAAGAGGACAGGAATACCTACAACCTCACTAAGGTAAGAGTGTATTTACACCCTAAAGAATTGGTCAAACTGGGGCAAGTGTGAACAGGCAAAACAGGTGCAGACAGGGAGGCATACAGGAAGCTTTGAGCCTATTTATAGAAGACAAGAGAAAGAATGTCTTAATGGAACATGGTCCCTAAAGGAAGAATCTGAAGCAGAATCGGCTAAGGCGGGAGGAGGCACCAGGAGAGGAGGCGGAGGTACAGGGTCTCTGAGTGTCAAAGAGGAAAGTTCTCTGAAGTCAAAGCTCTGACACGGATGGCACAAATGTGAAGTCTGATGGCTTTTACCGGAGCTACTCAGACTTCACCCTAAGGATAACAAGGCACAAAGCACTGAATGGAAAAAAATAGGCAAACTCTTCACTGTAAATCATGCAGCTAGTACTGGAGTTTGATGTCAGCTTCCACACAGCTTCCACACAATTTAAATGACAGTTTCCACACAGCTTATGTATCAGTATAGAGTCACTGTTGTTTATGCACCTAAACCATGACATGCTGCAGCTAATACATATACAAATCCATCTGCCTTCACGTTTGAAGCTAAACATACAAATGATTGAAATCCATGTTTTAAGAACCAAAATCAAGGAATTTTGACCCAACCTACAACGGAAGTCCCAGTGACTTTTCCCATCTATAAAGTGGCAACGAGAGTCTTCCTGGGCAGTTCAAAATGTGTGAGCTTTCTATATGAGATAACTAGGAAAGGGGAAAAAAATATATGTTTTTATCAATTTAACTAAAATATAAAGAAAGGTGGGAATAATAATTATCCCAAGAAATACTTCAAAGTTTAAAATTCAAATGTATTACTCAACATATCATTATTTATTTTGTCATTAAATTTTATTTATTTTTCTGGAATTGCTGTGGAAGGAGATTAGCAAATCTTCTCTCAAAACAAGAAGCCATAAAACTGGACAAAACTATCAAAACAAGCATTCAAAGTGCTGAGAAACCAATCATAGAGCACACGATAAATTCAAAAGCATGAATTCAAGAATAACTGCTCAATCTCAATGAGTGGGAGACTTTGGCATTTAAGCCAAAGTCTGTTTTTCCCTTCTCTCCCCGAGATCCACGTTGCTTAAGTTCTGCTCCGGGTGGTAGGTGAGGAGGGCCCTGAGGACTGGCAACTCTCATTCCCCGCCCCCCAGCCCACGTTGGGTAAATTCTATCCCAGGGTGGGACAGACTGTCAGAACAGGAACAGCCTGAGGGATCCGACGGAATCTGAAGCAGAGCACAGAACTGCCCTGCCTAGGGCACTGTGAAAAAACAACAGACCTCCCGGATCAGGGAAGACAAATCTCTCCCAATACTAGCAGGGGCAAACAAACTGCAGACGAGACAGAAATTAAACAGGCAGATCCGCGGAAAGGTGGCCAAGGAAAACTAGCTAAGACTCTACCCAGCCCTGGTGGGCCAGAGGGCAGGTCCATGTGCAAGGCTGCCCCTGCCCACGAGACTGGACAAGTCCTGGTGAGCCTCTAGTCCCTGACTGAATGTGGGGTCGATTTTAAACTTCCCATCAGTGAGGCCAATTCCGAAGCCACACACAGATCAAACAACTGGCCCCTCACTGGCTCAAGGGAAGGTCAGGACAACCTCTGACCACCCACTGGCTGACTTCTAAGCTAGGCTGACCCCCTAGAAGTCCAAGATAAAAACCTGGGATGATTTGTTGCTATCCAGTTGGCCTCACAAGAAATAACAAAGGAAATTCTCCAGGACAACAGGAAGTGACACCAGACAGCAATTCAATGTACATAAAGAAACAAGGGCAATAAAGGTAATTATATGGTACTTATAAAAAAATATAATTACATATGTTCTATACTTTCACTTGGATTTTTTTTTAAGTGGTAAAAGATTATAAAACTGCACGATGGACATATCTAGCTGTAACATGGCAGCAGTGGTTCATCACTCATGTCCAACTCTTTGTGACCCCATGGACTTAGCCTACCCATCTCCTCTGTCCCTGGGATTCTTCAGTCAAGAACACTGGAGTAGCTTGCCATTTCCTTCTCCAGGGGATCTTTCCAACCCAGGGATTGAACCCATGTCTCTTGCAGTGCAAGCAGTCTCCTGCAGAGCAGGCGGATTTTTTTTTACCGACTGAGCCACTAGGGAAGCCCCGATGTAAAATACACATCAGCAAAAAAAAGTCAGGAAACAAAGAAGGTATGTGAAGCAAAGACATGACAAGTTGGGAACTCAGATACACAGGAAGAAACGAAAAGAACTGGGAATAAAAGTAAATAAGTAAGTTAAAGTGAAACAACTCTACAAATACACTTGTTTTTTTTTTTTTTTTGCTTCTTTAAGAGACATAAAATTACATAGGCAGTAAGTACAACATTGTATTATTGGCTTGATAACTAAGACAGATGTAATACACATGGTAATAACAACACAAAGTAGGGGAGAAAATGGACCTACAATGGAGTCAAGTTTCTATATTTTATCGGAATCAAGTTAGTATTAATCTGAAGTCGATGCTGATGAATTAAGACATATGCCGTAATTCCTAAAGCAACCACTAAGAAAACAACTCCAACACTAACAATCAAAAAGGAATCATCTGGGATTTTCCTGGTGGTCCAGTGGTTAAGAATCTGCCTGCCAGTGCAGGGGATGTGCATTCAATTCCACAAGCCTTGGGGCAACTGAGCCCATGTGCAACAACTTCAGAGCCCACGCACCAAAAGTACTGAAGCCCACAGGCTCTGGAGCCTGTGTGCCTTCTCATGACAGTCAGGAGCCCGCGTACCACAACTAGGGAGTAGCCCCCACTTGCCACAACTAGAGAAAGCATGCACGCAGCAGTGAAGACCCACTGCAGCCAAAACATAGGTAATTTTAAGAAATAATCATCTGAACATACAACAATCCCCAGATGAGTCCACCTTCACTTTATCACGAGACTCCTGTTCTTCCAGTTCTTCAAAGATGGGCTTTGTGTACACAGCCCAAGGGTGAAGAAGGAGAAAGGATGGCAAGTACTCGCAAGGATGAACCACGCCAACCAGCAGCCCGCCCAGCACGTACCCATCTTCTTGATGTACCAGTTCTTCCCTCCTTGAGAGCCGTTCCAGTACAGGGCCCCCACCGAGCTCACCAGGGCCATGACCAGCAGGATGCCGAACAGCACCAGGATCTGCACGTTGGTTACCTTCTCCACGTTCGATCTCTTGAGAGGGGCTTTGGTGGAATTCTGCACAAGAGCATTTAAAATCAATAAGGGTCACAGAACTCACTCGGGGGCCAAGAGGAGGGGGAAAAGGAGGCAAGTTAACCAAATTCAACAAATAAAAAGACTATATTTTCTTTGCCTAGTAAGCAAAGAAATTTTAAAATGTACTATGCATCTCAATCAACATCTAATTTTACATAAAGAACACAGAAGACACACTCTAAAAATCATCTCAACTCTACGGGATTCAGTCTGTACTTTCTATGACTACATTTTATCAAAAATCTAGCTACTTGTGTGATCTTAGAACATGGCATGTTTCAGTCATTTACATCCAGTTTTAAAGAAATCAAGATGTTGCTAATTTAAGAGAAACAAAGATTCTACATTAGGAAAATCTAGAATCTTCAAAGAAATAACATGGCTCTGTAATTAACACATGATGAGCTATTTTTTAAGCTCAGTAGCTCAAATTTTAATTGGGGCAGTGGGGGGCGGTGGGGGAAGACATACACAAACACACACGTCAATAATGCAAAATAGAACAGTAGGTGTCAAAAATAAATGGATAGATGAAGAGTTCATTTGGAAAACTGTGAACAAGAAACAAAGAAGAGGCAAGAAAGCTTGAGGGGCCAGGAGGATTCTGAACAGAGTTCTAAGGTCCTAACCACAGACAGAATACGGGCAGGAAGCAACAACAAAAGCAGAAAGACAGTGCAGCCGTCTGAAAATGCTCATGGCCTGCTTTCTCACTGCTGGTGGGGAAACCAGCCCAGCTACACAATAAGCAAGTGAGTCCAGAAAGCTTCATTAAGACCAGATTTGAGGACCACTGCACATCACCTTTGGAACTGTATACCCTCTGCAGTGGAAGAGTCAACACAACTGTTTGCACTGGACAGGTATTCACTCAGAGTCATTTTCTGAAAATCTCTGAAGGTAGCTGTGGTGAACAGAATAATGCTCCTCCCCAAGATTACCTGGACCATGAATATGTTACTTTATATGGCAAAGGGGCTTTTCTGGTATGACTTAGGGAGATTAACCTGAATTCTCCAAATGGGCCCAATTTAATTACTTGGGTCTTCAAAAGCAGAAAAGGAAGAGATCCTTTCCCAGCTATGGTCAGAGGGAGATATAACTACAGACAAATGGCCAAAGAGATGCAGTGTTGATGCTCTGAAGATGGATGTTATTGTTGTTTAGTCACTCAGTCATGTCTGACTCTTTACGACCCCATGGACTATAGCCCGCCAGGCTCCTCTATCCATGGGATTTCCCAGCAAGAATACTGGAGTGGGTCGCCATTCCCTTCTCCAGGAGATCTTCCCAACCCAGGGATCAAACCTGAGTCTCCTGCATTGGCAGGCAGATTCTTTACCACTGAGCCATCAGGGAAGTCCCTAAGATGGATGTGCTTAGTCACTCAGTTGTGTCTGACCCTTTGCAACCCCATGGTCTGTAACCCACCAGGCTCCTCTGTCCATGGGATTCTCCAGGCAAGAATACTGGAGTGGGTTGCCATTCAAGAAATTCAGGCAGCCTTTAGGAGGCTGGGAAAGGCAAGAAAAGAGTCTCTTCTGGAACCTCCTGGAATGTTCTAAAGGGGAAGGCTGCTGGCCAACACCACGATGTGGATGAGACCCTCATCAGACCTCCACCCTACAGAACAACGTCATGTAAGAGCTTCATGTGGTCATAAGCCACGGCATTTGTGCGATTTGATGTAGAAGCAACAGGAAACTGACAGTAATACAGCAGATGGTGACAACCCTCCTGGAGGAAGACAGAGCAGAAGCCAGGGGAGGACAGTGCGGGTGGGGAGGCGGGAGCTCCCCTCCACAGTCTCCTTCCACGAGTCCTGAGCCTCGTCCCTCTACAGGCAACACTGATTCGCAAGATCGGGTGATCTGAACGCTTGCGGGGCACCGACTGGCCATAAAAATGGTGCCAACTCGAGTCCACTCTCTCCCTCCCTCTTCCCAATCTATCGGACCCCAACAGAGCTGGGATGAAAATGTGCCTGAAAGTAAGACCACAAAGGCACAACGTGAGAACAAAATCAAGATTAAAAACGAGAAGCGACTCATTCCTATGTTCCTTAGAGAATCTCAGACCACAGGAGGCTGCAACTTATCTGACTTCTATCCCCAAATCCAAGCCTACGGTTACTGTGGCTTTCTGTGAGGCTGGGGAGTCTAGGAGCTGCGAAGCTGGTGATTTTGTAGTCTTATAAGAATCCAAACAGCGTAGCACCATTCCCTTCACATATACTCTTTTCTCCATTTCACTTTCAGTTCAGTTCAGTCGCTTAGTTGTGCCTGATTCTTTGTGACCCCATGGACTGCAGCCTGCCAGGCTTCCCTATCCATCACCAACTCCTGAAGCTTGTTCAAACTCATGTCCATCAAGTCAGTGATGCCATCCAACCATCTCATCCTCTGTCGTCTCCTCCTCCTGCCTTCAATCTTTCCCAGCATCAGGGTCTTTTCCAATGAGTCAGCTCTTCGCATCAGGTGGCCAAAGTATTGGAGTTTCAGCTTCAACATCAGTCCTTCCAGTGAATATTCAGGATTGATTTCCTTTAGGATGGACTGGTCTGATCTCCTTGCTGTCCAAGCAACTCTCAAGAGTCTTCTCCAACACCACAGTTCAAAAGCATCAATTCTTGGGCTCTCAGGTTTCTTTATAGTCCAACTCTCACATCCATACATGACCACTGGAAAAACCATAGCTTTGACTGACGGACCTTCATTGGCAAAGTAATGTCTCTGCGTTTTAATATGTTGTCTAGGTTTGTCAAAGCTTTTCTTCCAAGGAGCAAGTGTCTTTTAACTTCATGGCTGCACTCACCATCTGCAGTGATTTTGGAGCTTCATTTTAGTTTCACTTTATAGTTCCCTAAACTACTCATCCTTTGAAGATTTTAAAAAAAATTTTCCTCTGGAATCTAAATGGAAATCCATCAGTAAAGGCCAACTCATCAAATATCATCTCAAAGTTGATAGGGTTGACACACCATCTTTGGCCTCATGGCAAGAGCCAGAAGACCCGTTTCAATACTGCCTACCCCAACCTTTTAAACGTTATTTTTAATAAACATTCATTGGAGATACAAGTAGGAAAAAATTTACAATAAACATTATTTCTATGACTCTGTAAGTTTAATAACTTCTGATCTTTCCCAGTGTTTGAATCCTGGCCAGTTAACTGGGTTAAGAGAAGCTGTGTTTTATTAAACACAAGAGCAACAACCCAAAACTTCCGGCTTCAGCCCATGCACTTAGGGGAGACAAGGTCTACATGCTCACCCCCCTTCCCTAAACATTTCTCCTTGTAGTGATGAGCCTGTAATGATGCAAGTAGGAATCTGATGTAAGTTCCTCTCCAAAACTCTCAGAAAATACTGCTACTTCTGAGTGATGGAGTTCTAAACAGAAACAGGCCAAAACATCAGATTTTGCAAAATCTTAAATCAGGCCTGAACTTCATGTTTGATTCCCTTCTAAGAAAACAGTCAGCAGGGTACTAGTCAGAACAAGGAGCCAGACTGCCTAGGTTCGAATCCCAGCTCTCTCTTACTGGGAATATAACTTTGGCAACTTACTTAGGTTCTGTGCCTGTGTCCTCATCTAGAAAATGGGAACAACAGTTGGTATTCTTCATAGCACTGTTGTGAGAAATCAATGAGTTCATAAATGCAAGATTCTTGGAACAATGCATGGGGCACTATTTGCTGTTATTAATGTGATGGTATCTCTTTCCCATTCAATCAACAGAAACAGCAGACATTGAAATATTTTTACCAGTAAGTACTCTCCACATGAAATGAGGGAACTTTGAAGAGCGAAAGACATTGAGGTGAGAATTGAAAAAACAAAAACGGAGAAGAACCCTAGAGCAACAGTGTTTCCTCTCTGTGGTCAAGCAACACAAGTACAGACGGGAAACGTTATTTCACAAACAGGATGGCTTCCAGCTACGTGTGTTATATTATATTCCTTTTAAAAGCTCATTATTTTTACTTGTTGTTTTAGCCCTAAAGGCACAGCAACCCTAGCACAGCTGTTCCTGGGGCTTTCCATTATTCTGCACTTGAGCAGTCAACATGTAAGAAGCCTCACAAAGAGGCTTACCATATGCAGAGGCAAGGAAGGTGCCCAGCACACTCAGGGTACACAGACCTCACGAGTTCACTTAGTGTACCTTGTTCACCGAAGGGAGGGCACAATTACTCTTGAGCGTCACTTAATTATCTCTTACGCCTTAGTTAACGAAACTGTATTACCAACACATGATCTAGACAAACAGCGTGCTTAGTCGCTCAGTCGTGTATGACTCTTTGTGATCCCACAGACTCTAGCCGGCCAGGCTCCTTTGTCCAGGGGATTTTTTTCAGGCAAGAACACTGGAGTGCGTTACCATTTCCTTCTCTAGGGGATCTTCCCGATCCAGGGATAGAACACGCATCTCCTGAGTCTCCTATATTGCAGGTGGATTCTTTACCCACTGAGCCATTGGGGAAGCCCAAGATTTCCATAGAGAAACAGTATTGCACCCTGAAAAAAGAACCACTCGGGGTACAAAGAATCTTAGAGAGCGGTCACATTTGTAAAATGCACAACCTGAAAACTAGCCTCAGGGCCCTGCCCAAATCTGAGCGGGTGCCTCATGCTCTGTCACTTCATCACAAAGACGGAGGTGAAGTGTGGCCGCCGGGGCTACCAGCTCTGGCCGCTGGCTGCTGATGCTGGGCTGGGGCAGGGTGAGGACCCTCCCCAGGTGGCAGGGTGCTAAGCTATTCACGGAGATCAGGTCTTCCGCACAGCCGTTCAGAACCCACACACTTCACATGTTCTGATCAGCACTGGTGGAGAGGTGAGGACCTGCAGGAAGGGTGGAGCAGGTGCATCCCAGGTAAGCGCCAAGTCTCCATCCACTCTCATCCACTCAAGAGCTGCCTCCCAGCACTCACCTGCTCCTCTCTCTGTGAGCTGCCATGGACCCCTCCTGCCCAGTGCGCCCTCTGCAGCACCAGCCTGCCTCCAACACCAGGACTGCCCTAGGCCCTCCTCCCTGTCCCTTCCTCACCCACGCTTCCTGGGAGGTCCCCCCGGCAGAGGGGTCTCCGTGCAGACTCCCATGCTGCAGAAGACAGTGTTACTAAGCGTATACTCAGGACCTGCTAATACTCCTGACACTTTCTTCCTCCAGTGCTGCGTTTAAAACCCACATATAACATTCCTGCATTGGCTACACTGCCTTCTGCCCCTTCCCCCAGGAAGCCCACCAACTCTCCCCTGCCCCCACTCCCTGAAGACTCAAGTCACCAGCTTCAGCGTCCCTCTCTACCTGGCCCTCATCCTACGGTCACCAAATGCTGTGGTCTCTGCATTGTCCATCACTCCTCAATGGCCTCCGACAGCTTTCCTTTAGCACTCTACCCCCTGGGAATCAAGCCTGGGTCCCTCCTGACTTTGACCTGGGAGGTCAAAGTCAAGTGCCCTGCACAGAGGCCTGTCACTCATCAATCTTCCTCCGCTTCAGTCTCAGCCCTTCTAATCCCCCCGACCTTCCTCTCCTGTCTGCATTGCAGTGACCAGCTGGTGTAGACACTGGGCTATATCACCTCATCGGTCCTAATCAATAGCTAACTCTCTCCTTCTATATCATTTGACCTTCAAGAGTGGACCAACACAACAGCCACTGTTCTTCAATTCAACGTCTAAAATGTGCTTTTTGGTACCTCGTCAAATGACACCTCCTAACCTGGGGTGGTTTTCTTATCTCTCCTTGCTATTCTTTGGAACTCTGCATTCAGATGCTTATATCTTTCCTTTTCTCCTTTGCTTTTTGCTTCTCTTCTTTTCACAGCTATTTGTAAGGCCTCTCCAGACAGCCATTTTGCTTTTTTGCATTTCTTTTCCATGGGGATGGTCTTGATCCCTGTCTCCTGTACAATGTCACAAACCTCTGTCCATAGTTCATCAGGCACTCTGTCTATCAGATCTAGGCCCTTACATCTATTTCTCACTTCCACTGTATAATCATAAGGGATTTTATTTAGGTCATACCTGAATGGTCTAGTGGTTTTCCCTACTTTCTTCAATTTAAGTCTGAATTTGGCAATAAGGAGCTCATGATCTGAGCCACAGTCAGCTCCCGGTCTTGTTTTTGCTGACTGTATAGAGCTTCTCCATCTTTAGCTAAAAAGAATATAATCAATCTGATTTCAGTGTTGACCATCTGGTGATGTCCATGTGTAGAGTCTTCTCTTGTATTGTTGGAAGAGGGTATTTGCTATGAGGAGGAGAGTGAAAAAGTTGGCTTAAAGCTCAACATTCAGAAAACGAAGATCATGGCATCTGGTCCCATCACTTCATGGGAAATAGATGGGGAAACAGTGGAAACAGTGTCAGACTTTATTTTTGGGGGCTCCAAAATCACTGCAGATGGTGACTGCAGCCATGAAATTAAAAGACGCTTACTCCTTGGAAGAAAAGTTATGACCAACCTAGATAGCATATTCAAAAGCAGAGATATTACTTTGCCAACAAAGGTCCGTCTAGTCAAGGCTATGGTTTTTCCAGTGGTCATGTATGGATGTGAGAGTTGGACTATAAAGAAAGCTGAATGCCGAAGAATTGATGCTTTTGAACTGTGGTGTTGGAGAAGACTCTTGAGAGTCCCTTGGACTGCAAGGAGATCCAACCAGTCCATTCTAAAGGAGATCAGTCCTAGGTGTTCTTTGGAAGGCATGATGCTAAAGCTGAAACACCAGTACTTTGGCCACCTCATGCGAAGAGTTGACTCATTGGAAAAGACTCTGATGCTGGGAGGGATTGGGGGCAGGAGGAAAAGGGGATGACAGAGGATGAGATGGCTGGATGGCATCACCAACTCGATGGACGTGAGTCTGAGTGAACTCTGGGAGTTGGTGATGGACAGGGAGGCCTGGTGTGCAGCGATTCATGGGGTTGCAAAGAGTCAGACACGACTCAGCAACTGAACTGAACTGAACTGAACCTGGGCTGGTTGCCTTCCATATGGACCTGTGTGTGTGTGTGTGTGTGTGTGTGTGTGTGTGTGCATGCGTGTGTGCACCTGCTCAGTCATGTCCAACTCTATGTGACCCCATGGACTGTAGCCCTCCAGGCTCCTCTGCCCATGGAATTTTCCAGGCAAGAATACTGGAGCAGCTTGCCATCTCCTACTCCAAGGAATCTTCCCAACTCAGGGACTGAATCCTCATCTCTGTGTCTCCTGCATTGACAGGTGGATTCTTTACCACTGAGCCACCTGGAAAGTCCCCATGGACCCACGGCCCTCAGTAATGACCTGCATCACACAATCATCTCTCCACTCTGTAATCCCCGTCACTCCTCGGTCTGTCTAACTCTCTGTGGGGGTGAGACTGGGCCTTTCCCTACTGTGTCCACACAGCCTGGCACAAGACATGCTGCATGGTGGCCCTAAACACTTTTAAATCAAGAAATATCACCAAATATGTGCCTTGGACGTTATACAAAAGGGCAGACAAGTTGAAAAGCCAATCCTGATGATAACAATAATCTTAAAAAAATGAACAGGGAGAAAGAACAAAATCATTTTAGTACTTTTTCTCTTCGGTATAGGATACAAAGAACAAACATGGTTTCAAAACTAACTGATTATCAACTGCCTACAATTCAGTTAAATAAGACAATTTCCTATAAAATCTTAATCAATCATGCGAGAAGAAGAAGTAGAGAGAAAAATAAAGAAGTTAGAACAAATCCCCCACCTTCAGTTTGAAGACAAAACAGGTGAGGACTGATTGTCCCATTAGATCCAGAAAATAAAGATGGTTGATATTTCAGGCAAGAGGTAATAAATACCTGATACAATAAAAGAAAACCAGGAGAAACCACCTGGGAACCAAAATAAAGGCCCCTCCTTTCCAAATTTAGGTTCACAGACAAAACTCGAGCCTCTTAAATGCAATATCTGCATTTTCCACCGTCTACTCCATAAAAAAAAAAAAAAAAAAAAAAAAAAAAAAACAGGAAAAAAATACTGAAATCGGCATTATTTCTCAGCACAGAAATGTTTTACCTGCATGAGTTTGGTGTCATGTCCCGTGTAGACAACTATGCCAAAGCCCCACTGAGTGTTTCTAAGCTGTGTGCCTCTCAATAAGATCTGGTCCGGCCCAAGGGCAACGGGGCTAAAAACAAGAAACAACATTTATATTCGATGAGAGTTCAAAACAAATGAGCATGAGCTTAAACAAAAACCCACAATAAATGAAGTGCTTCCTTTAGTCGAATTCGGACTATTTCACTGGGACACATGGGCCATAAAGGTTACCACTGGCTTAATCTACCCCAGAAGAGACCCACACAGAAAGGCTGACCTCATCCATTCGTCAACACAGAAAAGGTTTCCTTTTTTTTTTCCTTTAAAACATGAAGAAGAAATATTGTCTCTTATAA
The DNA here is from genome assembly GCF_029407905.1 of Bubalus kerabau. Lineage (NCBI taxonomy): Eukaryota > Metazoa > Chordata > Mammalia > Artiodactyla > Bovidae > Bubalus > Bubalus kerabau. The sequence goes on from NC_073635.1 coordinate 34,290,164, forward strand.
CTCTATTAGGAAACTCAATATACAAAAAGGAACTTGCTAAGATAACCAGAAGTTTATTCATTTGGGAAAGTCAGTTTATAGATTATAAAAAAAAAAAAAGAAAAAAAAAACCAAAGCTATAATATCAGATCTGTCAAAGATAACTTCGTTAAATAAAAGCCTGAGTGAACATTTAGAAATTTAAAAAGATAGTCTACAGAATGGCTCTGTGGACTGCATGAAACCAAGAAAGCTGTCATACTTAGAGTTGTCTTAGGTTGATTCCTATGGCTGGGTCCTTCCCTTTGGGTCTGTTCAAATGTGAAGGTGGGGAGCGCTAGTAAGAGGCATGATGATGAAAGATGAGCAGAAGACAGACACTGCAGCCCAACGTAATGACAAAAAATGACTCAAATGATAAACCAAATGCCAAGAGGACAAGGATGACAGAACATAAACAGGGCCATGAACATTCTAATGGGAGGATAGTTGTCCCTTTCATTTAACTTGCTAAAAGCATAGACTACTTAGAAGAAAGCAAAAAGATAAATAAAAAGGATATTTCTCTAACAACTGTTGGCCTTTATACACTTCAGACACCTCTCTTCTGCTTTTCTGCACAATTTTATGCACTCAAAACCAACTACTCTTTTACCTGATGGGTAACACACACAGACAGACACACCAGGTGAGTTTTGTGAAGCTCATTTCAGACCCTTGTGACATTTTCTTGCCAAAAGTCAGGTCTTTCCTTAAATTTCAAGGAAGGCTTAAATTGATTTAAATGGTGTTTCGAAAAAAGCTCAACATGGAGAAATCTGTTTTAAAACATTATGAAACCAAAAGACAAACTGATATTTCCCAAAGCTCCTATATATAATCCTTAAGTCACATTAAAGATTAAAATAAAAACCACTAAGACAAGAGGAAGTGGTACCTTTTCCCATCCAAGTTCAAGTTCCCGGTGAAGTCGTAGAGGTGGCGATTGGGCCCTTCGCACTCTATGGTCCCAGACAACTTCATCAGCACCTCCCTCGTCTGCATGTCCGCAGTGTGACTCAAACCCTAAAACGTTCAACCCCAAGAAGAAACTAAACACAACCTTCCAGGCTTGGGAACAACACTCAGCACCCCTACTGTTAATCCAAAGGGAAGCCTGAATCAGCTAAAATGGAATCGTTTCAGGGGAGGGGGGTCCTCAAACATATCAACCCCTCAGGATGGATCATAGGTGGCTTTGGCCACAGCAACCGAATAGGAAAGGTTCAAAAAAATTCAACAAAGCAGAAAGTCAAGACTCTACTACCATGCTGACACATTCATACTAAAGTCATAATTTGTTGTTGTTCAGTCACTAAGTCCTGTCCAACTCTTTGAGACCCCATAGACGGCAGCACACCAGGCTTCCCTGTCCTTCGTTGTCTCCCAGAGTTTGCTCAAACTCATGTCCATTGAGTTGGTGATGCTATGCAACCATCTCATCCTCTGTTGTCCCCTTTTCTTCCTGCTTTCAGTCTTTCCCAGCATCAAGTCTTTTCCACTGAGTCAGCTTTTCGCATCAGGTGGCCAAGTAATGGAGCTTCCGTATGATAATTAGCCCACCAAAACACCTTACAGAAAGCATCCTTCATTAGCGGTATCCTGACATGACCATAAACACAGAACAAAGTACCCCTTTAATACACTGTGATGTGTAATGCCCTGTAACTCTTCTCTAAAGAGAAAAATAAAATGTCTAAGCCAAATATCTAACACAGAAATGAAAAATATGTGGACGAAATCATCAAATTCCACTTGGTACCGCAGAAAACTGAAGTGTCAAAATGAATCATTGTTCATTGAAACTTAAAACTTTTCTAGTAAAGACTAATCTCCATTCAAGAATTAAAATATATGGTAAGAATAGCTTTATTTAAGGCATGGACATTTTGTACACTGGAAATCTAATCTACTACTCTCTAGAATTAGAATCTCCATGAAAACAACAAAGTCCAGTGAGGCGCCCAGAGCCCATCTGGGTCCTCTGTCCCCTGCACGTGCTGCCCACTGCCTCTCCCAGGATCCCTTTCCAGCCACCCCAACAGGTGGAGAGTCCAGTAAGATGTAAACCAAGACACGGCTCCCTGCATGGCCTGTGCTCTAATGAAGCCCACTTTTTCCAGTTTTGTCATCACTCCCAAGGAATCCCTCGCCTAACCGTGCTCTTCCCATGGATCCTATCAGGGTGAAGGCATCACCTTTTGTGACAGAACATTTTGTTCCCTCTGGAAACGGCACCGGCGGTTAACCTGTAGGAAGCTCCTTTACAATCTGGGCTCCGTGAGGACGCAAGTGGTAAAGGGCCATGTTACCTGACGTATTTTGAGGTTCGTCTCCCCGTCCAGATTGGCTGTTTCAACGTAACACATTGCCTGAGGTTCACTAAGGAGAGAGAAAACAAAACAGCCAAGTTGAGTAAGGTCCACTCTGGCACTTCACGGCTGACAGAGCCTCTGCCACGGAAACTCTGCTGGTGGACCCTCACAGGGGTGTCAGAATCGACCACCGCAGGAGCATCGACTGACCAGGCAGACAGACGGACACTCTAGTCCAGTGATCCGCCCACAAGGGCCGCACACAACGGCACCTGACCTCACCTGGGCAGAAGTAACACAGGATGAACAGAAGGGAACAGGCACGTGATGGGAAGCACAAGATGTCCCAGCTAAGACCGGCCCAGTGGGTCAGGTGACCCTGAAAGTCAGAGGTCGGCTTGCCCTTGACCACAAGAGCTGCCCACACACAAGAGCCGCACACGCGGCTTCTGAACGAGATCACGGCCGGAGGAGCTGAGAAACCAAGGCAGGGGGTTGCAGACCTTTTCTTTCTACAGTTTTTACTATGTCAATAGGCAACTCAACAGGCAACTTTTAAATCAAAACACCTAATTTCAAGGACAGAAAATTCAAAGAAGAAACATAAGCATGGCAGAGACTATGCCCCGAGTTTGGATATTCAGATCTGGGCAGCAGAGTTCGGGGTTAAGAGAACGGATTCTATGACCACCAGCTACGTACAGTCTCCTGGCGCTGCCCTTCCTGGTGGTGTGACCTCAGTCAGCTGTCCCATCTCTCTGCATCCCATGATTTCTCATGGACCAAGTAGGGAAGTCTAGGGTTGGTGGGAAGATTACACGGGATAACGTGCTCAGCAGGTGTCTTGGCACAAATGCCAGCAAGCACACGGGAGACGTGACGTCTGCTCAGACACGCTGCCTTCAAACCAGGCTTTCTGAGGATCACATCCAATCCTCATAACCCAAACTATCAAGTGATCAACGTTTTACTATTTCTGAGAGTTTCTGGGTTACTGATCATTAAGGACAAACATGAGCCCTGCCCACTGTATACAGTGCTTTTCCCTCTCTACAGGCCTGGGGTGCTTTTATTAAGCTTTTTATCTCAAGGAGAAAATTCGTGCTAAGGCTTAAAATCTGACAAAATGAGTGATTCAGTTCCATAAAAGAAAGTCTGTCTGCGCTCAAATCACACACACCCAGTGTGACAGCTGATTCCCAGCATGACATCGGTACAGCTTCTAGTTTAACCTTGAGCTCAAGTTCAAGTGTATTCTTATCCTGATTTGGGCTTTTCTTCTCTGATAGATGTTTTTATGTGTCATCCAGGGGAAAGTCAAGGACTGAGATGTCTATCATTTATGCCCCTTAGTGATGACACCTCTGTGACACAAATTATCTAGAAAATAAGGCAACGATGCTTGGACAGAAAGGGAGCAAAATATGGACCGTCTGCAAGTCACATGGACGCTGAGAAATGCCTGTGGTCTCTGAACCTCTAGTGAAGGGAGGCCTGGATTCTGGGTAAGGCTACTGGGCTGGACCCTCCATCAGAGACGGTCCTCAAATTTCAGAGACTCTGTGACCTTGATGCTACTCAACACACCACTCCACTGCTCTGAAATGTTTCCCTACCAATGAGGAACAGCCCAGAATAGCCATGAGATGAAAACGAATCAAAAAACAGAAAAGTTCAGGAAAAAGTACAACGTGAGGGCAGGACAACGCAAAGGAGTAAAAAAGGAGGAGAGTGGGAGGGGGAGGCGACCCGGAGGTGGACGGAAGGTGACCGGAGTCCTCTCCAGGCACCAGGTGACACTCTACTGTTCTCAACACTGATTTCAAAGCCCTGCCCACGAGCCCACCTGACCTGGAGGAGAGCAGGACCACGTCTGCTGGAAGGTACTGTCCGTTGACGACTTTGACGATGTCTCCCACGGCCACCTAAAACCCGGGGACAAGGACACAGATGCATGAGAGACAAGAAAGTGCAAAGTAGTTAAACATCTGGAGGAAAAATTACTGTGTAACTGTGCCATGATGTTTAAGGCAGAGAAGCTCAAATTCTTTTCCTCCACAAGAATAAAAACATTTCAATACAGACGAATGGTAATACTGCCTTTTTACAATGATGCTGAACGCAGGAGCAGGAGAAGAGAGAGGAGTCAAAATGACCAAGGTCTCACTTTCTCACAGCTATTCATCCACTTACAAACACACACATGCCCATCCCCACGGCTGTGGACAGCAGGGCGAGTGGCTAAGGGCACAGATCCAGAGCCTGCCTGGATCAATCCCTCTTCCCCAGGGACACCCCTTCCCCGTGCGTGTAAACATCTGACGTTCATATCCAATTTAAAGGCAAAAGAAAGGCAAATAATTAAAGGAGATCCCATAATGATGTCAAAGATGACACACACCTATTTCAACAACCAGCACAACCAAAAGTATTTATGAAAACTGAAAATGTTTTCTTAATATAAAAACATTTTATGTGAATAGTTTAATTACAGAGAACAAAATCAGAAGCAATTAGTTAAGGAAAAAACTAGAAAGGAAAATTACTCATGTTTTCAAAAGAAAAAAGGCCATGAATTTTTTTTTTTTTTAGTTCAAAGTGGGAGGACAGGGAAATTATGGCTTTCCCTTGTCTTTGCTAATGGGGTAGAAATGCTTCTTAGATTAAAAAAAAAAAAGTACTAAAAAGTTTTTTATATATGAGAAACTACTTACTTGGAATTTCATTTGAAAATAGTTTTCTATCTGGTGTTCTTAAGTGTGGTTGTCTCTTATGTGTGTAAGACTACCTAGAGGAAGGTTTCTTAAAGAGGGAAAGAGCCCCCCAACAGTCCCTAAATCCCCTCTTGCCTCACAGGGCTGCTCATAGTTCTGAATAAGCGCAAAGGAAAAAAGAGCCAGGGTCACGGAGACCCCCCTGAAGCTACTGCTGCAGCTGAAGAACCAGGACGTCCAACTCCAGCTTCCAAGTCTCAGGCTCGAGTCCCGTTGCCTGGGGATCTGAAAGGCAGCCAGCTCCCCAGGCCTGACCCCCTCGCCCTGCACATCACCCCAACCTCTCATCACCTGTCCTCTCACACCTTCTCAGCCTCACTCTGAGCAGCTCTGCGGATGCACTGGCTCTCCATCCACCTCTAATTTCTCCCACTTAGCTCTTCACTGCAGCATCTGTGAAGCAAGCCTTTCCTGACCTGAACCAGTGGGTCCAGACCAGGTATCCCTCCCTGACGGCCCTGGGCATCTGAAGCAGGACCCCGGCCCAGGGCTCAGTGTCCATACAGCCTCCTGTTTACCTGCCCATCATTTCCACTACACCTGTGATTCTGGAGTGGGATTCCCAGACCAACAGCATCAACCTCACCGAAGAACTCTTAAAAATGCAAATTCCGAGGCCCCAGCCTGGAGTTGTTGGATCAAAGGGTCTGAGAGAGGAGTTCAGCACATCACTGGACCAGCCCGCCAGGCAACTGGGGTGCCAGCTGAAGCCTGACCACTTAAAACCCCTCCAAGGGCAGGTGCCAGGCTTAATTCTTATCTGCATTTCAGCTCCTAAGACTGCCTCTGGTCCACGCTCGTCATGCTTCATGCTAAGTTGCTTCAGTCGCATCTGACTCTGTGCAATCCCATGGACTGCAGCCTGCCAGGCTCCTCTGTCCATGGGATTCTCCAGGTAAGAATACTGGAGTGGGTTGCCATGCCCTCCTCCAGGGGATCTTCCCTACCCAGGGATCAAACCCAGTCTGTTACATCTAACCTGCATTGGCAGACAGGTTCTTTACCACTAGCACCACCTGGGAAGCCTGATCCATGCTAAGAGATCCAATTAAATAAGCACAATGCATTTTTAACTGAAATAAAAATGCATGTGGCAAAGCCTATAACAGGTATTTATTTTGTTTTGTTTTGTTCTCCTCTCAGCAAATGTGTGTGGGAAACAGTAATGAGATTTAGGAATCTGAATCCATCAGCTCCTAGATCCAAAATTCTGAGCTCATCACTCCAATTTCAAGTAGAGTCAGGAGAGCCCCAATTCAAATAATTCTCCACTCTGGCCAGGATGACTGCCTTTCTGGTGAGGGGACGGGGAGTGGCAGCAAGGACTTTAGGGAGAGAAAAGCCATTCCTCAGTGTCTGGAGGTTTTCGAGTCTCTCTAGTACTGGGAGCATTGCCACCCTCTGCAGAGGCAAGAACTTCCAACCACTTGACCAAGGGCCATCCCACTTCCAAATGAGATCCAAGTGAGATCAGTTAGTATTTACAACACAGGACCTCTGGGTGTCTATCAGGTTAAGGTGCTATCACGTAACTCTGCTGCTGCTGCTGCTGCTGCTAAGTCACTTCAGTTGTGTCTGACTCTGTGCAACCCCATAGACGGCAGCCCACCAGGCTCCCCCGTCCCTGGGATTCTCCAGGCAAGAACACTGGAGTGGGTTGCCATTTCCTTCTCCAATGCATGAGAGTGAAAAGTGAAAGTGAAGTCGCTCAGTCGTGTCCCACTCAGGGACCCTATGGACTGCAGCCTACCAGGCTCCTCCATCCATGGGATTTTCCAGGCAAGAGTACTGGAGTGGGGTGCCATCACCTTCTCCGGGGGCTTAATGTAAGCCAGTAACAGAGTTAAAAGAAAAGAACTACAATGAAGCCTGCATTACCACATCTCGGGCATCCTGGAGACTCACAAGGTTATAGAGACATTTTGAAACATTGCTTATTAAATGCTTAGCAAGAGAAACTATTATAAGTCACCCTTCTAAAACACAGTCTTCTTCTGAAATGAAGATAGTCAGCTTTGCATCTTGGAATCATGAGTCACACTCCAAGAACATCTTGTGACCGTTAAGCTCCAGTCATAACAGACACTCCCTGAAAAAGCCAACTTTAGTAGACATGAAACACCCAGATGGCACAGCAGATCCTTTCTCAGTCTTCTATTTATCACTAGCAACCACCGAATCACCAGGCCGTTCTCAAACCCTGCCAACCGCAACCTCCAGGCATGTGGATGCAAAGCCTTCTTGCTCTTGTAAAGCTAAAAGCATCAACAACTCTCAGCCTCAGGACCAACACAAGACGATTCCAAACCCCGACTCCATCACTTCAGATTTAGTGCTAATCAGACCCAAACCCTTTCCACCAAAAATGTCAGAAGGGAGAATCTCAAAAGTAAAAAAAAAAAAAAAAAAAAAAACTTAAAAAAATTGAACTGACACTAAGATAGCAACAGAAGACAAGAGGAAAATGTTTCTTGAACTGGGTTTAGGAACTAGAAAATGCTGTGAATTTTCAGAAACATCCATCAAAAGCAATGAATTTCCCAGCTCTGAGCCGACACGGGAGAACACCTAGAAGATCCAGGAACAAAGGATACACACGCCCGTTCTAGGGAAGTCTCAGGGGAAAACCACACCGCCACACTTACCTGAAATGGACATGGCTTGTGTCTTAACACAAACTGGATTCCAAAATCTACGGTAACAATTAATTACAAGTCTCCAAGCCAGTACTTTCTGGCATATCTGCCATCACAATATTGTAACTATCCTCCAATTAAAATACATAAATTTAAAAAATAAAATCAGTCTTTACCTCTTTCCACACAATGGTTTGCCACATACCATTCCTTAACACTGACAAAGAAAAACAAAACAGTGTATTGGTTAATACTGATGATAATCAGAATAAGACCAGCTTTCCAAACTCCAAAAGGCTCCTTTTAAAATTCCACTAATTCCAATATACCATGTCCTTAGACATAAAGGTGTAACACCACCACTCCCCAAAACAGAGCCCCATCAAGATACTTACCTACCATATATACAGCAATGCACGCACATAAATACATGTGTATGCAAGGAAGTTAATCTATGCATATTTAGCCCATATGAAGTGAAGGACATCACTGTGTTGCTACAAGATTTTACCAAAACACATATGTACCCCCTAATAACACAGAGCTACTGTTCTAGAAATGCTAGAATACGTAGACAGAGGTAGGGAGCAATTGCAAAGCCACGGTATAAATGCTTTGACTTTTTATGGACATAAAATATGTCTCGCTCCTGAAAACTACCATCTTTTCTTAAATTCTACACAAATCCTGTTCAAATCTTAACTACCAGGACTCACTGTCTGTTGGACTTGTCTGACATTTTGCTATTTTTAATGTATTTTATAGATTATTTCCCTCAATTTATCTCAACACCATTAACTACCAATTTAAAACTCCTTAAATGCAAGTCTTGTTCTTACGTTTTCTAGCAGAAAAAGTGAGTCAGCCTGGAATCTTACCTATGGTTTTCTTTTTGTTAACTGCATTGTCTGCCTTATGTCGCTTCTGTTACAGAAAGAAAAAAAGATGTTAGTTTCAAAAGTTCCAAATGAATAACTGAAACAGAGAACAATAAGACTGGGCAAAAACAGGACAAAGAAGGCAACTGGCAGGAACCCTAATGTCCTAAAATTCAGTTCGATGGTCAAGGTCACTCACTAAATTCAGAGGCTAACACAGTAACAATAGATGAGGTTTAAATGCTTGTATTTTGGCTATCGCAAGGAACAAGCACTTTAAAGTATAAAACTTTTACTCCTAGATTGTTTTAGATTGAACAAAAATAATTATTCTACATGATTACCAGCAAACAACTGAGTTCATTTTATTGATAAAGAACTTAATGGATAAAGTACCTTGGCTTTGATTTACATTGCATTTATTCATTTATCTATTTCCAGAAAAATGTGTGTGCACGTATGAGAGAGAGGGAGAGACAGACGGAGAGGAAGGGGAGAAGAGAGAACCTGAAAAGAAGACAGAAAACAGAGGAGAGTTTGAGCCAATGAACTTGGAGACACTGAAACAAGGACGAGAGGGAGAAGAGTCTTGTAAAAATAACCTCAGTGCTGCTACTCTGGACAACCTGACATCAGTAAACACAGACTGAACTCCTTCTGTCCCACTGTAGGGGTATTTCAGACATTGTGTGTGCACATTTTCTTCCCTGAAATACCATCAGAAGCCTTGAGAGGCTGGTTAGCCTACAGACCAATTTTTCTGTCTTAAAGACTCCAAAGCAACAAATAAGTTGTAAGTTACAGTCAATACAATGTTGTTATTATCCGAAAGCAAAGACTTACAAAATCTTCTACAATCTCTTTGATGCCTGCGATTGTTAAAATAATGATCAATGGCACCAGGGTGGTGTATCTTCCTGTCGGAGATACATCTGGAATTTGCTGTAAGATAAAGAGACCAAAAGTAGGGACTGGGCACATTAAAATCCTCTCCATGAAAAAGAAAATACAGTACTCACTCCTCACGGTAGATCTATTCCATTTCTGTTGCAAAGTGATTACCTTATTTTAAAAACTAGCTAAGTGTGTTACATGTCTTTAAAATTTAACCCGACATCTCTGTGTTTGGGACAAAAACAGGGTTAAAGTGGGACCCCACAATCATGTTTCAACGCCTCTTTTCACAACTGCAATTCCCTTAAGCAAACACCTAAAGAACTCCACCTTTATGCAAATATCGCATTCACGCACACAGTGACTGGATGAAGGAAGCAAACTTCATCAAGTATGACAACACTCAGTTAAGTGACCTTTCAGCCAGAGCTTATTTTGCATGCGATTAAAGCTATGAATTTTACATAAACCTCACCTGTAATAAGGCAATGAAGAGGAAGAAGGCATTGGCAGCTCTCCTGATCTGCTCGTACAAGAATCGAGGTAGAAACGTCACCACGCTGTACTTGGCCGTACTGTGGGGGCAAGCGACAACACTGCTATCAGGTATAGACAGAAACTCTAAACAACGAAGCAGGGCTCCAAAATTACACGAGTAAATGTAAGAACAAAATATTTCAAAACTCAGGATAAGAGCATTGCTGTGCTGGCCCGCTCCCGCGAAGCTTCACCGTGTAAAAAGACACCTTTCCTAAGAAAATCTTCTGATGTATTCTTGACTTTCAAACTTTGATGGATATGTGTTTGATTACTGCCACACGGTGTAAGCAGGGACGTGAACCCACCTTCTGGGAGCCTCGGGCTGTGAACAGAGTGAGCGTGCAAATGATGTCTTGAAAGATAAAGACATGTGTCAAAGATCACAAAACAGAAAGAGGCACGCATTCCCAACGCAGTAAGATATGAACGCAGAGAGGTGAAGCATCAGCTGAGAAACTCACAGTCGAGGGAGAATTATCACCTGGGATTGATGATGCACTAGAATTCTCATCACACAGTCTCTGATTCAATGTAGAAAGTCAACTCTGCCAAGCATGGTAACAGGTGCATGGTTGGCCATTTAATGTACCTCTCTGGGCACTCACCACACTTTACCCCACTTCTACACACCCTTCACTCAGACACATTCATCCATGTTCCAGCTTCCCCAGCCAACGTCCTGAGCTTCCATGCAGTGTCTCCAGGACTAAATGGTCCTACCCATCTTACCCTCCGTGAAGTCTGCTCCAGTTCAAAGGCTCCTCCCCCAAGTCACAGTGTGGTGTTTACACCTCCGTTTCATAGTCTCTTCTTTGCTTTGTATTATATTTATCTACTCCCAGAATAGACTCTGGGAATAATAAGATTATTTACTTTATGAAAAGAAAAAAAATAAATAACAAACCCAAAATGGAGTCACTTGTGCTCAGCCCACATCTCCAAACCAAGACTCAATGCCAAATCTAACGGATGAGTTTCAGCCTCTCTCAGGAATGTATTCTCAACCAGTCTGGAATCACCTGCTGCACACTCAGGAGGTAATCTGCCTGACAGACCCCCGTGCTGTCCCCCCAAAGGAAGGTGACCTTGTCCCCAACAGCCTATTCTTTGCTAACAGCCTCTTTGCCTGCTCCTATCTGCTTATAAAAGTCTTCCACTTTGCACAGCTCTTCAGAGCTCTTTTCTATCTGCTCAGTGGAATGCTGCCCAACTCATGAATCATTGAATAAAGCCAATATGATCTTTAAAATTTACTCACACTTGAATTTTTTTAAACAACTTCGACTTCGTATATTCCTGGCACGTAGCAGATAATCAATGAACCATGAAATAATGAAAAGGCCTGAACTGGAGATCTGAGGGATAAAATGAACCATGCCTCCTTTAGCTGCTCAAAGGCTCATCCATAAAAGTACCTGCCTGGGTCCTAGCTCACCTTCTGAAGCCAACTCTTATCTGAGGTACAGTCTCGAGAGATTTTCTAGGTTTAAAATACACTGATGCTGAAGCTGAAACTCCAATACTTTGGTCACCTCATGTGAAGAACTGACTCATTAGAAAAGACCCTGACGCTGGGAAAGATTGAAGGCAGGAGGAGAAGGGAACGACAGAGGATGAGATGGTTGGATGGCATCACCGACTTGATGGACATGAGTTTGAGCAAGTTCCAGGAGTTGGTGATGGACAGGGAAGCCTGGCATGCTGCAGTCCATGGGGTCACAAAGAGTCGGACAGGACTGAATTGAACTGAAAAGACACCTCAGTTAGAAGCACCAGACAGAAGAGCCACGGGCTCAGAAGAGAGGCCACCTGAAGCACAGTCACTCCTGGCAGTGACCAAACCTGGGAGGGCAGAAGGAAACATGAAAACGGACAACTCAAGCAGCACAGCAGCCAGAGGCCATCTGATGGAGCTGAGAAGCGGCTCCGCGGACCACCTGTGGCCACTGCCTCAGGCAAGACTGACGACAACAGCCTGGGGCTTCATTACACGGTGATTACCGTCATCCTTGAGTTATCTTTAGCCTCTTCTGTGTACAGTGCTGTGATATTGTGCTTCATCACAAGAAATATACATTTGGTCTTCATCCCAGCTTCTGGCACAGAGCTCCCAAAACCCTGGGGACTGCCACAGTGTTGAGAGAGAGATAAAGGTATCTTTTGTTACCTCAATGAGGTGACTCATGGAAAGCCCCTAGGATGCTGGCTGGTGGCCAGAGGAACCAACCACATGATCAGAGGGTTGGAAATTTCAGTCCTGCCCCCTCCTAAGAGAGACGAGGGGCTGGAGATTGATTTCAATCACCAACAGCCAATGATTCAATATTCACTCAACTCTGTGTTTGCAATGAAGCCTCTGTAAGAACCCAGAAGGACAGGCTTTGGAGAGCTGGAGGCCCGAGGAAAGACCCGATGTAGCAATTCAAGTCTGTAGACCATCTGCCGGCAGAATTCCTTCTTCCTCAGTGAGGTGACTCTTTGTTCATTAATGCTGTCAGCTGATCTGACAAGGTCCACCTACATTACTGTGGGTAATCTGCTTTATTCAAAGCCCGTCAATTTAAATGTAAACCTCATCCAAAAGGCACCTTGAAAGAAACATCTAGAGAAATGTTTGGCCAGATATCCAGGTGCCATGGCCCAGCCAAAATGACATGGAAGATTAACCATTGGATATATATCCTGATTCAGTGGGGCTTCCTTGGTGGCTCAGACGGTTAAGAATCTGCCTGCAATGCAGGCGACATGGGTTCCATCCCTGGGTCAGGAAGATTCGCTGGAAAAGGGAATGGCAACCCACTCCAGTATTCTTGCCTGGAGAATTCTATGGACAGAGGAGGCTGGTGGGTTACCGTCCATGGGGTCACAGAGAGTCAGACATGACTGAGCGACTAACTTCCTGATTCAGTGGGTCTGGCATGGGTCTCAGATTTTGCATTTCTAACAAGTTCCCAGGTGAGACCAGAGCTGCTGGTCTGAGGACCACAGTTTGAGTGGCAGCTACCCCTGAGGAGGTAGATGTATTCAAATCTCACATTTGAGTTCAGTCCAGCTGAACATTACATGATGTAACAGGATGGGAGATCTTTACCATCACTGCCCCAGGCGAAGAACACGTACAGGGTGACCTGGGGGAAGGAAGAGCTTCCCAGCAGAAGAGTCTGTCCACCGGGTGAGCTCACTGACCCCACCAGGTTCCCCCTCAGTCTGCAGGTGGCAGCACCCCTGAGAACCTGGCCCAGCGTCAGCTGCCAGCGAATCTCAGGCACTGAGCGAGTCTGCAGGGCCTGGGGCAAGGGGAGAAACGACCAGGAGAAAACAGAACCGTACCCTGTGGTTCAGTCCATCTAAACACCAGTGTTTTCTAAAATCAGGTGACATGAAGAATGAACAGGGGCTTGACAAAAATCCACCCACCCACCCATCCATCCATCCGTCCATCCACAGGTATGTCCCAAGCCCCATCCATGTACCAGGCACTGGCCCGGGCACTGTGGGAAACCGGAGGGTCACAAAAGCATAGTCTCAAAGGAATTACATTCTAGAGTAAAGTGAGATTTAAAAACCAGTGCATGGCAGGATAGATGGTGATGAATACCATGGAGGAAAACAGACCAGGGATGGAGGGCGGGGCAAGAGGTTGTTTTCAGTGGTGATAAGGGACCATGTTGCTAAGAAGGTGACCTGTGAGCAAAGGCCTCTCTGGGGACCTGACTCAGCAGGGCAGGAACTTGGCTACATGTGCAGTGGACACACGCCTTGCAGAAACTCTTACAATCTGGCAAGTGTGAGAAACAACCCATCAGAAAATAGGGCCTGGAGAAATGTGGGTCTGGGGATCCCCACCCATCACAAGTCACAAGCACTTACAGAATCTGACCTCCAGAAGGCAGCCCCAGGACCAACTCTGAAATGATGTCTGAGTGCGAATTTTCAGCTGGGAGAAAAATTCAAGTTGATTTCCAAAGGCAAATCTAAAAATTCAACAGCTGCTCAAAGTGTAACTTCCCCGGATAACAAGCCCCCAGAAACCCAGGAACCAAACTAGCGTACACTCTACGTGTGAACAGTAAACGCACACTGGGGTGTTTTCCTTCTCTGGCCCCACACAAATAAATTTCTTGCATGAGCCTAATGTACCCGAACTGTTCGATGTTTACTGGAAGAGCAGGAGCCCGTTTAAACCCCTTCACCCCTTTGAGCTGGCCAGGGGCTCTAACACCCTGTTCTGGTACCCTCCACTCTCTCCAGCTCCCTGCAGGAGACCTTCCACCTTTCTGCTCTCACATACTCAATGAAAAAGAAGTTCCGAATTACCGGAGGAAGAAGACATGTCCTCAGACAGTCATTCATGTCCTCATAAACAGCTTCCTTCATTTACCCCTTCATTCATTTATTCCACTTATTTCAGCTTCATTCATTTATTCCATGGAATGGTCTATGGGATGCTCCAGACCAAAATACCAGAGTGGGTAGCCGTTCCCTTCTCCAGGGGATCTTCCCCACCCAGGGATCGAACCCAGGCCTCCCGCATTGCAGGCAGATTCTTTACCAGATGAGCCACCAGGGAAGCCCAATAATACTGGAGTGGGTAGCCTATCCCTTCTCCAGCAGATCTCCCAACCCAGGAATCAAACCAGGGTCTCCTACATTGTAGGCAGATTCTTTACCAGCTGAGCTATCAGGAAAGCCCTATTTACCCCTTAAGAGTCCATTATTCTCTAACCCAGACCACTCTATGCAAAGCCCCCAGGAGACCCCCTGCCACTCTCATTGACACCTGGCCTCACCACGCACCCAGGAGGATGTGTCAATGGACGGCCAAGCCCACCGTCCTCTCCCCTGGCTGGGACTCCCAATGTGTTGTCAACCACCCCTCCCAAATTATATTCTGGAAATCTCAAATGCAAAAATCCCTCTTAATCACCAGTGCCCCATCCACATGAATATAAGACCACCTCACTAGAACGTTTTACCTCATTTTACTAAACTACTAACATTTTACCAGTTGCACATCAGAGGTTAATAAACTCATTCCAAAATGTTGACATGCTTATTTTCAACACTTCTCTGATATTTTGGTCTATAGCTGGGAAACGAGTCCTAAATACAGCCCGGCCTCATGGCCTGGACCAGAATGTAGTCATGAGGCCCGCAGTGCTGTTACTGCTACAATTATTTATAGCCTTCATTAGAGATCACGCCCGCTGAAAGATCAGCCTAATCTTTATAACACACATCCAATGGGAAAAATGGGTTGAATTTCAATCAGCTTATAAATATACCTTTGAAAATTAGATACCCTCACAATTCCTATTAGACAGCATGAGAGTCTTGTTCCTTTCACATTCCTAATTTGGTTTTCTTTATTCAATACATTATTCAATGAATAGCTTTGGCCATAAAGCAATTTATTTTGCGTAGAAACATGGGCTGAGAAGAAGATAATAGAGAGAAGATAGCATCTTGAGCATGGTACTTGCTGCCAAGCAAGTCTTTCAGTGCAGAAAACTCTTAGGTAAGCATTCTCAAAGGTCGGACGTTAGATACTGATGGCTAACATCTTTAAACGCAGCGCCGTGAAAGAGCAAGTTAGATTCATCTGCTTTAGAAGAAAACGTGTGAACTTTATGATGTAAAATCAAATGGAGAGGAGTTCTGACACTCATTCAATTTTACATCACAAATCTCCAAGGATCCTTTTTCATGAGAATTCTCATCTTCAGTAAAAAAAAAAAAAAAAAAAAAAAAACAGCAGATACTTATGAAACCATCTGTCTTGAAGGCAGATAAGCACAGAAGCAGTCACAGTTGAGGCCCGATTCTATCACTGGGCCACAGAAAGAAAGCAATATGGGTCAGTCCACTGAATTACAACACCCTTGGCCCTTTGCTCAGGATTCAATATATTCTTTCCAAACCCAGGGCAACAAGCCCTCTCAGAAGGGAAGGATTAAGGCTGCCCTAGGTGTCAAACAAGGTGTGACCTGACTCTGGAATTGAGTTATAAAAACAGAAGCATCCAAGTCCACCGTGCACATCTCTGCCCTCAGTCAAGGGGGCAGTGGTGCTGTGGGGTGCAAGGGGAGGGCACAGTGGCTAGTCCAAGAGCCATTTCCTGGTGGGCAGAGTCTGGGAGCTCCAACAGCGAGTGACCCCTACCTGGGGACCAGGAGGAGGTGGGATCAGGGTGCAGGACTCACACACAAACCTCACTCAGGGTGGGTGTAAAGCAAGTCTGTCTGTCCTTTATTACTGTGTGTGTGTGTGTGTATGTGTGTGTGCATGTGTGTGCATGCACGTACTCAGTTATGTCCAACTCTTGTGACCCCATGGACTGCAGCCCACCAGGCTCCTCTCTCCTTGGGATTCTCCAGGCAAGAATACTGGAGTGGATTACCATGCCCTTCTCCAGGCGATCTCCCAACCCAGGGATCAAACCTGCACTTCTTGCGTCTCCTGTATTGCTGGCAGATTCTTTACTGAGCCACCTGAAGCTCTAGCTTATTTTTGTCAATTTCTCACATAATTGCCAAACTTAATCCAAATGTGCAATTTTAGTGACAGATTTCCTTTTGGGTTCTGTGCAATTTCTTACCTGCAGGATGAGCTAAGGATACAACTGCACTTTCCAGAAGTGAACACACCCATGGAGGTGACTGCCTGAGATTTAACACAGAGACATGAGGGGTGTCAAGTCTCCATGAGTCAACAACGGCCCAGTCTCAAGGGGACCTGGCTTCTGACACCCATCTGTGAAATGGACACACACATGTTACACTTCTGCCTACTCAGGCACCATTAAAATAGTAGGAAAGAATGCCATGTGTTTAAAATTGAGGAATGAAATTAGCAGCTAAGGTGATTTTTTTCCCCCTGAAATAGACTCCTTTCTGCTTCTGCCAAAAAAAGACATCTACTCTCCTCTATGGAGAAGGCAATGGCACCCCACTCCAGTACTCTTGCCTGGAAAATCCCATGGATGGAGGAGCCTGGTAGGCTGCAGTCCATGGGGTCGCTAAGAGTCGGACACGACTGAGCGACTTCACTTTCACTTTTCACTTTCATGCATTGGAGAAGGACATGGCAACCCACTCCAGTGTTCTTGCCTGGAGAATCCCAGGGACGGGGGAGCCTGGTGGGCTGCCGTCTCTGGGGTCGCACAGAGTCGGACACGACTGAAGTGATTTAGCAGCAGCAGCAGCAGCACTCTCCTCTAAGATGCCTTCTGAAAATGAGCCATGATTTGAGAGGGATATACAGAGGGACTGTGGCCTCCTGGTCCCAAAGAGGATCAACCCAGAGAGAACACACCAAGAAAGACTGCAATTTCAATGAGGCAAAATCAAAGAGAATATTAAAAGCAGCAAAGGAAAGGCAACAAGTTACATACAGGGCAACTCCCATAAGGTGATCGGGTGACTTTTCAGCAAAAACTCAGCAGGCCAGAAGGGAGTGACACAATATATTTCAAAGGATGAAACCTACAACCAAGACTACTCAATCCAACAAGTCTGAATTCGGATTTGATGGAGAAATCAGAAGTTTTACAGACAAGCAAAAGCAAGGAGAGTTCAGCACCAAACTAACTTTATAAAAAATTGTAAAAAGAACTTTTGTAAGCAGAAAAGGCCACAACTAGAAATATGAAAGTCACCAAAGAAAAAATTATTAGTAAAGGCAAATATGAAGCTGAAGCGCCAATACTTTGGCCACCTGATGCAAAGAGCCAACTCACTGGAAAAGACCCTGATGCTGGGCAAGACTGAAGGCAGGAGGAGAAGGGGACAACAGAGGATGAGATGGTTGGATGGCATCACTGACTCAATGGACATGAATTTGAGCAAACTCCGGGAGACAGTGAAGGACAAGGAAGTCTGGCGTGCTGCAGTCCATGGAGTCGCAAAGAGTCAGACACGACTCAACAACAACAACAAAAGGAAAGTACACCGTAAAGGTAATAAATCAGCCATATATAAAGCTAGCAGGAAGGTTAAAAACATTAGTAGTAATGTCTATATCCACAATAATTATTAAGGAATACACAGAAAGATGTAAAATAGGTTGTCAAAACAGTTCACCTTAAACAGTATTATACATCAGTTATATCTCAGTAAGATGGAAGAAAAAATAAAAACACTTTAAAAATAAGGTACAGTGAGAGGCTGCAAAATATATAATGTTCTGATGGAAAAAATAAGAACTGATATGCTAAAAAAAAATTCCAGTAGAAAAATAACCCAGGAAAAGTAAGTTGCATTAGAAAAGAGACAAATATGATACACTACTTCACTAATTCATCCCAAAGCAAATGAGTTAAATATCCATCTACAAGAGAGTTCAGAGAGATCTCTTCTAACTCTAGTTTAGAAACATGGTTGCTGCTGCTGCTAAGGCGCTTCAGTCGTGTCCGACTCTGTGTGACCCCATAGACGGCAGCCCACCAGGCTTCCCCGTCCCTGGGATTCTCCAGGTAAGAACACTGGAGTGGGTTGCCATTTCCTTCTCCAATGCACGAAAGTGAGAAGTGAAAGTGAAGTCGCTTAGTCACGTTCCACTCTTATCGACCCCATGGACTGCAGCCTACCAGGCTCCTCCATCCATGAGATTTTCCAGGCAAGAGTACTGGAGTGGGGTGCCATAGAAACATGGTGGAAACCACCAAAAGAATTAAAAACAGTGGTTGCCTTTGGTGAAGTAGAATGGGAGAGATGAGGCTGGAGGTACTGATTTTCATGCTAAGCTTCTACAGCATTTGAACTTTTAACTACCTTCATGTATTGCTTTATTAATAAACATTTTAAATAAGAATAGTACCCAGATGTAACTGTCAAGGGACTATCGGTTCTTCTGTTTTAAGCTAATTTCAGGAATGGTCGCATATAAGGAGCTGCTTACTAGAACATGAAATCAGGCTGAAGACCTAAGTTATTCACATAGCACCTCCCAGCAAAAAAAACTCTATTGACACTCATCTCTGACAGTGATTGCTATGCTCACTCTTCTGCCGGCAGCTTCTGGGCCCCTGGTGAGGGATAAAAGAAGGGATTTCTAACCTGCCCTCCATGAGCCTAATGAGGAGCAGACATCGGCCCAGAAACCCAGGTACAAGGTGTTTTTCCACCCGTCCCTTTGAGAAGAGCAGTCTGGCTTTCAAGATGGGAGCCTCCACCCTGTAACTCAGACCACAGAAGAAACAAGAGTAAAGTTCCTCCCCCTTAAATGGAAATCATTTATTCTGGAGAGTATCAAGCTCTTCCTCAGTTCCCTTGCTTCCTGTCATCCTCTGCCAAGTTCCTAGAACATCCTTCTTTTTCTCAAACCACATCCTTCTCTTCTGAGCCAACAGCCCAAGGGGTCATCTTCCCTGCAAGCTTTTCCCTATGCATGCCTTCCCAACACAATCACTTCAGCTGCGTGTGTGAGTTGGGGGGGTGGGTGTTGGCGGTGAGGGTGGGTAGGGGGGGAGAGAGATAAAGCAATTCCCTCTTAGCGGTGGGCTCTATGAGCCACATCAAAGACCCACTCCCTTAACCACCTGTGCGTGCCTTGCAGGTGGAGAACTCAACGCACCCTGCACACCAGCAACGCAGCGCCCTCTGCTGGCTGATCATCACAGCGGCGTTTCTGCCGGTAAACTTCACTGCTCCATCCAGCCTGAGCCAGACCTGGGTCCTCAGTCATTTCCTAACAAAGCCTCAGAGGACCAGTATTTAATGAAGAACGTTCGTGTTTTATTTAATTTTAATAGTTTGTCCATGTAAATTCACTGGAGAAGTCTCTGGAGAGTTCCTTGGACAGTAAGGTGATCAAACCAGTCAATCCTCAAGGATAACAACCCTGAGTAAATCACTGCAGAGAGTGACTGCAGCCATGAAATTGAAAGACAACTGCTCCTTGGAAGAGGTGAGTGAAAAAGCTGACTTAAAACTCAACATTCAAAAAACTAAGATCATGGCATCCACTCCCATCACCTCATGGTAAATAGATTGGGAAACAATGGAAACAGTGACAGATTTTATTTTCTTGGGCTCCAAAATCACTGCAGATGGTGACTGTAGCCATAAAATTAAGATGCTTGCTCCTTGGAAGAAAAGCTATGAAAAACCTAGACAGCACATTAAAAAGCAGAAACATTACTTTGCTGACAAAGGTCCATCTAGTCAAGGCTATGGTTTTTCCAGTAGTCACATATGGATGTGAGAGTTGGACTATAAGGAAAGCTGAGCACCAAAGAATTAATGCTTTTAAACTGTGGTGTTGGAGAAGACTCTTGAGAGTCCCTTGGACTGCAAGGAGATCCAACCAGTCCATACTAAAGGAAATCAGTCCTGAATATTCATTGGAAGGACTGATGCTGAAGCTCCAATACTTTGACCACCTGATGCAGAGAACTGACTCACTGGAAAAGACCCTGATGACCCTGATGTCAGGAAAGATTGAAGGCAGGAGGAGAAGCAGGCAGCGGAGGATGAGGTGGCTGGATGGCATCACCGACTCAATGGACATGAGTTTGAGCAAACTCGGGGAGATAGTGAAAGACAGGGAAGCCTGGCGTGCTGCAGTCCATGGAGTGGCAAAGGGTCAGAAACGACTGAGCAACTGAACAATAACAATATTTGCTTGCGGCCACTAAATATTTTAAAAATAAACTATTCTAGTTCATTCCTGAATGTGAATTTGTTAGTTAGTCAGTCATATCCAACTCTTTGAGACCCTATGGACTGCAGCCTGCCAGGCTCCTCTGTCCATGGGATTTCCCAGGAAGGAATAATGGAGTGGTTTGCCATTTCCTTCTCTAAGGGGTCTTTCTGAACCAGGGATCAAACCTGGGTCTCCTGCATTGCAGGCAGATTCTTTACCATCTGAGCTCTAAGCAATCCTAAATTTTTTTCTCATCTTTTCATTTAATTTACTCATTTAAATATTCAGATCCAGATTTTGTGGGATTGAGAATATGATTTGTATATAATAGGCATACAACTTGAGAATATCAGTTTAAAAAAAAACACAAAATTATCAGAACAAAACAAAGTACAAAAATGAATACTTATTTAGAATGAGGGGGGAAAAGAACCACCAAATAATTCATGTAAGCTGGTATATACTACACTAACATCCAGAAAACAATGTTTTTTTTTATTAAATATGTGGTATTCTATAAAACTTTTCCCCATATTTCATTGCTTGAATTGATTCTTGCACAACAATTTTATAAGTTTTTATAGAAAAAAATATAAAAAAAATTCATTCTTTCCTCTCATATGGTTATTTTTCATTGATCTTTCAGCAATGTTTCTTTCAGCGTCATAATTCATGAACAGCTGTGCCATGTAAATTTTTACGGTTGGTGTCAAATCGAGAGATATTTCCATCAAATTTCTTCCAGAAATTTGGATGTCGGAGGAAGGTGTCCAAAAGAAAAAACGGGAAGACAGAGGTGACTGCTTTTCAAAACAATTATAAAAATGTCAAAAGCTTCAGATCAGATTTGGTCCTTCTGTTTTCAGTTTTCTGAACACAGATGAAGGTCCTCTGAACACCAGAAAAGCAAAGCTCTTCTAAAAGCCCACAGATACCAGAGTCCCTGCCCCTCAAAAAATGAAAACAAAGAAACAAACACAGGCTGAGCCCTCCCTTTTCTCTTGTCACACCCACCTTTCCCATCCATCTCTGCCAAACCAGCCTCCATACCCTCTGCAGCGGTGGTTTGGTTCCCAGGAAACTTAATTAAATATTTATTCATGTTTCAACCCTCTGCAGTGCAGTGGCAGGAAGGTCAAAGCTTCCCCCACCCACAAAGCCCTCTACCACACCCAGAAGTCACTGCCTCAGAGCAAGGCTGGTCTCTTTACTTCATTTCAGCTTTCTTTTTCAACAAAGGTTTAAAAAACACTAATGCATGTTACTCCAGGAAGCAAAGCCCAGCAGACCCTCCAACTGTGCAGTGACCCACGTGTCCCCCTGGGTTCTCTGGGCCCCTCTGGAGGGGACAGCTCCCTCCCCAGCCTCCAGGGCCCTGCTCCTGCCCCTCCCACTCCCCACAAGCCCCGCCCCTTTCATCCGAGGCTGTGCCCCGCCCTCTGCCACGGGGGTAACTAGACTTGTTTCACCGGGGATCTCCAGCTCACCAGCTGCCCCAGCTCCTCAGGCTCCGCCCTCCCCATACTCTCTTGGGAATGGATGGCTCTCCCATCCTGTCCAAGTCCACGGTCGGCCCCTTAACCCCCAGTGCCTCCTCCAGAACTTGGTACCATCAGAAGTGTCAACATCTGATGTATACCATCCTCTCCTCTCCTTCACTGCTTAAAACTCTGCAGCAAGATCTACTTTGATATAAAATCCCTTCAGAGCTTCTCCCCTTCATCAACCTCTCTTCATCGACTTATCTCAGAGGAAGGGGCTCCTGCACACCTCCCTCCCCAGAGGGCCTCTTCCCTGGGGACCACCTTCCCTCCTTCACTGATGGGCACTTAGATGGGACCCTCTCTTGCTCAACGTCCTTGAGCATCTGTCCATTCACTTCCATGTCTCAAACTGCCACCAGGGTGCACATGGTTACCAAGTCCACCTCCAGCCCTGACCTCTACCACAAAAGCCCTCCTTGGACCAGCATGTTCACTTCTGGGTTCACCTGCCTGCCCATCCCAGACCTGCCAGGTCAGCGCTGACGGTCCAAGCTGACGGCTCCGCCTCCCACTGCCCACTTGGTTAGTACTTTCATGATGAGCGTCAGCAACCACGCTTGAGAGTCCAGAAAAAACAAGAAAGCAAAAACAGACAAAACAAACAACGGAGAGGTCAAGTGTCTCTCTGTGAGGAGTCTGTCACTTAGAAAAAGTAAAAACTAGTTCACAAGCAACAACACAAACATGAGCAAAAAGAAAGCAAAGGCTGTTCTGTTCCACCAAAATCAAGTCTGACACCAGAACAATCAGTAAGCATAAAGCAGTGGGCTTCCTAGGTGGCCCAGATGGTAAAAGAATCAACAGGCAATGCCAAGAGACCCAGGTATGATCCCTGGGTCGGGAAGATCCCCTGGAGACAGGCATGGCAACCCACTCCAGAATTCTTGTCTGAAGAATCCCATAGACAGAGGAGCCTGGCGGGCTACAGTCCATGGGGGTCACAAAGAATCGGGAATGACTGAGGAACAAACACTTCAGAAATACCAATTAGAGCCAAGTCACCACCAGACCAGCATAGTAAATTCTAGGTACTGACACAGTGTGAAACAAGTCAAGCAAAAATCCTGAGCATGTTGACCAAAAAATTTGTAACAGGAGGAGACTGATCATATTATCAGACTAATTGGATAGGTAAGAACATAGAATGTCATGAAAAACAGTGTTCCCCAGCCTTTTTGGCACCAGGAACCAGTTGCGTGGAAGACAATTTTTCCACTGATGGGGGTGGGGGAAGGCTTTGTGATGATTCGAGCACATTACATTTACCAGGCACTTTGTTTCTATTATTAATACATCGGCTCCACCTCAGATCATCAGGCATCAGATCCTGGAGGTTGGAGACCCCTGATGTGAAAGTGTGAACAAAGGAACTCCAGGATCTACAGAGAATCTATGTCCTCCCAAGTGCAAAGGGAGACCTGGGCACACCTCTCTCTCCTAGTCTGAGGGAACAAGAAGGAATCCACAACATGCCCACGGGCCAGCTGCAACGTCTGCCAACCGGCAAGAGAAACCGATCCCGCCCATCTCCAGTGCTAGGGATGGCAGGTGTGGGGGGTCACAGCAGAAACGGGTTCACAGGTCACACCAAACCTGTTCCTCCAGTGCCAGGCCACAGGTTCTGCATCGAGTCGCCACAGATCACAGGTGAAACAGACCTTGAAAGATCTCCTTCCAGCCCCTCATTTAACACAGGAGGAGACTAAGGCCCAGAAGACAGAGTGCTATGGCCAACTATACCTGCCCAGGTGCAGGAGATGGGGTCCACAGTCAAGGGCAGTGAGAGACCAGGATCGGGCCAGGCCAGCCTGCATCTGGTGTGTCACACACCCAGAGGACACAAGGTGTAACAATCCCCTCCTCTGTGTTGCAAAATTACTTTCAGTAACAATCATAAAATTAAAACATACAAAACTGACCAGGAAACAGACAGGAAACATTGTAGTGATCAAGTTTTATCCAATCATGTCTAATTTTGGTACTAAAATGATAATACCAAAAAAGCACAGCTATTCGTTCGATCATTTTTATATCTACGTAGCAGCTTGAATTTGGATCCTTCGGTTACAGGCTGCTACAATATTTACATCCATAATTGTCAAGTAACTCACAGGTGAAATTTAACAAAACTGGAAAAAAAAAATGCAATTTGGACAACTACTAAATCATACCACTAATGTTAGGTTTCTGTTTTCTTGATTTGGTCTCCAAATTTGCAAACAATGAATAATTATGAAAAAGTCTCAACTGTAAGATTTTTATTAATTTAGTCTGTATGCAGTAGATGCGGAAAAGGCAATGGCACCCCACTCCAGTACTCTTGCCTGGAAAATCCCATGGATGGAGGAGCCTGGTAGGCTGCAGTCCATGGGGCCGCTAAGAGTCAGACACGACTGAGCAACTTCACTTTCACTTTTCACTTTTATGCATTGGAGAAGGAAATGGCAACCCACTCCACTGTTCTTGCCTGGATCCCAAGGACGGGGGAGCGTGGTGGGCTGCTGTCTATGGGGTCGCACAGAGTCGGACAAGACTGAGGTGACTTAGCAGCAGTAGCAGCAGCATGCTATAGATGGGGGCCAGAGGGTTGCCTGGGACTGCCCCCAGTTGATCCCCCATGTCAAAGATAATAAAGTAATAAAAAAAAAATGTGCTAGCCTGGAACATATATGTGCATGCATTTTACACATATATTGGGTTAGCCAAAAAAGTTCATTCAGATTTTTCTGTAATATCTTACGGAAAAGCCGAAACAAACTTTTTGGCCAACCCAGCCCAATACAATCTTTAAAACTAAATAATCATCACTGCAAGAGAGTCCAAAATGCAGTACTTGGGTACAGTCTCAAAAATGACAAAATGGTCTCTGTTCGTTTCCAAAGCAAACCATTCAATATCACAGTAATCCAAGTCTATGCCCCGACCAGTAATGCTGAAGAAGCTGAAGTTGAATGGCTCTATGATAACCTACAAGATTTTCTAGAACTAACACACCAAAAAAAAAAAAAAAAAAAAGATGTCCTTTTCATCATAGGGGACTGGAATGCAAAAGTAGGAAGTCAAGAGATACCTGGAGTAACAGGCAAGTTTGGGCTTGGAGTACAAAATAAGCAGGCCAAAGGCTAACAGAGTTTTGCCAAGAGAATGCACTGATAATAGCAAACACCCTCTTCCAACAGCACAAAAGACAACACATGGACATCACCAGATGGTCAATACCGAAATCAGATTGATTATATTCTTTGCAGCCAAAGATGGAGAAGCAAAAACAAGACCAGGAGGTGACTGTGGCTCAGATCATGAACTTCTTATTGCCAAATTCAGACTGAAATTGAAGAAAGTAGGGAAAACCACTAGACCATTCAGATATGACCCAAATCAAATCCCTTACGATTACACAGTGGAAGTGACAAATAGATTCAAGGTATTAGATCTGTTAGACAGAGTGCCTGAGGAATTATGGATGGAGGTTCGTGACACTGTACAGGAGGTGGTGATGGAGACCATCCCCAAGAGAAACAAATGCAAAAAAGCAAAATGGCTGTCTGAGAAGGCCTTACAAATAGCTATGAAGAGAAGTGAAAAGCAAAGGAGAAAAGTAAAGATATACCCATTTGAATGCAGAGTTCCAAAGAATACCAAGGAGAAATAAGAAAGCCTTCCTCAGTGATCAATGCAAAGAAATAGAGGCAAACAATAGAATGGGAAAGACTAGAGATCTCTTCAATAAAATTAGACATACTAAGGGAACATTTCATACAAAGATGGGCTCAATAAAGGATAGAAATGGTATGGACCTAAGAGAAGCAGAAGATATTAAGAAGAGGTGGCAAGAATATACAGAAGAACTGTACAAAAAAGATCTTCATGACCCAGATAATCACAATGGTGTGATCACTGACCTAGAGCCAGACATCCTGGAGTTGAAGTCAAGTGGGCCTTAGGAAGCATCACTACAAATAAAGCAAGTGGAGGTGATGGAATTCCAGTTGAGCTATTTCAAATCCTAAAAAGTGATGCTGTGAAAGTGCTGCACTCAATATGCCAGCAAATTTGGAAAACTCAGCAGTGGCCACAGGACTGGAAAAGGTCAGTTTTCATTCCAATCCCAAATAAGGCAATGCCTAAGAATGCTCAAACTACTGCACAATTGCACTCATCTCACATGCTAGTAAGTAATGCTCAAAATTCTCCAAGCCAGAACTTCCAGATGTTCAAGCTGGATTTAGAAAAGGCAGAGGAACCAGAGATCAAATTGCCAACATCCGTTGGATCATCGAGAAAGCAAGAGAGTTCCAGAAAAATATCTACTTCTGCTTTATTGACTATGCCAAAGCCTTTGACTGTGTGGATCACATTAAACTGTGGAAAATTCTGAAAGAGATGGGAATACCAGACCACCTGACCCACCTTTTGAGAAATGTGTATGCAGGTCAAGAAGCAACAGTTAGAACTGGCCATGGAACAACAGACTGGCTCCAAATTGGGAAAGGAATGCCTCAAGGTTGTATATTGTCACCCGGCTCATTTAACTTATATGCACAGTACATCATGAGAAGTGCCAAGCTGGATGAAGCACAACCTGCAATCAAGACTGCTGGGAGAAATATCAATAACCTCAGATACACATATGACACCACCCTTATGGCAGAAAGTGAAGAAGAACTAAAGAGTCTCTTGATGAAAGTAAGAGGTGAGTGAAAAAGCTGGCTTAAAACTCAACATTCAAAAAGCTAAGATCATGGCATCCAGTCCTATCACTTCATGGCAAATAGATTGGGCAACAATGGAAACAGTGACAGATTTTATTTTCTTGGGCTCCAAAATCACTGCAGATGGTGATTGCAGCCACAAAATTAAGATGTTTGCTCCTTGGAAGAAAAGCTATGACCAACCTAGACAGCATATTAAAAAGCAGAGACATTCCTTTGCCAACAAAGGTCTGTCTAGTCAAGGCTATGGTTTTTCCAGTAGTCACATATGGATGTGAGAGTTGGAAAGCTGAGCACCAAAGAATTGATGCTTTTGAACTGTGGTGTTGGAGAGGACTCTTGAGAGTCCCTTGGACTTCAAGGAGATCCAACCAGTCCATCCTAAAGGAAATCAGTCCTGAATATTCATTGGAAGGACTGATGCTGAAGCTGAAGCTCCAATACTTTGGCCACCTTATGCGAAGAACGGACTGATTGGAAAAGATCCTGGTGCTGGGAAAGATTGAAGGCAGGAGGAGAAGCAGATGACAGAGGATGAGATGGTTGGATGGTATCACTGACTTGATGGACATGAGTTTGAGCACGCTCCAGGAGTTGGTGATGGACCGGGAAGCCTGCCGTGCTGCAATCCATGGAGTAGCAAAGAGTCGGACATGACTGAGTGACTGAACTGATTTGAACCAAATCATCCCTGCAATTGTTTAGACCTTAGTTCAACTGAAGACTTCTTCAGGAAGGAGTATTTTTATTGCCAACACTGCTGACCACTGCTGGTGCATGAGCCAATGCGTAGCAGACAGACTTTTAGTTGGTTTTACTGCTTGCATCTCAGGCAGATGGCTCCTTAGTCCTCCATGGACTGTGAGGCTCAGGTGAGATACAGAGCCTTTCCTTGCATGTCTTCCTGTGAAGTGGGGACCCCAGCTCCACCTTGCCCACACTTCCCACCCAGCCTCTGCTTGGGGTGAAGGCTTGGAAGTGGGAACCTGGCCCCCTTGCCTGTGCAGAGTCTGTACCCCAAGGAGAGCCTAAGAGGAAGGTGCCATGGGAACAAAAATTACAAACGCCAGGAAGGCTGATCTGAGTCTCCAGTTCCTAGAACTCCTCTGCTAAGGGGCTGAGGGTGTGAGCCAGAAAGCAGAGGGCAACTAGCCTTGGGGGGTTGATTCTGCTTGATAAGCAATTAGGTAGGACTCAGGTGTGGACAACACTTGTGGTCCCTCAGTTGTCACTTGCACATAAGCCCATCCAAAAAACTAAAGCAAAAAAAAAAAGGAGGGGGGAGAGACTAGTCACAGATGCCTTGCTTTTCCATCATATCCCCAGTGGCAGCTCAGGGATTGGTACACTAGGGACTAAAAATAAATTTGTCGAATGAACACATTTTAAACTTTGAAGGACAGAAATGACTAAGGATGCCAGCGATCACATTAAATCCCAAAGGCACCCACCCTGGAGAGCAAATATCAATCTGTTAAGTCTGAAGAACTGATGTGAAAAGCATTTAACTCAGCACACCTCCCACCTTTCAAGAGTACTTCATAAATAAAAGCAAAACATCAAAACCACATAAAATATCAATTTCCAAGGTTTAAGTAATTGCTTTGGGGGTTCAGCTCTGTTCGAAAAGCAATTAAATAGAAAGGGAAATCTTAGAACAATGTGTGAAGCCAATTCCTATTTTCTGCTCAGGTTCCGACCTTCACCTGTGGGGCAAAGTCAGTCAGCAAGGACTTTCGGCTTCCGACTGGCCAGCATGGGGACTGGGTCCTGGGGAGGATGCTGGGTAAAGTGGACGGACTTTGCCATCAAGGATGATACAGAGGAGCTGGGGAGTCAGTCATAACAACAGATGTGATGCACCCAGCCAGCTAAGTCCCCAGCAGAGAAATCAGTGCAGCGCTGTGGGGCTGAGAGGGGCTGGACTTGCCAAGGAGGGTGGGAGGATGTGAAACAAGAAGGACAGGCTTCCGTGATATGAAACCCTCCTGGGATAAACCATAATGGAAAAGAATATGGGAAAAGAAACATATTTTCTATTCTGCAGGATAGGGTGAAAATGAGACCACCTTCAAAATCACCAAGTGCTAGTTTCCAACAGAAATCAGAGCCCCGCACTTTCTTATGCAATGTAAGGTTATTTATTTATTTATTTATTTTGGGGTGATATATATCTCCTGGTCTCCCCAACTATACAACAGGAAATGAGAAGCACAATACAGCCTGTGGATTGCAAGCATGATAACAAGAAATTGAGGGCAAAAAAGTGACCACTGGCACTGATGCCATTTTGCAAAGATTTCACAAAAATGTATTTCATCATTTACGGGCTACATAAGCCTGGCAAAAAGATTTCAGAGACAATTCACTTTTAAAATACAATTTATGGACGTATAGTTGATTTACAATGATGTGTTAATTTCTGCTATAAAGCAGAGTGATTCAGTTATATATATTATTTTACATGTTCTTTTCCATTATGGTTTATCCCAGGATACTGAATATCCTGTGCTATTCAGTTCCCTGTGTTGTACAGTAGGACCTTGTGGATTATCTATTCTGTACATAATGGTTTGCATCTCCAATCCCAAACTCCCAATACATTCCTCGCCCACCCTCACCCCCTTTGTCAGAGACTATCTTCAAAGTCTTGCTAGGCAGAGAATACATCTTAGACGTTATGACAAAGCTCACTCAACCACTACTCTGCTCAGTATGTCATAAACATTATTCCATGGACGTTTGTGAACCCATTTTTAGGCTAATTTTTTAAACAGCCAATGTATTTCAAAAAGTAAACAGGATATGAGTGTCTCAAAAACCCTAGACATTCTTATTGTGTCCATTTTTTCTAATCACAATACCTCAAAACACCAAAATTCATGAGGTCCCTTACCAAAGCAGTTCAAAAGAACAGGTGATGCATAATCAATCTGTCTTCCAACCACTGTGGGCAAAAACATATTTGGCTGTGAAGAATGTTAAGTCAGCATCTTCAGACTATTTACATAGAAGGGATTATGAATTAAGATCAAAGTCAGCTAACTTTCTTATAAAGCAATCCACTGTTCCAAAATCCTTAGACGTCACGTGTTGGTTTCTGTAAAACATTTGTTTTTCTTGATGGCAAACACCAGCACTGTATTAAAGAACAGTTTCTTGTCTAGGTTAAGTGTATGACATGTGAAACAAACCTTTGCAGCATTATATTGTGTCCATGAACCGTCCAAAGAAAGACTATCAAATGGACCACAAAAGTCAAAATACATTGTCCTCAGAAACTGGAATTAGAAACATGAATAAATGGTCAGCAGCTGATTAACATCAAACTTTCTCACTATGTCCTCAAAGTTCAACATGAGCATGCAGTTTTAGAGTTTTCAGGTGCAGTTTTAAGGGCAAAAATACGGTAGCCAACTTCTCCAACCCTTCTGCCTTATCCAACAGGTGTTCATTTGTAGGCAAATGAGTTACAAGTACTAAGTGAGAGTTTCTGGTGTGGGAAACGGGTATGCCTGGACACACATTTACACAGAATGGAGGAAAGAGACTGGTTAAGACAACAGAAGGAATGTTCCATGTTGTTTTCTTTGCCTTGGAGTTTCCTGACTTCTCAATATTGACAATATTTGGCTTATAAACATAGCTGACTCATGTCAAGACCTCCATATAGAGAATAACTGTATACACATACATACACACACACACACACACACACACACACATACACACACACACACACATACACACACACACACCTTCCTGTCCTTAAAATTATTTATCCTGAAACATCTAAGGAAACAGCATGAATACAATGTTACTGAAATCCCAGCAGCAGTGAAATCCTGTGACAGCTGACAGGCGAAAAAAGAACACTGAGAGAAGTCCATGTTTCTGTCTGCCCTCGCCATGGTTGTTTTATGAAACACTTCAATTTATCCTGATATATCAACACTAGAATGATTAATGAACTCTAATTTGTAACGGCAACATTAAAAATTCAGGCTTAACTATTCTAACAGAGATGGAATATTAAGGAAGTCAGGATATACTACTCAGTCGACAGCCTTCCTCTTTTCAAGCAAAGAGCTCTATTTTTAAACTGTCAGAGCTTGGTAACACATTTCATATGCTAGACAATACTTTCAAAACCTCCACCCTTTGCAGGAGCAGAATTAAAGGAGGAATTTTTTGATTCCTTAAATTATCCAATTTAAGGAATATTCCCTTATGTAACTGAGTCAGGCAGAAGGGTCTGAGACAGAAAGGATCACTGTCACTTGTCCCTTTAAAAACCTTCCTGGCTACAGCTAACCCTCCTCTGGAGCCTGGCCCTTCTAGGCACCTCAAGCATCATCCACATGGTTTCTGGAAAAGCACACACGTGGCTCATAGACATTCTGCCCTTCCAACATCAACTGCTACTCACCTCCAACTCAGCTCACTGGTCACCCGCAGGCAGCTTTCCCCCACCCCTCAGAGCCACAGGCCACCCCCTATCCCACCCCCATCACAGGTCACTCCTGATAGAAGGGGGCTCACACCCTCCCTCATACAGACCAATGCAGGCCTGGAAGCGGAGCTCAAATCTCCCTTCTGTGATCAGTCTATGGCTGCTGAGGCTGACTGGGCAGGACAGGTTTTCCCCAAGAAAGAGAATCTAAAGCAGATGGTTCCACCGGGGAGTGCGGGAGGAAGTTTTACAGCTTATATGTACATGCGCCTCCAAAAAGTACACTTTACTAACATTTACTGAATGTGTTGACACTGGTACCTGAGCTGCAAGGGGAGCACCATAACAGTGCGGGTGGGGTGCTGTGGACTGAACTGTGTCCCCTGAATCCACAGGTCGACACCCTCATCCTTGGCAGATGGGGCCATTGGGAGGTGATGACACTGAGATGAGGTCAGGAGGCTGAGCCCTCGTATGGGACTGCTGCCTGCCCAGGAAGAGACACCAGAAAGCCTGGTCTCTCTCGCTCCTCACCATGTGAGAAGGAGGCTGTCTGCAAGCCAGGACGAGGGCCCTCACCAGACCTGACCCTGATGGCCCCCTCACCTTGGACTTCCAGCCACTAGAACTGTGAGCAAACGCATCTCTGAGGTGTAAGCCCCCAGTCTACAGTGTTCTGTCACGGCGGCTGAGATGACTTAAGACGGGGAGTAACGGAGGTGCCCTCCCTGGCTGTTTTCTCTGCTTATCATGACATGTTTCCGTTTCTGTGTCCAGCTAGTTACACTGATGATTAATTTACCTCATTTCAACCCAACTAACCCTCCCAAAAAGAACAAGGGGCTTAAGACGGATGCAATGAAGCAAACTGCAGACTGAAAATGATAAACTAATGATAAGCCCCCAGACAGCAGGACTGGCACTTCCAGGAAAGAAAAGCTCTTCAAAATCATGTTTCTAGGTTGTGTTAGGATAATTTAATCAAATCTGACAAATCAGCCCAAAGTATTCAAAAATCAAGAAAGTTACCAACAATATGGACTGACACCCACAATTCTTAACCAAGAAATCTTGGTCAATACATACTGGGTCTTCAGATAAGAACTGTAACACATATCAAGTCAAAGTGTTAGTCACTCAGTCATGTCCGACTCTTTTGCGACTACATGGGCCAGCCACCAGGCTCTTCTGTCCATCGGATTTTCCAGGCAATACTGGAGTGGGTTGCCATTTTCTTCTCCAGAGGATCTTCCTGACCCAGGGATCGAACCTGGATCTCCTGCATTGCGGGTGGATTCTTTACCACTGTGCCACCAGGGAAGCCTGGTAACACATATAGACAGATAGTTAAATAGACATAGTACAGGTTCATGGTAAAAAGTTTTACTGATGGGCCATGTGATCAGAAAAGTGTGGAGATCACTGATACAGATGCAGAGCTGACGTGAGAGAGGGAGAGTCCCTCCCCAGATGTCATCCTATCTCAGGCAGGTCTGAAAGCCCGAGCCAGCAAAACTCCAGGAGCTTGTGGAGGATGAACACCGAGGATACAGAGAATAATTTCTCCAAAGGACGAACTACAGCATCCCAAGGTCAATCCCAAATCCCTCCCTAATTACATCTAATAATCTGCCTGCAATGTGGGAGACCTGGGTTCGATCCCTGGGTTGGAAAGATACATGGAGGAGGGCATGGCAACCCACTCCAGTATCCTTGCCTGGAGAATCACATGGACAGAGGAGCCTGGTGGGCTACAGTCCATGGGGTCACAGAGAGTCTGACACAACTGAGCGACTAACCACAGCACAGCACAAGGGTAGCTAAAAGCCTACAGTCTGAGTTGTGATGAGGCTTTCATTTAGCAGAAAAGGGTAGATCAGCATTTAAATTATCAAACCCAACCTCACAATTTCAGGAAATTTCTCTGCAATGGTCAGCCCTCGCCTTTTGTTCTCCAGAAGCATTGTCCCTCTTGAAAGGGCTGCTGATTGGCATTTCTGAGTAAGCTTCTGCTGTCTATTGAGTGACTCAACCAGAAGCGGTAGAATGAACACTTAGAGGCTACTTTCTAGATCACCACACAAAAGCTCATAAGACTGAACTCTGACTGCACCATTTTCTATAGCCCACAGTTCTACTTTTTCAACTTCAACACAGTTAGATCGGACGTTATGGAAACAAACTCCAGTACTGCCAGTTAAGAGGATGCTGTCTCCCTGTCTGGTCAGCATCATGATAAATGTGTGAAGATAGGAGTCCAGTCTCCCTGACTACCTCCCCTTCAAACACACAGCTCTCTCCAATGAGGACCCAACACTTCCCATAGCATCCAACAGAAAGATGAGAGTTGAGCATTTCGTTCCTAATCTTCCAGACAGTTCTTGTTAATTTTTAATATATTTTTATCTTGAGATAAGTTTATAGTCACAGAAGTTACAAATATAGTACAGAGCTGCCATAAACCTTCACCCTGCCCCCATGTCAGTATCTTCAATCACCACAGTATAATCTAGATCAAATTAGATCAAAACTAATATAATGGCATCAGCATAAGAATACACCAAATTACAAAGTTCAAGTTCACTAGTGTTACATACATTTAATCGAATATTACTCAGTCATAAAAAAGAACAAAATAATGCCATTTGTAGCAACACGGATGGATCCAGAGACGATCATACTAAGTCAGAAAGAGAAAGGTAAATACCAGATGATATCACTTATATGTGGAATCTAAAATACAACATAAAATGAACATATCTGTGATACGGAACAGACTCACAGTCATAGAGAACAGACTTATGATTGCCAAGAGAGCAGGGGGCAGGGGGAGAGGGGGATGGATTGGGAGTCTGTGATTAGCAGATGCAAACTATTATATATAGAACAGATGAACAATGAGGTCCTACTGTATAGCACAGGGAATTATATTCAATATCCTGAGATAAACCATAATGGAAAAGGACAGGGGAAAGAATGTACATATATGTATAACTGAATCACTTTGTTGTACAATAGAAATCAACACAACACTGTAAATCGATTATACTTCAATTAAAAAAAAATTCCAGTGCTTCTTCCGGTGTACCTTTTCTGTTCCAAGATCTGATTTAGAACTGATAGTGCATTCAGTTGTCACACCGCCCTAGTCTCCTCCACTTATGTTAATTTTAACTTGCGTTTTTCACAAATCCTGATGCTTCATTCTTTTAATGGGTAAAGATCAGAAGTGCTTAAGTTCACAGAGGATGTTAAAAGTTAACAAAATCTGCGATCAGGGACAAGGGGAAATAAATTAGTGACCAGAACTCAAACCCAGCACCTTTCCCAGTTTTTACAGATCAGAATGGCACAGACGTTTTAGTCTGTGTTTTTAGTTTTGAAAAATATTTAGTTTTGAATATTAAATTCAAAATATGCACCGGGTCTACCCATACAAGGGTCAACTTGATGAAGAAATCACCCGTCAACTCCCCTAGACATCTGCTGTTTCCTTAGAAACAAATACAAAACTGGCCCAAGGCTGACACAATTTTCTGTTTCTAAAAATAATATATTTCAAGAAAGCTCAAGTGTTTGATTACCAAACTATACAATGCCAAAGGCCCTGAGTTTGAATGCTTTTGCCTGCAGAATGCCTCAAAAGCCTTGTCCAGGGGTGCAAACCTGGTAAGAGTTCTAATTACAAGCAGCTTCTGTGGCCTTAATTGCTACTGGCTTGTATAAAGTAAGGATTCTCAGTATACTGTGACATTCATGTTCAGGAAGTATAAGATAGGAGTGCCTGGTTTGGAGACTAGATATATGGCTCTAAGGGCTTCCCAGGTGGCACCAGTGGTAAAGAACCTGCCTGCCAATGCAGGTTAGATGTAAGAGACGTGGGTTCAATCCCTGGGTCTGGAAGATCCCCTGGAGGAGGGCACAGCAACCCACTCCAGTATTCTTGCCTGGAGAATTCCTGACAGAGGTGGGTTGCAGTCCATAAGGCCTCACAGAGTCAGATACAACTGAAGCAACTTAGCCTGCACTCATATGGCTCTAAACTAAAAACAGTGAATGGTAACTATGTGAAGAGATTAGCTAAACTGTAGCTTTTCACTACATAAATCAAATCTCATTTTGTATGTCTTAAATACATACAATTTTCATTTAAAAATATTTAAAATAAATTAAAAATATATTTATATTGGGGCTTCTCTGATGGTTCAGACGGTAAAGAATCCGCGTGCAATGCAGGAGACCAGGGATCAATCCCTAGGTGGGGAAGATCCCCTGGAGAAGGGAATGACAACCCACCAGTATTTTTGCCTGAAGAATCCTATGGACAAAGGAGCCTGGCAGGCTACAGTCCATGAGTTCACAAAGAGTCCGACATGACTGAGCAACTAACACTTTCACTTTCTAAATACATATAATCCTCATTAAAAAAATAAGTAAACAGAAAAATAAAAAGAACATTACATGGAGGAAAATCTTGGTCATTTGAAAGTAGGTAAAAGCAATGCTTTCAACATAATCGACTATTTGGGGTGGGGGGGTTGGCTGGTGTTGAGCATTGTATTTACTTTCTTTCCTTGGCCAAATTCTATGTAAATGATAGGAAGATACATGCAAAGGAAGTTGGGATTAACACATACATACTGCTGCTGCTAAATCACTTCAGTAGTGTCCGACTCTGTGCGACCCCAGAGATGGCAGCCCACCAGGCTCCCCCGTCCCTGGGATTCTCCAGGCAAGAACACTGGAGTGGGTTGCCATTTCCTTCTCCAATGCATGAAAGTGAAAAGTGAAAAAAGTCGCTCAGTCATGTCCGACTCTTAGCGACCCCATGGACTGCAGCCCACCAGGCTCCTCCATCCATGGGATTTTCCAGGCAAGAGTACTGGAGTGGGGTGCCACTACCTTCTCCGATATACATACTACGTTATATGAAATAGATAAATAACAAGGTGCTTCTATAGCACAGAGAACTCTCTTCAATACTCTAATAGCCTATATAGAAAAAGAACCTGAAATAGAATAGATATATGTTTCTGTATAGCTCTTAATCAACTATTCTTGATAAGGGTTTTTATATACCTTCACCAATCTTGACAAGGATAACTATCTCAAGTGAGATCTGTAAACCATGGTTCTTAATAAAGCAATCTGTACGTGAATCAAAAGGAAGTTAGAGTTGTTGATAGCATCTTGGTATTCTTTCTCTATTAAACTGTAAGCACTTTCATTGTGAAGACCAGATTCCACTTAAATTCTGCAGAGGTAGCCGCCCAGGGAGAGTCACAGCTCCTCAAAGTCCTCCATGGTCTTAGACCCAGTACCGCATCATCACTTACCACCCCTACTCATGCACAAAGTGCTTTTGAAGATGACTCTGTTCTCTTCACTCCTTAAGACATAAATATCCTCTCAGACATCGGGATCCCAGCAGAATATTATACAACTCTGATGCTACAAGACCTACCACCCCGTACTCAATTCTCCTTTCTGTAAAGGCAAAATTCTATTTCAATCTTATCCTGGCAAAACCAACAGAATATTCATATGAAGTCATTTTCTTTCAAGACAAAGGAACCTAAAGCAATGCAATAGCTTGGGAAAACTCGAGTTACTGCTTTAATGAAGACTTTTGCTACCTGAAACTCCTACCTGAAGTGAATGACTTATTCAAAACTGAGTATCTATAAACATTCCTAACTTGCTTTGAAGACCTCATTTCAGACACTGGAGAAAACCATTTGATAGCCTTGAAACTCACTGTTTTACATGGTATGCTGACATTCACATAAAAAGACTGCACTGAACTTGATGGCATAAACATTGCCCATTCCTTTGACCAATAAATCATGAAGATATTTTCTGGAAAAAAATTTAACTTGAAACATTTAAGATATAGATGCATGAAATTAATTATTCTCCATCAAGAATAATGAATACCAAGTTTCTC
The DNA here is from genome assembly GCF_029407905.1 of Bubalus kerabau. Lineage (NCBI taxonomy): Eukaryota > Metazoa > Chordata > Mammalia > Artiodactyla > Bovidae > Bubalus > Bubalus kerabau. The sequence goes on from NC_073635.1 coordinate 34,327,519, forward strand.
TAAATATCAAACTTTCTATAAGCATTTAATATTTAACTTAAAATGCTTATCCAGAACAGGAAAATCTACAGAGATAGGAAGTAGGTGAGTGGCTGTCTCAAGCATGGAGAGAAAGGGACTAGGATATGACAGCCATGGGAACAGTTTCTTCGAGAAATGACAGAATGTTCTGAAGTGGTGGTGATGTGTGTACTATTCTGAATATACTAAAAGCCACAAAACTGTATCCTTTAAATGGGCGAAATTATATGGTATGTGAATTATCTCTCAATAAACCTGTCCAATGTTAAAGGCGATGTGATTGTACACTTCAGAAAAGGAATCTTGTAGAGTAGACATACATATAATCGTACATGTACAGGTGTAATAATTACACTGCAAAATCTACTCATTTCTGGATGATGGAAGACAACTACTGTCTTCACAGTTAAGGTCCTAGAAAAATCAATCCCTACAAGATCCCCTGGAGGAGGGAATGGCAACTCACTCCAGTACTCTTGCCTGAAGAATCCTACGGACAAAGGAACCTGATGGGCTACAGTCCATGGGGTCAGAAAGAGTTGGACCATCTGAAATGACTTAGCACACATACAAGAAAAGACCATGTTATGTGTCTCTATAATTATGATAATCTAAATTCACTGGCTTCAGTAATGGAAAACTTCATCCTACCACAGCTTCAGGTCAAATTAAATGCTGGTGTCAAGTGTCAAGAACAAGGTTTAGAGAGACATCTGTTTACATAGCATAGACCCTCCCAGAATTTCAGGAAACAGCTTGGAATTTGAGTCACCGCAGCTGGCATTCCCCTGGGGCTGCCAAGGCCACAGTCAACCCAGGCAGTGGCCTTCTCACTCCCACTAGCCTGGTGGCACCTCCTCCTTGGACAGACACACCAGTCCAAACGCTAATCCCAGACCATCCATCCCTGCTCTAATGGTACCATCCTGCCTCACCAACCTCCCCAAACACCCAACCACCATATCCCTTCCTGGCAAACTCCAGTCCCTCTAGTGAAGTCAAAACACCAGCTGCCGAAGAAGGTAGTCAGACAGCAACTGTCACCGTCACCAGGCTCCTTCCGGGAGGCCCTGGGATGGGGGAAGATAAGTGAGAGCTGCCCCGGGAAGACCAGCCTTTGGAAGGGCAGAGTGTCAGATATGCCAGACAACCCCAACACCCCCCTCCACCGATCACGTGGTCCTTCTTCTCAAAAGCCTCCATTTAGACGCCAACCACCTAGGATGACACTCTCTGACCCACCAAGAAAATCCATCAGTGTTTTCTCAAGAAAAAATTATTAAGAAAAAGAAATCCTATATCAACTCCCTTTAATGAAAATATCCCTTTCAGTAGTTTTCTCAACTTTCAGCAAACATTCATGACCAAGATAAGAAGCCTTGTTTTTTTTTATCAGTATTTTATAAAATGAAGGGTCCAGTGCTGAAACAGTGTTGCTCAACATTTTATAAAATCCTTAAACCATAATGCCAAGAAGCTTTAAAATCAATTCGTTGATGAACAATGAGTCATATTACCATTAGTAATTCCTAATTAAATACAGTCAAGATAAAGTAAAAATTGGAAGACCATATTCTAGGACAGCAGGCAACACCCCTTAATTTCCAAAAGCCTATTCCATGTATTCTGAAACCGATGCTCACAGCATAAGCCATGAACTCAGAAACTGTATGAACTGTAAGAATATTTAACTAATTCAATTGTACACCCACATAATAAGGAATGGTTGTGTCTACCTACTTTATTCCTAGCCCACCTATGGTATACTCCCATTTGGCCCTCCCCCACCCCGAAAAAGTACAAATGAAACTGTATAACAAACAGCCACTGGAAATCTCTGATATAAAAATCTGTCTCAAAAGTCAGTGAGTCTTTAGACATACGCAACAAACTTATGGTCACCAAAAGGGAAAGATGGGAGGAGGGATAAATTAGGAGTTTTGGATTAAAATATACACCCAACTATATATAGATAGATCGATCGATCGATCTAACAAGGACCTACTGTATAGCTCTTGGAACTATTCTCAATATCTTGTAATAACCTATGATGGAAAAAAATCTGGAAAAGGATTTATACATATACATGTATACAGAGAGCTGTGTGTAGAACTGATTGCTTTGCTGTACACCTGAAACTAACATTGCAAACCAATGATACTTCAATAAAAAATAAATACATAAAATTTTTTAAAAAGTCAATGTGAGTCAATTAAAGAACAGGTTGTGAGACCCCATTACCTAGACTTTAAAAAATCTTCACCTTCCATGGAAACTAGAGAATTTAGACAAAAAACAAAGACCCCTATTTCTTTCTCCCAGCTTTAAGTATCCACAAATGAATACTGAAATTAAGAAAATTAATAGGAACTAGTCAAAAGACTCTTGAGAGTTCCTTGGACTACAAGATCAAACCAATCAATCCTAAAGGAAATCAACCCTGAATATTCACTGTTGCTGAAGCTGAAGCTCCAATACTTCGGCCACTTGATTCGAAGAGCTGACTCATTGGAAAAGACCCTGATGCTGGGAGAGATCAAAGGCAAAAGACAGAGAATGAGATGGCTGGATGGCATCACTGACTCAATGGCCATGAATCTGAGCAAACTCTAGGAGACAGTGAAGGACGGGGGAGCCTGGTGTGTTGCAGTCCAAGGGGTCGCGAAGAGCCAGATGTGACTTAGCAACTGAACAACAACAAGGCAAAAACACTACTTGAAAACATCTTAAAGTTAGAAACACAGACAAAGTCTGAGGAAACGGAACTATGCTGTCAACGCAGGATTCCGGATGGTGTAGGTGTGTTTCACAGAGTTGTGGATCCATCACCCCACAATGAAACCCCACGTATATTACGGTCTCTCCTCTTTTCCCAACCTCGTCCTCCACCCTAGAAACCACTAGTCTATCTTTTGTCCCAATAGATTTGCCTCTTCTGGATGCTTCATATAAATGCAATCATACATGAGACCTGTTTTGGCTTTTCTCTTAGCACAATGTGTTCAAGGTTAATCCATGTTTTAGTATTACATTCCTCTTTGTGGCCAAATGACATTCCACTATATGGACGTACCACATTCTATTTATTCATTTGTCAGTTGATAGACACCTGGGTTGTCTCCCCTTTGGGCCACTCTGATGAAGCTGCTATGAACATCTGCACCCAGTTTTGTGTGGATGTGTGATTTCCTTTCTCTTGGGTATAAACACCTCGAATGGCTGGATCATGTGTAACTTTACATTTAACCTTTTAAGAGACTGCCCAACTGTTTTGCAAAGCAGCCGCACCACTTTTCATTCCCGCCAGCAATGTAGGAGGGGTCCCATTTCTTCCCATTCTCGCCCACACTTGCTACTGTCTTTTTGATTAGCACTATCGTAGTGGGTGAAGCAGTAACTCAGGTGTGCTGCTCTGCATCTTAAACCAAACCCCCTCATCCTTGAATTTTGGCCTCAGTTGTTCTTCCAAGCTACACATTTAAGTAAAAAAATAGGCCCCAATGGCCATTCTTAAACCGAAAATAAAGTCAGGATAATCTAACACTTTTAATAAGTGCCACTTCTGCACAATATAGGCACCATTATTTTACCCCCAACCCTATGAAACTACAATAACGCCCAACAGCTAGGCCTTTCTGAATAAAGATCTCAGGCTAAGTCCAAGTGCTAAGGCTTCAGGGTGACACAACACACAACAAAGTTTTAGCCCCAGCTTTCAGGAGAGAGCCCTGGCCTGGAATTCAGTTACACACACACACAGTACTGGCAAGCCTGACCCATCGCCTCCCTTCTCTGCACCTGAGCACGCGCTTCGGAGCCACTCACAGAACCACATCCTCTGAAGTCCCTCCCAGGGATAAAGTTGTCGAAGCCTGAAAGTTTAATGAAACTTGCAAACATGCCAACTTCCGTGCCTAAAAGATTTAGCTTTGCACAGCACAAACACTTTGAGCTCAGCAGCCAGACAGGCTGGGTTCTATGTCCAGCTCTGCCACTTGGTAGCTAAATGGCCACAAGTCCTTTAACATCTATCTTCCTATGTCAGTTTCCTCACGTGAAGGTAAGAGTGCCTCCTTCAAGAGGTGATGAGGTTTCATAAAGCTAGTGTAACTAAAGCATCCAACAGAGCAGCGGGCAAAGAGCAGACATCTAAACCTTCGTGTCCATCCGTCTTCCCGCTAACTCTAGGCAAAGTTTCCCAGCAAAGAAAGCCTTCTTAACAAATGCCCTGGGCATTGAGAGCTGAATGCAAGTTCTTGTGACGGGAAGGATCCATTATAAAGCACTCCGCCACATGACAGTCGGCAAATTGCTAAGGAGAGCTTAAAACAGGCTTAAATTGTCTTTAAACGGGATGGGGGAGTTCTTGGGAGGGCACTCAGGGATGAAGAGAGAGAAGAAACCTTATTTTCGCCAGGACAGAAGCCTACAAGCATCCTCCAGGCTCACAGACAGCCTGCACACAGAACCAATGCAAAGGACAGAAGGATGAAAGGTATATTCCCACACCCCCGTGGGAAACGCGGGTATAGACTGCCGGGCATGAGTGGGGAGGGGCGGGGATGGGGCTGGCGGCGGCAGGGACACTGGTGGGGGCTCGCTTGGCTCCTGAGGAGGTCTCAGAGGAAGCCAAGCCCCCTCCTATCTGGGAATTAATGAATTGCTCCGACTGGGCCGCCCTCTCCTACCTGATCTGGTTGTCACAGAATTTGTTGAGATGCGGTTGGTTGAGGTAAATGGTGCGGGCTGGTGCGTCCAGCTGGTCTCCAACAGACGTGGCCCGGGACATCTCATCGTCTGCCTTCTTGTAGCCCGGGGGAGGACGGACAGGTCCTGCGGAGAAGAGGCGCGGGCAGAACGCAAAACACAAAGAAGTCACGCAGGGCAGCGGCGGCAGCACCGGAGGGCGGGGACTAGCTGGAAGGATGCTCCGGGCGTCGCGCCACCCAGTCCCTCTGCTGCCCTGGAGACGGGCGCCAGCCCCGCCCCGCCCGCTGGTCCCCAGGCGGAGGAGCCTCTCCGCGGGTGGGAACCTCGGCCCCGCCCCCACCCGTCCCTACCCCCCACTCCCTCCCCCTTCCCTTCTCCTTCCATCCCCTTCCCAAACCTGCAGCCCCTGCGCCAGACCCGCAGGCTCCGCGGGGATGGTGAAGGGCGCACGGCTGGAGGCAGGGCCCCCGTGGACTGCGGGAATGTGGGGAGCAGAGACCAGAGCCTCCCCTCCCCCGGGCGAGCTCCCCCTCTAGGCCCAGAGACCGAATTCTGGAGCTAGGCTTTCTGGCTCCTTTGTGCTTAGGAAGCGCTCGAGGACTGCAAGGGGGTGTGCCCTGCACTCGGCCCCAGGAGAAGGGGCTGAGGAAGACACCTCTGTGCTCCAAGATGAAATTCCCAAACCTCGATGCAGAGCCCTGCCCGCCCTCCCCCCCCCACCCCCCGGCTTAGCCTGCACAGACCAGCAGATGCCCCTGGCCACCCTACCGCAAAGCACTGCCCATCCCAGCTCACGGGTACATGCGAGCCTGCGCCCCGAGCCTGCATCCCGAGTCTCTGTGGTTAAGACCCAAGCCCGTCTGTCTCCTTAAGACGCGATTTCAGCCATACAGCTGACCCTCTCTTGGGCTAAAACTCCCCACTCACCTTCACTTGAGGAGGGATCAGCAAGGGGAGTGATGACATAACCATTACTGAAACCACTTCCCCAGGCTCACCACGCCCCCGCAAACACACACACACACCTCCAACCACATGGCAGGCTCCCTCCCTGGACAGGGCAACCCAGCTTGAGAATTGACCTTCAGGGAGGAGGCCCTGAAGTCCAGGCTCACAGAGAAATAAGTGCCCTGCAGGTGACGGAAGCCTCTCTCCATTTCCTTAAATCCCATCTGCTCAAGTACCTGCTGCATGTCCCACCTATAAAAGAAACAGGTGTCGCAGAACTTAGGTAACAGGTATCCACTTCAGACACAGCCACTTCATGCTCAGAAACGTTTTGAAGTAGACAGTTTGAGCTATGTAAATTTATCGCCTTTTTAAGTGATTAGAATCCTGTTATGATCTGCATCCTAAGATGGGGACACCCCCATGTAACTCTCACTGGCTATTGAGAGTTGACATGCTGTCATGGGACGTGCTCACAACCAGGTCCCTAGTCACAAGCTGGGTGTAGGACCCCCCATTCTCAGATCACCCCCTCTAGCCCTCATTCTCTGGCGTCCCTCTGCTCTGCTCCCTGCTTGTCCACAGGGGGCAGCAGAGAGCAGCAGGACCTTCAAGACCGGGTGGACCTCAGAGGAGGCTGGTTTTAAATCTTTTGCTGAGTTAATGCCAACACAGGATATTTTTGAAACCAGCCTATACAAAAGTGCTGCTTTCCTCTCTGCCCACTCACCCCACTTTGTTCTCTTCCACAGCCGGTATCATCATTACCTGACATTATTTATTTATGGTCTGTCTCCCCAAGGCCAAGAGCAGAAGCTCCAGGGCAGCAGAGGTGTGTTTTGTCCAGTACAGGGACCTGGCACCCAGAACAGTGCCTGGTACATAATGGGCACTTGTATTTGCTGGTTGAGTAAGTCATGTAAAGGGTCACTTTCAATTCTCCAGGCAGGGACACGGTGATGGGCATCAAGGGCACAAACCCCACACCCTACTGTGGGCAGAGCAGCTCAGCTCCAGGTGGTCTTCGTTCAGTGGCTTTCAACTCTGGCTGCACATGATCACCAAGAAAGCTCTCACAATTAGCCAGTTCCTGGGTCCAACCTGCACCAATTGTGCCTCTTGTTTTTAAAGCTTCTTAAAGTGATATGAATGGGTAGCCATGGTTGAAAATCAATCCATGGTGAGATGCAGGAGAGAACACAAAACCAAAAAAGCTGGCTCCTGCTCTCAGAAGTGTTAACCAGCATAACTCTGGTTACCAGTGACTAGGACCAAGTGACTAAGAGGGGACCTGAAGGTGCCAGCAGGGTCAGAGGTCAGCGGCCACTTTGTGCCAAGGGTGAAGAGCTGGTCAGAACAGTGTGAGGGCAGGTCTCAGAGCCTTAACCTGTGGTTCAGGTTTATAGTAGGAAAAAGGAGGACAATCTGGGTGTGGACGAGAAGACCTCAGACAGAGGCCCGGTAGACAGAGCACATTGTGGGGGCAACTGAGAATGGTAAAAACCAGTGCTGAGCGTTCAAATTGGGAAATAATAGAAAGGAAACTCAGAAAAATAGTCAGTGGCCAGACTGTGGATGATTTTAACGACAGGGGAAGAAATCTGAACTTCATCCTGAAGGTCAGATGAACCACAGAAGGTTTCTAAGCAGGAGACAAGCGTACCCAGCAGTGACTCACAAGACAAGCACAGGAAGAGACGAGGCAGAAAATGAACTCCACCATCTACGAGTGAAAGTGAAAGGCGCTCAGTCGTGTCCGACTGTTTGTGACCCCCCTGGACTATACAGTCCGTGGAATTCTCCAGGCCAGAATGCTGGAGTGGGTAGCCTTTCCCTTCTCCAGGGGATCTTCCCAACCCAGGGATCAAACCCAGGTCTCCCGCATTGCAGGCAGATTCTTTACCAGCTGAGCCACCAGGGAAGCCCAAGAATACTGGAGTGGGTAGCCTATCCCTTCTCCAGCAGATCTTCCCGATGCAGGAATTGAACCAGGGTCTCCTGCATTGTGGGTGGATTTTTTACCAGCTGAGCTACTGGGGAAGCCCAACCATCTAGAAGAAAAATGATAAAAGCATCTATTACATGGAGAAGGGGAAAACAATGGACATGAGAAACATCTCAAAAGAAAATTCTGCGTGACTTCTTTTGGACAAAATGTGTGGACCAGAAAGAAGAAGAAATATTGGATAACTGAGGTGTGAAGAGAAGACTGAGGCCAAAAAAAAAAAATCCCTGATAGAAATAAGAATGGAAACATGTTTTCCCTAATAAGTATTTCAATGTTGGATCATAAATATTGGGGTGAAAAATTATTGACACAATTGGTGGAAACAACATGAAGTGAATGATTTCCCAAGTACGTGTCATCTATCAGGCCAGCTCACCTTTCTATACAACCATGGGGCCAAATCTGGAATTTTAAGTAGAAATACTGTCCCTACCTCCTCATTCCACCTCCAGGACTCAGATAACCTTCTAGCTCAGGGGCTGCATCGTGACCCAATCCTGCTTTGGAGAAAGACACTAATATTTTGAAAATAACTAACATGATTTGTTGAAAATGTCTTGCCTAAGGAGAATGCTGTACCATATATAGCAAAGCACATTATGACCAAGGTTTCAAATTCAGACTCATGAGATGAACTCTGAGTTAATGCGCTAGGAAAATACCACCGTATAAAATCAAAGTGTATGTTTACAACTCCCCCATGTACATAAGCCTGGTGTCAGCAGGAACTCAGGAAACATCTACTGAGAAAGAAGCCAAAGTAAAAGGAAAGAACAGACTCAGATGAGCACAAAGGAAGCCAGACTGGACAGTGGACTGCCAAGGTCACGAGGGCAGGGGCTCTCTCTAGTTCACGGCGCTACCCCTGTCCTCCCATCAACTGCATACACAAAGCGCGATGCGGTTATGTGGTCCGAGTTGACCCAGTAAGAGTCTGTCTCCTGGGAATTTTGATGTGGGACCCAGGGAGATGATTTGTTTTTCTGTTAATCTGTCTTATGTCAATTTGATTATTAGATCAACTGGAGAACCTCCAAGGACAGAAGGAACATTTTTCTGCCTTTTCACGTGCAAAGTTTTACTATCACACAGAAGGAATTCTTGGAAAAAACTCTTGCCTTCCTAAGTCAGAAGCCTGTTAAAGTGATAAGCCTTTTGGCGGCACTGCCCCCAGCTCCGTGGGAAGTGTCAAGCCTAGGCCACTGTCACAGACTGAAGAATTCAGCTGGTCTTAGTCCTGGCTTCCCAGGTGAGAGCCTCTGGCCCCCTGGAATCTCCCAAGTGATAGGAGTATCTGTTGTTCATGTTGGAACCTTCTGAGCACACCTGAGTTTATGCCAATGGGGTGACTCCTGTGGACCCTGGAAAGTCTTAGGATGGGGGCTGACCTGCCAGGGACACCGTGTGATTGGAGGGCTGGGGATTGAGCCAGTTGACATCAGCCTGACCTCCTGAATGGGAGTACAGGGGGGAGACATGAGGGCTGGAGACCTATATACAGGAGTCACATAAAAATATGAGGCCCCAAACGCAGCCAGGAAATTGCAGCTTATGTAACATCCTGAGCTAAGGGGGCGGGGGGGGGGGGGTGTCAGGACACAAAGGAAGACCTTTCACGGGAGGCAGAGGAGGTGTTTGGAAAACAAAAGTTGCCCTGCACCCTGTTATGCAGGGCAGTTTCTCAGGTAGAAAGTTATCTCTGATGAAAGTTCAGTCATATGGCCAATTAAAAATACCTGTGTAATGAATAGGCTTCCCTGGCTCAGTGGTAAAGAATCTCCCTACAGTGCAGGAGACCTGGGTTCAATCTCTAGGTCTGGAAGAGCCCCTGAAGAAGGAAATGGCAACCCACTCCAGTATTCTTGTCTGGAGAATTCCAGTTTCTTTCTTCATGAACCCCCAATAAAACTACAAACACCAAAGCTCAGGCGATGTGTCTGGAGAAAGCTTCCCACAGGGAACCTCCCAAGCCTCACCTTGTCTCTTTAGGCTAGTCCTGATGTGTACCCTGTCTGATAAAACTATAATCATAAGGAGATCAAACCAGTCAATCCTAAAGGAAGTCAACCCTGAATACTCATTGGAAGGACTGATGCTGAAGCTGAAGCTCCAATACTTTGGTCACCTGGGTCTCCCATATTTTTATGGGACTCCTGTATATAGGTCGGCAAAGAGCTGACTCATTGGAAAAGACCCTAATGCTGGGAAAGATTGAAGACAAAAGGAGAAGGGGGTGACAGAGAATGAGATGGTTGGATGGCATCACCGACTCAATGGACATGAATTTAAGCAAACTCCAAGAGATAGTGCGGAGAAGGCAATGGCACCCCACTCCCAGTACTTTTGCCTGGAAAATCCCATGGATGGAAGAGCCTGGTAGGCTGCAGTCCATGGGGTCGCTAGAAGTCAAACACGACTGAGCGACTTCACTTTCACTTTTCACTTTCATGCATTGAAGAAGGAAATGGCAACCCACTCCAGTGTTCTTGCCTGGAGAATCCCAGGGATGGGGAAGCCTGGTGGGCTGCTGTCTACAGGGTCGCACAGAGTCAGACACAACTGGAGCGACTTAGCAGCCAAGAGATAGTGAAGGACAGGGAAGCCTGGCATGCTGCAGTCCATGGGATCACAAAGAGTTGAACTCGACTTAATGACTGAACAACCAGTAACACTCTTTCCTGAGTGCTCTGAATTATTCTAGTTTATTATTGAAACCACAAGGTCAATGGGAACCCTGAATTTGTAGCCATTTCTTATAAGTGCAGGTGCTCTGGGGACCCCAGACCTTGCAGCTGTCTGACTGAGGACAGACATAAAGAATTGTGTCCCTAACCTGTGCAGTTTGACCAACTCCTGGAAGTTAGTGTTTGAATCTCATTGCAGAAACCACTCTGAATTCTAGGATGACAGAGTCAAAAGGGAAACTTCAACAATCACAGAAATGTATTAGGCAGGTCCAATGAAAGCACGGTTAAAAGCCAGACCTGCAGACACTTGGACCAAATTCTCCTTCCACTGGGCCCGCCTGCCCCATGAGCTCGGCACCCGTGAGCCCTGGTTTCTTCAGCCACTAAACAATACACAAATCAAGGGCTGGCAAACTTCTGCAAAGGGTTGGGTAGTAAATATTTCAGGTTTGGGGCTACATGTGGCCTCAGTCTCTTTTTTTAAACAACAAAGTCTAAAAAAATGCATGAACCATTCTAGCCCCTCTTCAGACCAGATTTTGCTGACTCATATAAACCAAGTCCTTTCACAGTTAAACTGACTATATCCCAACCCCCATCTCAAGGAAAAGTTAGATTAAATTTCTCCTTTATCAAAAAGACAGGACATCAAGTTCCTGGCAACACAGGTGCTTGGGCTTTGGCTGCATGAGTTAAAAGGTGGCTGGATAAACAAGGTCCTTGCTCAGTCGTGTCCGACTCTGCATGGAATTCTCCAGGCCAGAATACTGGAGTGGGTAGCCTTTCCCTTCTCCAGGGGATCTTCCCAACCCAGGGGCCAAACCCAGGTCTCCCACATTGCAGGTGGATGCTTTACCAGGTGAGCCACAAGGGAAGCCCATAATGTACAACACAGGATATCAATATCTGTGATAAACCATAATGGAAAAGAATATGAAAATATATGTTTATATAACTGAAACTTTGTAGAACATAAATTAATACAACACTGTAAATCAACTATATTTCAATAAAACATTTTGCTGACTATTTTTGTATCTATTAAAATATTAAAAAAAATTTTTTTAAGTTGGTTATGTCATTTTTCCTAATTTTTATGTACGTGTAAAGTATGTAAAGATGGGGGTTTTGCCTCCAGAAAGATTTCCAAGAAAAGACTGCAGTCATCACAGAGCTATGCAGTAAGAGGTATATGAATGTGTGCATGCACATAAACACACACACACATACACACTCTTCTTCCCAAGGAGTTTCAAGTTCAACTCCAGCATCTACCCACATCAACAAAGATGTTTCTAAACCTTCAAGACAGACATGGAGCAGTCTGGTAGGCAAGGAGGCACTGGGGCTGTTAGCTCTCCTAATAAAATCAACATAATGAAAACACTGCACAAATGCAAAATGTGCCTCTTCTCACCTTGACAGACACACTTCAGAGGTCTTTTCTAGACCCCATCTTGTGCAAACCACATCTCCCCAAACACAGCATCTGTGATCCACTTCCACCCAAGATTTCAGAGGAAATACACCAACAGGTCAGGATCTCTCATGACTGCAAATGCCTATTAGTTTCTTTTTTCAGGGAAAGAAAAGACGGGGAGGAAAGTACGAGCCATGGACTATTTACGATTTAAGAGGTTGTGGGGCACCATTTCACCTGGAGTCATGGGGCATCTCCCAGATAGAGGCGTGTTGCTGGGTGGTGGGAAGGGGAAAGGCACAAAGCCTTGGGAAGAGGCTTACATTTAACAGAGGCAACAGAAAGAACCAATAACCTGGGAATTCAGAAGACAAACGTGACTGCCAGGCTCATGTGGGCCAAAAAACCAGAACAATTTCATTAAGGAAGAGTTTGCACTCAGCTACTAAGAATGGCTATGATCTGGCTGTGCAGACAGAGTGCAGAGCCTTCCAGGAATGGTATCACACGAGCAGAGACACAAGCCAGTGATGCTTAATTCACAGCCTGACAGGCTCCAGCTGGTGGGTGAAAGGTGAGCCACGGTCACCCAAAGCCTAGTGTCCAGTAAGCACAGCTACACAGACTGTGCTGTTCCTTGAAGCCGTTTTATACCTTGTGTGCTTAGCCACTCAGCTGTGTCCAATTCTTTGTGACCCCATGGGCTGTATAGCCTGCCAGGCTCCTCTCTCCATGGGATTCTCCAGGCGAGAATACAGGAGTGGGTTGCCATGCCCTCCTCCAGGGGATATTCCTGACTCAGGGATCGAACCCAGGTCTCCTGCTCTGCAGGCAGATTCTTTACTGTCTGAGCTACCCAGGGAGACAGACGCATTAAAATCCATCATGTAAATTAAAACAAGTATGCTTTTCATGGAATTCTGTTCAATGTTATGTGGCAGCCTGGATGGGAGGGAAAAGGGATACATGTATTTATATGGCTGAGTTGCTTTTCTGTCCACCGGAAACTATTACAACCTTGTGACTCAGCGATACACCAATACATAATTAAAAATATAAAGTTTAGAAATAACAAAGACTATAATAAAGTGGTTAAGTAAAGGTGGAAAAAACCTATACTTTTAAGGAAATACATTTAATAACTAAAAATGAAGAAAAACTATGCTTCAAATATTCAACTCGGAGGTTTTTTTCAACATGGACTGGATTGATTGAGACTTAGAATACAAGCCCAGTGAGTTTTCTGAAGCAAGTCCCCCTTTTGCTGGCATGGACATTCTCCATCACTCCTGGGGCCTCAAAACTGGTCTGGAATTACAGACAGGCTTTAAATCCCACCACCAATTCAACATGCGTGAACACAGTCTCTGCTCAGTTAATCCTCGGAGAAGGCCAGTTTGAACTTGTAGTTTGCCTATTCTAGGTGTTTCAGGCTCCCCTGGTGGCTAAGTGGTAGAGAATCTGCCTGCCAGTGCAGGAGATGGAGGTTTGATCTCTGGGTGGGGAAGATCCCCTGGAGGAGGAAATGCCTACTCACTCCGGTATTCTTGCCTGGAGAGTCCCAGAGGAGAGGAGCCTGGCGGGCTACAGTCCAAGGGGTAGCTACGAGCTGGACATGACTGAGCAGCTAAACATGAGATACACACACACACACACACAAGTGTTTTGAGACTCAGAAGACCTTGGCCCAAGGCACACAGGCTCGCTGCACATGTTCTCCAGCACCCTGGTGACCCATCTCTCCCTTGGTCTTAGAGCTCCCCTGCCCTCAAAGCAGCCTTCTCCCCTCCTCAGCTCTGTCCCCCAGGGCGCTGTCCCCTGCCTTTCCTCCCACCCGGTCTGCTCCTCTAGGCTTGGCTTTGCTGACACCCTCCTGTCACAGCCTCTGACAACCCGCTACCTCCACCGCACTCCTCAGCTCGGTTCTTCCCCGATGCCACGTCCTTCCCTTCACTGCACCTAGGAAACTGGTTTGCTCATCCTCCGACTTCCAGCATTAGCTGTAAGCTCCACGAGCAGGGGCCCTGCTCATGTCAGTCGCCTCCATGTCCCCAGTGAAGGGACACAGAAGGTGCTCAATAAATGTGTCCAACGAACAAAGAGAATGTGGCCACAACAATCCTGTATTAAGTGGACAGAGAAAAATGTAGATTGAATTCAAGGAGTTGCAAATTGGATGCTAAGATACCACCCAAAAGGGACCTGGGGGAGAAAAGGCAATATCCGGTTCTGTTTGGAACTTAGTCCAATTTTATAATTTTAAAAATTCATGTAAGTGGCGTTAACTGTCTTGAGGAAAGATGTTCTGGCTGCCAGAATTTCACCCTCTTTCTCTCACCTTCAGATGGCATGGGGGTGGGGGGGAGGGGGCAGGGCGTGGGCGTGGGAAGAGCCCAGATCCTTGGGTGCCTTCTGTCTCCACTGGTCTACAGGGTGATATCCCGGGCCTCTGCTGGGATCTGTGGCTACAGCTGGTGACAAGTCTGGCTTGGCTCCATCAGGGAGCATTCGTGTCCCCAAGAGGCTGCCCCTCACCTGGGCTCCCTCTGCCCAAACCGCCACCCCTGCCACTGTCTGAATCCAGGCTGCCCACATCAGCCATCCACCTGCAGCCATGCAGGACCAGCCCCTGTTCGGCCAGAGGCTTTCCAGTCAGCTCCCAGACCTCATCGACTGTCAGGCAGGCAATTCTAGAAAACGAAACCTATCAGCTCTCAGTTTTACCATCATGTGTCCCCCACACCTCGGCTCCCCAACTCGGGAAACCTTTCCCAGAGGAAAAAAATTCAGATGTCTTTTGTGCAACGTTTCCTCTCTCCAAACCCTCTCCTTTCTATCCCGAGAAGATCAAACACAGAGGTGAGCTTCCGAGTGCCCGGCCCTGACACCATCCTTCTGGATTCCAAACAACTCTTTAAAAACCTACTGAGGCATCTCTTCTTCAAGCTAGAAAATGCTGAGTCAAGACTCCCAACATCTGTTGTAAATATGACAAGAGGGTGAGAAACCGACCTACGAAGACTCCTCATAACCAAAATCCATGCTTCTCTGTCCCCGCTCTTCCTAAAAGGTAGGAGGTACAGCACCATGAGGTTTCTCCTGGAATTTCTCATCTTCCCAGGGCCGTCAGGGCTCTGAATGCCTACAGGTCAGATGCCACGTTCAAGAGAATGGCACGTGCGTGTGCATCGGCCACCACCCAGTGTCACATGCAAACCAGCCTGTTAGGGTCCCATGACCCGTGATGACAAGCAAAGCTAACACTGTACTTTTCATCAACAATCTTAATGTAACCTCAAAAATGATGCACAGAGTCGAAGAAACCAACATGGAGGCCAGCTCATCCATCTTCATGGCCAGCTCGTCACGTACGAAAGATAAGTCTTCCCCAGTGTGATGGCTCCTCACGACTTTCCTACTGATGTGACATTTTGTGTATCACGTTTCTTCTCAGACAGAGAAGTGAGAAAGTCTCAAATATGGGAAATCATTAAAAAGGCAGCGCAGCACCAAGGAGACCCAGACATCTGGAGCTTCAGCCCCTCTGCCAACTCGGTGTTGCCACGTCCGTCGTCTCCGTCAGGTCACGCACGCACACACACACACATACACACACATGAAGTATAACTCTGCAACTAGCTCAACACCTACAGGTTGAATTTTTTCTCTGCAGTTCGACACAAGCAGCTCCTAGGTCTGTTCACTCTGATAACTCTCCCCATCCTTCAAACCTCCTCCTCGGAAGCAGCTCCTCTCAGACCCACATGCAGAGGGGAAGCAAGGCACCTCTTACACAGACCTGCGCCCCTCCCCCCATCTCATCCAAGTCTCCGGTCAGTGCTTGGTCTATACACACACATATTCCACCCTGGTATCACACAGGCACTGGCCACCAAGAAATCAGTTCCAACCCCAGGTGAGGCCACAGACAGGGGGCGGCAGACACAGAGGGCCCAGCACAACTTCCCCTGCTCACACCTGGGTGAGTCACACTTGTCAACAGGAATGCGTGGTTCATATCAATGCCTATCATGGAAACATGCCGGCATCTTGGCCTATTCATGCATACTCAGTTGCTAAGTCGTGTCCAACTCTGTGCAACCCCATGGACTGTAGCCCACCAGACTCCTCTGTCCCTGGAATTCTCCTGGCAAGAATACTGGAGTGGGTTGCCATTCCCTCCTCCAGGAGGGATCTTCCCAACCCAGGGATGGAAATTGAGTCTCCTATGTTTCCTGCATTGCAGGCGGATTCTTTACCCACTGAACCACCTGGGAAGCCCCTAAGTAACTTTCAATTTGAAAGACAAATTTGCATTCTGTTTTGAATTTTACCATCATCCTCTAAGAATAACTTTAAGACAGTTTTGAAACAAAATGATATTAATAGTTTCAAAGTCAAAAGTCAGTGCTCTAAACTTAATTATGTTTTATGTGAAAGTCATTCAGTTTGTGACTGACTCTTTGTGAACCCATGGACTGTAGCCCACCAGGCTCCTCTGTCCATGGAATTCTCCAGGCAAGAATACTGGAGTGGCCATTCCCTTCTCCAGGGGATCTTCCTAACCCAGGGATTGAACCCAGGTCTCCTGCATTACAGGCAGATTCTTTACCCTCTGAGCCACCAGGCAAGTTCAATTATGTTTTATAGCAAGATAAAAATTATTAAAGCCAATCCCTCCAAAAGAGTTCCTTGAGGGATACATAAGATGTAACCACCTGAAATGCACAGCTTATCATCAGCAGTGCCTCACTCTAGTTCAAGTGTTGAAAAGTGAAAGTCTTAGTCACTCAGTCAAGTCTGACTCTTTGGACCCCAAGAACTATAGCGCACCAGGCTCCTCTGTCCATGGAATTCTCCAGGCAAGAATACTGGAGTGAATAGCCATTCCCTTCTCCAGGGGACCTTCCCAACCCAGGGATCAAACCCAGATCTTCTGCATTGCAGGCAGATTCTTTACCATCTGAGCCACCAGGGTAACATGGTTCCCAATTCAGTTCTCTCCTATCCTGTTGCTACAGGTGACAGCTGTCAAGCGCCCACTCCCTAAGGGTGAAATTGCAGCCTCACCATAAATACAAAGCTGCTGAAGCCTGTGGCAAGCTTCCCACCTGAGCCGACACTATTAATGCAATGATCTCATCACAGCCAGACACCAGATGTTACAAGGCACTCAAGTCTGTCTAACCCAACGTCATAATCCTACCTCCAGGCCTCATAACAAATCTCTTAATCTCCCTGACCCCAAACACTGATAGGCCCTCCCGAGAGGTGTTAGAGTTAACAAAGACAAATTTTACAAGCACAGAGCTTTTTTATTAATGATTCCATGAACCCCTATGTCTGTAATTGTCAAATAAAAGAGTTTCAACACCATAAGAGGAGAAGGAAATGGCAACCCACTCCAGTATTCTTGCATGAATACTGAATGCTCAGAATCCCATGAACAGAGGAGCCTGGTGGGCTATCTGACCTGACAAAGTCAGACACAACTGAGTGACTAAGCACAGCACCATAAGAACACTTAAGTGTCTAAATATCAGCTACTAGAATTCCTTAACACATGCATCACTCCCTTTGTGTCAAGACTCATTTCTCCCAAGAACCTCTCTTGTTTACTTACTTTATATTCCAGGCAGGAATTCCTCTCCCCCATCCAAGGGTGAGTTTCAGATGACAAGGGGATCCCGTGTCTACTAGTCCTTCCGACCATATTGCTCCTGTACCTTTTAACTCTAAATTAAGTCCCATATTTCCCTTGCACATAAAAGCAGTTCACTTGTATATTGCACTATCTGACCTGATAAACTCTTTTCCTACGGTGGAGTCATAGTTCATCCTGGAAAATATTTTCCAGGTTTAAGGTGGCCCTCAAATTTGTATCATGGTGACACAATGCATCACAGAAAAAGTAAAAAAAAAAAAAACAAACCCTTTCATTACCCGAATCTCCTGGTATAAACCTCCTGGCTAGAGGACTGGTAAGCACAGTCATGAATTACCCAAAGACCAAAGACTATTCCATTATAGCAATACCCATTGTAAGTGTCTTACAATGCGTATTGAGGCAATAAGGAAGAACCTGGGTATGCTATTACAAGTTAATCACTACAGGGGTGTTGCCTATAAGTTTAAATTGCACACAATGGCCCATCTCTGGGAACCCTGCCTCCCATGTAATGAGCAGTTAGCTACAATACCTTTGTTTAGCTTGCAGGAAACATCCTGTGAAGGGCTGCAGGGAGGAAGAAATTAACACATCCATTCACTCTGAGACTGACCCAGAAACAAGACTTTCCCCTTTCCCCTTTTAGTATAAAAGAAGCCAGACAACATTCAGATGACAAAGCCTAGAATAAATACATATTACCAGAAGCCAGAGAAAACATAGTACAAATTGAGGAACAAAGAAATATCTCAAACGTCTCATCAGAAACTATGCAAGTCTAAAAGGAAATGGAAAAATATCTTCAAAGAGTATACCAAGTAATAATGTCTTTCAAAAATGAAGGAGAACTCAAGACTTCATTTTTTAAGAAAAGCAAAAGGCAACAGAATTTATGAACTACAAGAAAAGTTACAGGAAGATTTTTAGGCTGAAGGAAAAGAATATAGATAGAAACTTAGATCACACACAAACACAGACACAGACACACACACACACAAAGGGATGCCTAAAACTGGAAATACATTAGGTAAGTGGGACATTTCTGTACAAATTTTTAATAGATAATATAAAAGTGTGTTGTGCAAATTATACTTGGAACTAAACTAATTTCCTAAAGGAAATCAATCCTGGATATTCATTAGAAGGACTGATGCTGAAGCTCCAATACTTTGGCCACCTGATGAGAAGAGCCGACTTACTAGAAAAGCCCCTGATGCTGGGAAAGGTTGAGCAGAAGGAGAAGAGGACAACAGAGGACAAGACGGTTGGATGGCATCATTAACTCGATGGACATGAGTTTGAGCAAGCTCCGGGAGATGGTGAAGGACAGAGAAAACTGGCGTGTTGTGTAGTCCACGGGGTCGCAAAGAGTCGGACTTGACTGAGCGACTGAACAACTGCTGTAGCCACGCGTTCCGGGAAACAAACTCCCTCAGAAGGACAATGCAGATAGTGGAGTGCAGTTCATTACACCAGTGGGCCCAAGAGGGCTAAGTCTCCTCTTAGCCAAGGACCCCGACCAGTCTTGTGAAAACCTTATATACCCTAAGTGTAGGTACCCAAACCCACCTCCCCAAATTCCCTGAAACGAGTCTGAACAAAGGAAAAAAGAAAGATACAATCAAAGTTAACCCGTGTTTCATATGCCTTAAGCCTAGGTAGTTCAGTTCAGTTCAATTCAGTTCAGTCGCTCGGTCATGTCCGACTCTTTGCGACCCCATGAATCACAGCACGTAGTTAACAGTGGACAATTATCCATAGGCCTCTGGTCATCCCCAGTAAGCATAATAGAATGCATGACTACTCAGTTACACAGATAATTAGGGTATTCTTTTAGGCGATGGAGAGCCCTGGGGCTCTTCTTTCCAGGGGCCTGATTTTCCAGTTGGTATGTCGTTTCCATAGATACTGGGCACATAGCTCAAAGTCCACAGACCGGCCCAAGATGGAGTCCTGCTTTTAAGATAGAGCCTGTTTTGTTTCCTCCTTCACAACAACAAACTGAATAGTGCAAAGGATAGAAGGGGAGTAAATAAAAGATACCATATTAAGGTTCTTACATTACACATAAAATACTTTGTTATTTGATGGTTCAGTTCAGTTCAGTCGCTCAGTCATGTCCGACTCTTTGTGACCCCATGAATCACAGCACGCCAGGCCTCCCTGTCTATCACCAACTCCTGGAGTTCACCCAGACTCACGTCCATCGAGTCAGTGATGCCATCCAGCCATCTCATCCTCTGTCATCCCCTTCTCTTCCTGACCCCAGTCCCTCCCAGCATCAGGGTCTTTTCCAATGAGTCAACTCTTCACATCAGGTGGCCAAAGTACTGGAGTTTCAGCTTTAGCATCATTCCTTCCAAAGAAATCCCAGGGCTGATCTCCTTCAGAATGGACTGGTTGGATCTCCTTGTAGTCCAAGGGCCTCTCAAGAGTCTTCTCCAACACCACAGTTCAAAAGCATCAATTCTGCAGCGCTCAGCCTTCTTCACAGTCCAACTCTCACATCCATACATGACCACTGGAAAAACCATAGCCTTGATTAGAGCTTTTCAATATGCTATCTAGGTTGGTCATAACTTTCCTTCCAAGGAGTAAGCGTCTTTTAATTTCATGGCTGCAGTCACCATCTGCAGTGATTTTGGAGCCCAGAAAAATAAAGTCTGACACTGTTTCCACTGTTTCCCCATCTATTTCCCATGAAGTGATGGGACCAGATGCCATGATCTTCGTTTTCTGAATGTTGAGCTTTAAGCCAACTTTTTCACTCTCCTCTTTCACTTTCATCAAGAGGCTTTGTAGTTCCTCTACACTTTCTGCCATAAGGGTGGTGTCATCTGCATATCTGAAGTTATGGATATTTCTCCCGGCAATCTTGATTCCAGCTTGTGCTTCTTCCAGTCCAGCGTTTCTCATGATGTACTCTGCGTATAAGTTAAATAAGCAGGGTGACAACATACAGCCTTGACGTACTCCTTTTCCTATTTGGAACCAGTCTGTTGTTCCATGTCCAGTTCTAACTGTTGCTTCCTGACCTGCATACAAATTTCTCAAGAGGCAGGTCATGTGGTCTGGTATTCCCATCTCTTTCAGAATAAGTGACAAATGAAAAGATGTATATAGGAAATCCTGGAACAACCATCAAAAAATATCTAAAATACACAATTAATATTTTTTAAGTGATAAAAGAGGAAAGTAAGGAACAAAGAAGGGATTGGACAAATAAAAAACAAAGACAATTTAAAGCCAACCACATTGATAACTATGTTAATTATAAATAGTCCAAGTACTCTATTCAACTTTCATACTGAATTAAAAAGATCGAACTATAGTCAATCTATAAGAAATCCATCTTAAATATAAAACAGATAGGATAAATGAAAAGAGATGCCAAGGAGGATACCAAAAGGAGGCTGGAGTTTAACAGCACTGAAGGAGGAAACAGAACGGGCTCTATGTTGAAAGCAGGATTCCATCTTGGGCCAGACTGTGGACTTTGAGCTATATGCCCAGTATCTATGGAAACAACATACCAACTGGAAAACCAGGCCCCGGGAAGGAAGAGCCCCAGGGCTCTCCATCACCTAAAAGAATACCCTAATTATCTGTGTAACCGAATAGTCATACATTCTATTGTGTTTATTGGGGTATGACCACAAACCTATCGATAATTGTCCACTGTTAACTACCTAGGCTTAAGGCATATGAATCACGGGTTAACTTTGATTTTATCTTTCTTTTTCCTTTGTTCAGACTCCTTTCAGGGAATTTGGGGAGGTGGGTTTAGGTACCTATATAGTGAAGTGAAAGTAAAGTCGTTCAGTCGTGTCCGACTCTTTGCGACCCCGTGGACTGTAGCCTACCACACTCCTCCGTCAGTGGGATTTTCCAAGCAAGAGTACTGGAGTGGGGTGCCGTTTCCTTTTCCAGAGCATCTTCCCAACCCAGGAATCGAACCCAGGTCTCCCGTATTGTAGGCAGACACTTTACTGTCTGAGCCACCAGGGAAGTCATTGGGATATATAAGGTTTTCACAAAAACTGGTCGGGGTCCTTGGCTAAGAGGAGACTCTGCCTTGGCCCCACCGGTATAATGAACTGCACTCCACTATCTGCATTGTCCTTCTGAGGGAGTTTGTTTCCCGGAATGCATGGTTACTACAGCACCAGGCAAAAGGAGATTTTACAGCAATTTTACTGGGGTAAAAGGCATCTCTCAGAAAGACGAAGGACTCAACTCACCAAGAAGACTTAACACTAAATATTTACACCTCTATTCAAACCTACATGAACGAAAACTAACAGACTTATCTGTAGAAACAGCCAAAGCCACAAGTATACTTGGAGGCTTGAATATGTCTCAGCAGTTGATACATCAAGGAGAAAGAGAAGTCAACAGTGAAACAAGCAACCACGCAGCAATCTGAATATCATTATAAGGCAACTTGACACAGCTGGCACCTCCAGAACACTCCACCCAACAGAAGCATATGGCGGACCATTCGACAAGGTAAACCACATTTATACTATAAAGTCTCAACTCCTTTAAAAGGGCTGAAATTATACAAAACATGTTCTCTGACCACAATTAGAAATCAATAATGAGAAGCTCTTTGAAAATTTCCAAATATTTGAAAATTAAAACACACTTCTAAACTGTAGGGCAAACGGAGAAATCAGGAAGTATGTCAAACTGAATAAAATAAAGACAAGATAAAGACAAATATATGTGATTTCATTTATACATGGAATCCTGGAATCGAAAAAAGCAAATGAACAAACGTAACAAAACAGAAACAGTTACATATACAGAGAACAAACAGGAGGTTGCCAGAGGGGAGGAAGGTGGAGGGAGCAGGGAAATATGTAGGAGAGATTAAAAGCTACAAACTTCCAGCATGACTCTCAAGGATGAAGTATACAGCCCGGAGAACAGAGTAAATAATACTGTAATAGCTTTGTGCAGCCACAGACAGTGACTAGATTTATCATGATGAGCATTTTCAGATGCACAGAAAAATCGAAACAGTATGTCATGCCTCTGAAACTAGCAATGCTGTAGGTCAATTATACTTCAATTTTTAAAAAAGAAAAAGGCTTATAATTGAAAGCTCACAAAGGAAAGGTAAGGGGGCAAACCAGGGAAGTTATGCTCAAGAGTATAAGCACTGAGAGGACAAAGGTTTGAAGTCCAAGTTAATCTACCTGCTCTCAAATTATTATCCCCCTTTGCCGTAGCAAACAGAACATATTCTCTTTTAACATTAAGCAGAAACAGAGTTTTAAAAAAGTTCAGGCAGCATCAAGGTGGTGCGAATCATTCCTCGTTTCTCTCTCTGTTATTTACAACTAATCAGACATCCATGTGTGTGCTAGGTCATATGCAACTCTTTGTAACCCCATTGACTGTAGCCCACCAGGCTCCTCTGTCCATGGGATTTCTCCAGGCAAGGATACAGGAGTGGGTTGCCATTTCCTTTTCCAGGGCATCTTCCCAACCCAGAGATTGAAAACCGCACTGGGGAGAAGTCTCCTGCATTGGCATGTTGAGTCTATGGCAGACTGAATCTTTGGCAGGTTAAGTCTTTACCACTGAGCTATCTGGGAAGACCATGGATATCCGTAACTAGGAAAATAGTGCCTCAGCCATTTCTTTCAAAAACTAGTAATAAATCCACCATATGACCCAGCAATCTCACTACTAGGCATATGCTCTGAGAAAACCATAATTCAAAAAGACACCTGTACCCCAGTGTTCACTGCAGCACTATTTACAGTAGCCAGGACACGGAAGCAACCTAGGTATCCATCAACAGATGAAAGGATAAAAAAGATGTGGCACAAATATACAATGGAATATTACTCAGCCATAAAAAGGAACAGATATGAGTCAGTTCTAGTGAGGTGGATGAACCCTGAGTCTGCTATACAGAATGAAGTCAGAAAGAGAAATACAAATGTTATTTATTAATGCATATATGTGGATCTAGAAAGTGGTACTGATGAATCTGTTTGCAGGGCATGAACAGAGATGCAGACACAGGAAACAGACTTGTGGACACAGAGTGGGAAGGAGAGGGTGGGATAAATTGGGAGAGAAGCACTGATCTCCATACACGTCCATGTGTAAAACCGATAGCTAGTGGGAAGTTGCTGGATAACACAGGAAGCTCAACCCGGTGCTCTGTGACAACCTAGAGGGGTGGGATGGCGTCGGGGGGTGGGAGGCTTAAGAGGGAGGGAATCTGCGTACGCTTATGGCTGACTCACATTATTGCATGGCAGAATCTAACACAACATTGTAAAGCAATTATCCTCCAATATAAAATTTTTTTTTGAAAAAGCATCTCTGCTTAGTAACCCAGGACACTGAGAGATGCACCAATCTGCGCCCCTGAGAGTGGTGGACTGGACCTCAGAAGAGGCCACGGGGCACGGGGACTGGACATGGGGCCAGCGGGGGCAGAGGAGACTGTCCACCTGGCAGCAGATGAGCACAACCGCTGGCAGAGGCGGCGGAGGGTGGAGGTGGTGAGTGGGGTCTGCCAGGACCGGCTGCTCTCTGAGGACGGGCCACAGCAACCAGGGGAGGGAAAGGGACGGGAGGTGGGGGACTGGATGAAGAACCCTGGAGGAGAATGTCCCCTGCTGTCTGTCCCGGGAGGCAAGAGCACCACCACTGACCTCTGGGATCCCCCCGCCAGTCGAGGATCCCCTTAACAGGTATGGGCGCACCCAAGGGCACAGACACATCTCACCCCACTCTGCCCCCACCCTTTGTTTCTCTGTGTCTGTTCTTAATATGCCCACTCTCAACCTTACTGGGGAGTCAGCTCAGAGAAACCAAAAACTTGTGCTGTACCACCACCTCCTGGAAAACAAGGAGACTCCTAACTAGCAAACTGTTGAACTATTAGAATCAAAGTAAGTGAAGAATAGTCTAAATTAGGAAGGTGTCCAAGACGTCAAGTGCGGCAGCAGGGGCACTTTCCACCGGGCACTATGAAAAATCATGGTAATATAGCATCACAAAAAAAGAAAATGACAATTTTCCAGCAACTAAACCCAAAGACATGGAATGTTGCGATCTAACTGAAAGAATTCACAACAGCTGTTAGGAAGAAATTCAATGAGCTACAGGAAAATTCAGAAACGCAGTTCAGTGAGCTCAAGAATAAAGTTAACAAGGAGTTCAATACTGACCAATGAAACAGAATAGGAAGCCCTGAATTAAATCACAGCATTTACAGTCAACTAACGTTCAACAAGGGAGCCAAGAATACCCAATGGGGAAAAGACAGTCTCTGCAACCAAAGGTGCTGGGAAAATTAGAGAGACACAAGCAGAACAATGAAACCGATAGAACCTGGCTGGTCCCCTACTGTGGACCAGGAGCCCTTCCAGACATGAGAGCTACAGCAAAAACAAAACAGGCAGAAGGGTCTGCCCTCACTGTAAGGCACAGATCGGGCGGAGGCAGAAAGAGGAAAGATGACCTCAACAGACATAGGTTACCTTTATTCAGGCAAGCAGGGGCGACAGTCAGCCTAACGACCAGGCTGAGCACGGAGAGGGATCAGGGAGGCTCCATATTTGTAGGGAGGCTTGTGGAAGCGATAAGGGAAATGTTAATCAGGCAGGATGTTTTGGGTATTTTTTAGTTGAGATGGCATTTGTAGTTGGGCAGGGGGTGATAAGTCTTCTGGGCAGGTGTAGGGGGTGGAAGGTTTCTGAACAGCGGGTGATAAGTCCCAGATAGACGCAACCGGCCTGGAGCATCAGGGCGGGACCTAAAGTTCTGTTTTGTTTTCTCCGGAGTTAGATGACTCAGCAAGGACCTTTGAGACTGTTGTTTTCTTTTCTAGGCCCAAAAGACTCCTTCACTCACAATCTGGGGTAGGGGAGAGACAATAAATGAGTTATATAGTATTTTATAGGGAGAAATGTCAAATAGCAAAAAAATTTCAGTGAGTGAGGATGGAGAATGGGATGGGGAGGGAGTCTGCGTTACCATTCCAGCATTGACCCCATAAACTACTGGCTAAATCGAGTCATGATGGATACACACAATTTCATGTATTTTTTTTTAACTGTGGTAAAAATGGTTAAGAAATGTGTGCTTTAAGCATACAGGAAGTGTTAAGTACATTCACATAGTTGTGTAGCCAACCTCCAGAACTCTTTCTCTTGCAAAACTGAAACTCTGTTCCCATCAAACACTGACTCCCTACCTCCCTACCCCCAGGCTCCTGGCAACCACCGTTGTCCTCAGTCTCTATGAGAGTAAGCCCTCTACAGCCCTCTACAGCCGTACCACCCTGAACTTGCTTCATCTCTTCCATGAGAGCAGTAGGTTTCATTTGTTACATGTAGTAATACAACCAGGAAAAAACTTCTAGTTTTGTGTGACGGATGTCAGTAAGATTCACTGTGGTGATCTGTTTGCTGCTGCTGCTGCTGCTAAGTCGCTTCAGTCGTGACCGACTCTGTGAGACCCCATAGATGGCAGCCCACTAGGCTCTCCCGTCCCCGGGATTCTCCAGGTAAGAACACTGGAGTGGCTTGCCATTTCCCTCTCCAATGCATGAAAGTGAAAAGTGAAAGTGAAGTTGCTCAGTCATGTCCGACTCCCAGAGACCCATGGACTGCAGCCTACCAGGCTCCTCCATCCATGGGATTTTCCAGGCAAGAGCACAGTTAGCTGCATACAAATATCTAATCATTATGTTGTATACCCAAAACTACCATGTTATATAGGTCAATAATTTCAATTTTTAAAAGTCCAGTCTAATTACTGAAAAACATATATACACAAAGCATGGAATTTTAGTGTTGGGTGTTTACCATAGCAGTTTTCTTGGTCATCCAATAATACTTAAAGTATATCTGAAAGAATAATTTGCATCAGGTTGCAAAAACCTGAGTCCCAAGTTATAGTTAGGATGGAGAAAAAATGAATGAGCAGATAGGCAAGGATAGCAGACCGAATGAGGAGGAGGAGAGAGTTCCTAGACTACTTCATGGTACCTGGTGCAGCAACACCTCATCACACACGTCTGGCATAAATGACTGGAACTTCTGGACTCAAGGTCCTGATACTGTTGTTCTAATTGTACAGCAGGGATCAAAACATTAGATTGCCAAAATCACTGTATCTTAAAAAAAAAAAAAAATCACTGTATCTTGACAAACAGCTTTAGAGTCTGTTCAGCTACAGTTTAACAGCTGTAATTATTACCAATTAAAAGAAGTTGCCCAGAAACTTAGAGTTCAACTCACGTTCTTTGGATTTTTATACTTCAGCAGTCATTCCATCACTGTTGCCAAAGCAAATTAAATACCTAACAATAACTCACCATGATATTTAAACTAAAAGAAATAGCAAAAAAAAAAAAAAAAGATTTGTAATGCTCAACATTAAAATTACTTCCTCTCCTGCCAATCAGAAGCATAAAGTTTCGAGCTTATAATATTTCTTTCACCTGCTGAGGGGTAAAGAAACCTATTCCAAGGCCACAGAATATTGTTAGATCATTTTAACATGTAACCTCTGTCCTATGTACTATCTAAATCAAGGTTTCGTCTAAATATTTGCATTACAAAAAAGCTATTTCAAGGCTCTCAACAAATATTTTTAAAATATTTGGTTAACATTTGCAAAAATAAATAGAATCCCCTATGTCATCATCAAGGCTGTTTCAGCTTCATTTTAAGCTAAATGACACATGCTCAGTACTGAGAAGGCGTAAGAATGAAGAATTGCTGACTACAGACTAACCGTCTACTCAAAACCTTGCTGCTCCTCAGAGGGACCCCATGAGCCACTCCTGTGTGGGCTACATCTCTGCTCAACAGCTGCAGATGTGTTCATTACCTATAGAGCAGTATCTTCTCCAGCTGTGGGCCAGAGGCATGGCGCTCCGTCCCCTACACAGACACATGGAGACTAAGGCGACGGTAACCGCTGATGGGTCTCTGAGTATTAGGAGAGCTCAGAGCTGATCTCACGATAAGCTGGGAGAATTGTGTTACGTCCTGAAACTGTCCTGCTCTAGTTCACCTGGCAGGAAACACAACTCTCGAGCACAAGAAACTCACAGTGGGTAGTAGAGTGTCATGTGGAATTGAGGAGCGGGGGAATTTTTTATTAAAAAAAAAAACCCTTTTACCTACTAAATTAGAGAAGGGGAAAAAAAGGGAGGGAAGAATACTACTCAGTGCTATTTCCTGCTGCTACAGTAAACCCTCTAAAGTCTTCCTGGCTGTACTTCCCAGTCACATCTGAAGATTGATTGTAGAGTCTGTGATCGAGTCACGGGGAGAGCCACGCCAAGACCCAGGCTGTCCTGGCCACCCTGGAGCACCTCCCAGCTAACTGATCTTCCTGCAAAATTCAGGCGAGTACCTTGTACATCATTTAAAAGGACGGTGCAAACGGGTGACACATACAACCGCGGTTTCTCCCTGGCTAACCTCCTCCCGTAAAATGGCTCCTGGAGGCTGTGGAGAAAAGGGACTCACCTACACTGTTGGTGGGCATGTAAACGGGTGCAGCCACCATGGAGGGTCTTTAAAAATTACAAATAGAAGTACCATCAATTCCACTTTTGGGCATATATTCAGACAAAACTATAATCCCAAAAGATACCTCACCTCCATGTTCACAGCAGCACTATTTGCAACAGCCAGGATATGGAGACAACGTAAATGCCCATCAACAGACGAACGGATAAACATGTGGCACATAGACACAACGGAATATGGTCAGCCGTGGAAAAGAATGAAACAGGGCCACTGGCAGCAACGTGGATATACCTAGAGAGTGTCATTTTAAGTCAGGAAAAGATAAATATCTCATGATGTCACATCTAAAATAGGACACGATTGAACTTATCTATGAAGCAGAAACAGACTCACAGAGAACAGAGAACTCTCCTTCCAAGGGGGAGGAGAGTTTATGGAGGGAAGTATTGGGATTTGGGGGGTTAGCAGATGCAAACTATTATACACAGGAGGGACAAACAACAAGGTCCTACTGTAGAGCACAGGGAATTACATTCAATCAGATCAGATCAGTCGCTCAGTCGTGTCCGACTCTTTGCGACCCCATGAATCGCAGCACGCCAGGCCTCCCTGTCCATCACCAACTTCCGGAGTTCACTCAGACTCACGTCCATCGAGTCAGTGATGCCATCCAGCCGTCTCATCCTCTGTCATCCCCTTCTCCTCCTGCCCCCAATCCCTCCCAGCATCAGAGTCTTTTCCAATGAGTCAACTCTTCGCATGAGGTGGCCAAAGTACTGGAGTTTCATTCAATACTCGGTGATAAATCATAATGGAAAAGAATATTAAAAGAATATATATATATGTATAACTGAATCAGTTAGCTATGCAGCAGAAATTAAAACTCTGCAAATCAATTAAATTTCAATTAAAAATAAATAAGATGACTCTTGGATTTTAATCCTCCTGCTCCATAGATAGCAAAGATCTCTCAGCATGATGGCTTTTGGCTGACATCTAGAAAATAGATAGAAGACCTCAAACTCCACATACTGAATAAAACCATACATGGGATATGTCCTAGTTAAAACCCAAAATCAGTAGAGGGAGTTAGAATCCTGTGACATTTTTAAAGCCCGTCATGCATCAAGGATGTGCAGAGGCAGCAGCAAACATTATCCCTGAAAGTGACAGCACAAATCAGAGGCTCTTTCTTATACCAAGTGGCCAGACTGAGTCTGGAGCTCCTCACAAAGACACCGGGGACACCCACAGGAGAGCCAGCAGAGTTGTCTCCTGTAACTTCTGTCCTGAAGCATCTCCCACCTCCCGGGAAGAGGTAGCCCCAGCTCCCTGGTAGGGAGACCCTGAGGCAGCTCCAGGTACATCTAATAGGGACCATTTGCAAGAACTGCCCCAGGACTGTCCCTGCCCAGCCCCGGCACATGGTGGGCACCAGGAGGGCTGCAGGCAGGCACATCATTCCACCTTCTTCAAGGATGCTGTGGAGGTTGTGGTCCCTGATCACAGCGCCAGTTTGCATCCCACGAGAGAAATCCCATTCTCACCTCAGTATCAGAAACAGTCAGTGGCCCCAGGGCAGAGTCTCTCCACGACTGGACACTAATTCTCAGGACACATCACAATTCCTTTCTGCTTTTGCTGATTAAAGGCTGAGCCAAGTGTTCTTTCTCTGACCTCTGGTTTTCTTACTTCTAACCTCTGTTTTTTCTTATTGCCTATTTTCTCCCTTCTTTTAAATTGAGACACACCATGCCATATTGATGTGTGGATAAACTATGCTTCCATAAAAGAACTACAGTGAAATAAATAATTTGTCACACAGAAACAAAATCTCAGCATAAACAAGGCTGAATTTGCTACCAAATTTTAAAGTTTAAAGTTTAAAGCTCTTTCAGTTTAAAGCTGAGAGAGACTGTGTTTTCTAATTCATCACCTTTTTTGTAGAAAGTGAAACTCTTTCTAAAGAAATCATCCCCAAAAGTTGATAACAGTTAAAAGCTCTTACTGAAAACACAAGGTTTTTAGAGGTAGGAGTCTTCCTTAAATACTTATGGGACGGGACTTTTCTAGGTTACAAATCTCCCACTCAGAACTTCTCTCACTTCTCATCTGCTTTCAAGGTTTAATTATCCTAGGTTAAAAATCCACTAAGGATCACAGAATGCCTCAGAGTCACTCACTGATTTAAGATTTTCAGATTGTGACTCTGAAAAAATACAAATACAGCAAACCAGTGAAAGCAAAGAATTAAAACTCATTATTTCTTGTTAAGAGGACAGACACCAAAATGTTAGTAGTAGTTATCTTCTTTGGGCTTTAAGAACATAGATGACTTTTTTCCTTCTTTATTTCTGTTTCTGCTCTCATATTTTCAAAAATGCAAACATTTTATGATTCGAAGAAATAGGAAGGGTAGTTTATTATTCTTTTTAATGCCTTATTAATGTTGGATTAATAAATTACCATTATCTTAAGAAATATTGTATGATATCACTTATTGGCTTCTAAAAAATACAGCAAACTAGTGACTATAACAAGAAAGAGAACAAACTCGTGGTTACCAGAGGAGAGAGGGAAGGGGAAAGGGCAATTTAGAGGTTGGGTGTATGAGCTACAGATTTATGTATCAAATAAGCTACAAGGACATATTCTACAAGGAATATAGCCAGTATTTTATAATAACTATAAATGGATTGAGGGCTTCCCTGGTAGCTCAGTTGGTAAAGAATCTACCTGCAACGCAGGAGACCCCGGTTGGATTCCTGGATCAGGAAGTTTACCTGGAGAATGGATAGGCTATCCGATCCAGTATTCTTGACTGTAGAATCCCATGGGAAGAGGCTCCAGCAGGCTACAGTCCCTGGGGTCACAAAGAGTAGGACATGACTGAGCTACTAAGCACATAAATAAAGTGTAACCTTTAAAAATTGTGAATCACTATTGTTCACATGTAACTTATATAATATTGTACATCAACTACACTTCAATTTAAGAAACCACCATGAGGTATTACCTCACATCTGTTAGAATGGCTATTATCTAAAAAGCTGGAACAGAGCTTCCTGCTGGCTCAGAAGGTAAAGAATCCACCTGCAGTGCAGGAGACCTGGGCTCAATCCCATCCCTGGATCGGGAAGATCCCCTGGAGAAGAGAATGGTTATCCACTCCAGTATTCTTGCCTGGAGAATTACATGGACAGAGGAGCCTGGTGGGCCACAGTCCATGGGGTGGAAAAGAGTTGGACATGACTAAGCAACTAACATTTTCACTGGAAATAACGAGTGTTGGCAAGGGTGTGGAGAATAGGGAACCCTCTTGCATTGTTGATGGGAATGTAAATTGGTGCAACCACAATGGAGAACAGCATAGAGATTCCTTAAAAAATTAAAAATAGAGCTACCATATGACCCAGCAATTCCACAAGTAGGCATATACCTTAAGAAAGCCATAATTCAAAAAGACACACATACCCCAGTGTTCACTGCAGCACTATTTACAATACCTAGGACATGGAAGCAACCTAAGTGCCCACAGACAGATGAATGGATAAGTAAGATCTGTACATTGAAGAAGTAATATACAATGGAATATTACTCGGCCATCAAAAGGAGTGAAATTGGGTCATTTGTAGTGATGTGGATGGACCTAGAGTCTGTCATACAGAGTGAAGTAAATCAGAAAGAGAAAAATAAGCATCATATATCAACACATATACATGTGTGCATGCATGCTCAGTCATGTCCAACTCTTTGAGACCCCATGGACTCTAGCCTGCAAGGTTCCTCTGTTCATGGAATTTTCCAGGCAAGAATACTGGAATGGGTTGCCATTTCCTTCTCCAGGAGATCTTTCCACCCCAGGGATCAAACCCAAGTCTCCTGCATCTTCTGCATCAGCAGGTGGATTCTTTACCACTGTACCACCTGGGAAGGCCCCAGCACATATATATGGAATCTAGAGAAATGGTAGAGATTAACCCATTTGCAGGCCAGGAACAGAGACACAGACAGAATGGACCCGTGGACATGGCAGGTGGTGGGGACGGAGAGGGCTAGATAAACTGGGGGAGTAGGATTGACATATATACATTACCATGTGTAAACAGATATCCAGTAGGAAGCTGCTGTCTAGCACAAGGAGTTCACCTCGGTGCTCTGTAGTGACCTAGAGATGGGGAGGTGGGAGGGAGACTCAAGAGGGAAGGCAAATATGTATACACATATCTGATTCTTTACCATCTGAACCACCAGGGAAGCTCTGGAAAAGACCCTGAAGCTGGGAAAGATTGAGGGCAGGAGAAGAAAAGGGCGACAGAGGATGAGATGATTGGATGGCATCACCGATTTAATGGACACGAACTTGGGCAAACGCTGGGAAACAGTGAGGGACAGGGAAGCCTGGTGTGCTGCAGTCCATGGGGTCTCAAAGGGTCGGACACAACTGAGCAAATGAACAACAACAAATGATTCACGTTGTACAGCAGACACACAATGTTATAAAGCCTTTATATTCCAATAATAAAATAAAATTTTAAAAAGAAACTATACTAAGTCAAAGAAGCTAGGTGCAAAAAGCCCCATATCCTAGGACTTACAAGAAATGTCCCAACCAGGCAAATCCATGGAGACAAAGCAGGTAAGTGACTGCTAGGGGCTCAGAGGAGGGGCTGCTAAGGGGTACAAGGTTATTTTGCAGCTGATGGAAATGTTCTGGAATTAGATTGGTGATGGTCATTGGACTTTGAATGTAATAAAACCCCAGTGAATTGTACACTTTAAAAAGGTACATTTAATGTATGTGATTAAAATAAAAAGTAAAAACCATGCACTTTTCTGTAAGTAATAATTTAATGAAAAGTCAAACTTGTATAAAAATGCTACAAGCATTTTTTTCTCAGAAGCATCTTCTATTAAATTAGAAGCAATCAAGCTAAAGCTTAACTGAATCTCGGATAATCTCAGGTTGTCTTCTAGAGCTCGGGGGTGGTGGGGGTGGGGGGTGGGGGTGGGGATCAATTCCCATTTTGTTGTGACTGCATGAGGCTTCTTCCCAAAATAAAGGTTGCATTAGAACACATCAATTAACATTTGTTTTAGAGAAAGCATATAAAATGAATGTTGTTGAGGTCTTTTGGCCCACTCAAAGGCTTTATCATCAAAATAGGAGATTATAGATTATATATAGGAAATACAGACATTTATATCATGTAACTAATATGATAAGTGTTATGTGTTGTGTATTGTATGTAATACACACACAATGAATGTCTACTTTGTAAGATACATCTTAGGAAGGAAGACCCACTTAAGCTGGGAGAGGCACTGATCATCAGCTCCCTCCTCCATCTCACAAGCCAGAAGAGGATGCTGCCTTGTCTTTCCTGAGATCAGAAGTCAAGGTTGCAGACCTGCACCTGTTTTTAATCCCCTCCCAGTAATTGCTCAGTACCACTGTTTTAGGAAGGACACTACGTGATACAGAAAAATGGTGATACATTGACAAAGAGCGAAAAAAAAAAAGAGATTCAAATACCCTCCAAGGGACTTCAGCTGTCTTTGTCAGCCCTGCCAGGCCGCACAGTTCAGCAGTAAACACACACCCAACCTTCATCTCGGATTTCCACGGCACCAGAGCCGGCGCATGGTGACAGACGGAACTCTATTTTTGTTTTCCTTGCCCTGCTGTGTACTGCCAGTTCTGTGCAGGCAAAAAAGTGACCATTCCTTGTGTCATTTTCAGGTGGCCATACAGTTTACTCCTCTTTTAAAAGGAGAAGAGAAACTGTAAGTTATGGAGAAACCGGTTAACAAACATAAGAATAGTCACTATGCTCCCCCACACAAACTGGGGAACACAACTCTGGAGGAACCCTACAAACAAAATGCGCTGACAAGCAAGTGCCCGGGAACCACTGCAACCCCAGCCCATTAAGAGAATGATCCCTGGGAAGTTCAACCTGACCTGTGCGTTTTATGCCAACGAAAGTGATCAATAAACAATCCGCAATAGGAACAGAAAATGGTCTTACTCAAACCAAACTGAAGACGAGCCCGCAAGTCTGATGCCCAGATGACTCTGAGAAATTGCTCCAGAGAAGCACGGTTTTCAGCACAGCTTTATTTCTTATCAGAAACAAGTCAGAGAAACAATTTAAAAAAAAAAAAATCAGCATGAGCACAGCAAGTCAGCAGGGCCTCTGCATCTGGGAAGGAAGGCTTATCATCAAAGGAGGGCCAGGGAGGGAGGCATTTCATCTTTATTTTCATTTTTAAACACAGACATTCTTTACTTCTGGTCAATGTGCCCTTTTCTTTAGTAATTAAAGCATTTGATAGGCCACAAGCCAGTTGTTTCACTTAGCATAAAAATCAAGTTAATGTGTAAGCCAGAATGACTTCCCCAGACCTCAGTATGTGAGCATTTCTTTTATCAGTGGTCATTTCTTAAAGAACATGAGGCCTCTGTCCCTTTAGAGTTTTCTCACACTTTACACAATAGACACAATCCGAGCTATTTCGCGATTAGACCTAGAACTTGGAGCAAAGTTTTGGAAATACAGGGAAGGCACAGCTTAAACAAGATAACCCTGGAGACATTCTGTGGACCTAAGGTAAAGATAAAAGGCATTTGTACAGAGCTGGTTTTACCTATCCCAGCTAAATCTTAAAACTGAAATTCATCCTTTAACATTTGAGCTCTACTAAGATCAATGCTTCCCTTGTAGCTCAGTCGGTAAAGAATCTGCCTGCAGTGCAGGAGACCTGGGTTCGATCCCTGGGTTGGGAAGATCCCCTGGAGAACGAAATGGCAACCCATTCCAGTATCCTTGCCTGGAAAATCTCATGGACAGAGGAGCCTGGTGGACTGCAGTCCATGGGGTCACAAAGAGTCCGGCACGACTGAGAGACTAACACTAACTAACTAATCAACGACTGTGATCATGAAAGCATGTAACTTTACAGATTCATTGTGAAGTCCATTTCAGTCATCCCATTAAGTTTTGTCTCGTACTCACAACATTGCACCTAAAGTGTGTCTAGTATTCAATGTAATAATCTTTGGTACATCCCATTTCTGAGAAAACAACTTGTAAAATGCTAACAAAAGAGACCTCCTTTCCACTGCAGCCTGGCCTTGACTCCAGCAAAACTGCCCACCCCTCTGCCCCACCCCCTCCCTTTATCCTGGTCTCCGATTGCTTTATTGACTATGTCAAAGCCTTTGTCTGTGTGGACTACAACAAACTCTGGAAAATTCTTAAAGAGATGGGAATACCAGACTGCCTGACCTGTCTCTTGAGAAATCTGTATGCAGGTCAGGAAGCAACAGTTAGAACTGGACATGGAACAACAGGAAAAGGAGTACATCAAGGCTGTATATTGTCACTTTACATATTTAACTTATATGCAGAGTACATCATGAGAAATGCTGGGCTGGATGAAGCATAAGCTGGAATCAAGATTGCTGGGAGAAATATCAGTAACCTCAGATATGCAGATGACACCACCCTTATGGCAGAAAGTGAAGAACTAAAAAGCCTCTTGATGAAAGTGAAAGAGAGGAGTGAAAAAGTTGGCTTAAAACTCAACATTCAGAAAACTAAGATCATGGCATCTGGTCCCATCATTTCATAGCAAATAGATGGGGAAACAGTGGAAACAGTGACAGACTTTATTTTTTGGGCTCCAAAATCACTGCAGATGGTGACTGAAGCCATGAAATTAAAAGACGCTTACTCCTTGGAAGAAAAGTTATGACCAACCTAAACAGCATATTAAAAAGCAGAGACATTACTTTGCCAACAAAGGTCTTTCTAGTCAAAGCTATGGTTTTTCCAGTAGTCATGTATGAAGGTGAGAGTTGGACTGTAAAGAAAGCTGAGCACAGAAGAATTGATGCTTTTGAACTGTGGTGTTGAAGAAGACTCTTGAGAGTCCCTTGGACTGCAAGGAGATCCAATCAGTCCATCCTAAAGGAAATCAGCCCTGAATATTCATTGGAAGGACTGATGCTGAAGCTGAAACTCCAATAATTTGGCCACCTGATGCGAAGAGCTGACTCATTTGAAAAGACCCTGATACTGAGAAAGATTGAAGGCGGGAGGAGAAGGGGATGACAGAGGATGAGATGGTTGGATGGCATCACCAACTCAATGGACATGAGTTTGAGTAAACTCCGGGAGTTGGTGAAGGACAGGGAAGCCTAGCGTACTGTAGTCCATGGGGTCGCAAAGAGTTGGATACAACTGAGCAACTGAATTGAACTGAACTGATTGCCACTCACCCCAGCTGGGGTCCTGCCTGAGGCAACCCGCTTCCAGGCAATTCATCCTAAAGTGGTTCTTTCCAAAGGGTCGCAAGGATGAATCCCCTTTGGCCCTCTTCCCATCCTCCAAATGAGTCAAGTCTGGAGATGCTCTCAAGCTTCAGTCTGAATGCTGTTTCTCTGGTGGTTTTTCTGCAAACCCTTCAATAGAAAACTCCAGAATCCTGGGAGATGACTTAGTCTCTGGGCCACTGCGTGCACACACACACTCCGCGAGTTATCTCTGATGATGCTTTCTAGGACTACTCACACATCTGCATCAGTTCTTTGCTCCCATCAACTGTCAGGAGAATCCTGGCCAAGATCGCCCTTAGTCAGGATTGTTAAGAACCATAAGTGGAAAGCCAGCTACAGCTGCTGCTATCATTTATTTACATTATTTCTCATCATAGGTCCTGATTGTATTTTGCTCTTATAGAATCTCCCATTTTACGCTTATATGTCCAGTTAAATATAAGCTCCCTAAAGCAAGAGATTAAGTCTTACAATTCTCTAGAAGCTTGCAGAGGACCAATGCTTGTACTAAATACACTGTGGTTGATGGAAGAAAATGAACTTCCTGATGGTTCCCATAGACTATTGTCTCTCTGAGTCACAGCCAGTCCTGCTACAGAAACTCAGAGACCCCTGGTGAGAGGTCCCTTGGGTATCAATTAAACTTCATGGAATTTTTGTGATTTGGATGCTGTAGGGGTCCGTGTTTCCCCCTCAGCCCCACCCCATGATGGAGGAGGATAAGGTCAGTGGAGCCAGGTTACTGGCAGGGAAGGGAGGCAAGCTCACTTTTGGAGAAGGTCTGCTGCATGCCAGGCACTTTGTATGTCATTTGATTTCAACTTTACAAAATCCTGCAAGTGAAAGTCGCTCAGTCGTGTCTGACCCTTTGCGACCCCATGGACTACACAGTCCATGGAATTATCCAGGCCAGAATACTGGAGTGGGTAGCCTTTTTCTTCTCCAGGGGATCTTCCCAACCCAGGAATGGAACCCCGGTCTTCTGCATTGCAGGCAGATTCTTTACCAGCTGAGCCACAAGACAAAATCCTAGCAGGGTGAATAGGGGCTTCCCAGGGACTCAGTGGTCAGGAATCTGCCTGCAATGTAGGAGCCGCAGGAGATGCAGCTTCAATCCCTGGGTCGGGAAGATCCCCTGGAATAGGAAATGGCAACCCACACCAGTATTCTTGCCTGGGAAATCCCATGGGCAGAGGAGACTGGCGGGCTACAGTCTGTGGGGTCACAAAGAGAGGGACATGACTGATGGCTAAACACACACACACTCACGCACGTACACGCACATAAAGGGTGAATACTGTTACCTCATTTTGAATGATGAGACCACGGGGGAATCACAGAAGTTCAGCAATCTATTCAGTTCACACAAGAAGAGCTAGAAGAAGGATCTGACTCAGGATCCTTGCCCTCTTCACTCTCATATAAGGAAGGACCAAAATCAATAGCCGGGATGGAGGTGATGGCCCACATGACAATGAGGATGGGACCATACAACACACATGCTCACACGATCACGTATGAAGTGCTTTGACAGGCGTATCTGAGCCAATCCTCACACAAACCTTGTAGACAGGCACCCCGGTATTTCTGCGTGCTTCAGATGAAGGATCTACAGGTAAGAGGCTGGACCACAGCCCCGAGGGTTGCCAGCAGTTCAGTAGGATGAGAGGTCACCTCTCTAGGGTCAAAGGGCTGATGTCACTGAACACACTGTCACCTGTCCATCTCTACTTAGAACACACTGTCACCTGTCCATCTCTACTTAGAAATTTTAGTTCTGTTTCTACGGTTAATAGTGACTTGAGATCGGTTGTCCATAGATTAAGTCAATCAGCATTGGATGAGCACTCATGCTGTGTCTGGCACCCTCATCGGAGACACAGTGTTTCTCAAAGTGCAGCCAATAGCCCCCTGATCAGAACAGCTATGATTCCTTGTTACGATGGAGATTCTTGGGCTCCACGCCAAAGAGCAAGTCAGAAATCTCCTCTCTAAACAGACTCCTCATTTATAGCCACTGAAGTCTGAGAATTGCTGACATGGAATCATTATACAACTGAATGACAGGACGACTGGACTATCAAACTATCAAATCTGGGTTATTGGAAGGGGTTTCTACAGTTAGTGTTGGTTGCTCAGTCGTGTCCGACTCTTTGCGATCCCATGGACTGTAGCCTGCCAGGTTTCTCTGTCCATGGGATCTTCCAGGCAAAATACTGGAGCTGCCATTCCCTTCTCCAGAGGACCAGTCAACCCAAGGATTGAACTCAGGTCTTCTGCTTTGCAGGCAGATTCTTTACCGTCTGAGCCTCATATCTAAATGACCTGCCTCACAGAAATGTTATGATAACCAAGAGGGATCATTTTGGTAAAAGTGCTTTGTATGCTGTGAAAGTGAAAGTGAAGTCCCTCAGTCGTGTTCGACTCTTTGTGACCCCATGGACTGTAGCCCGCCAGGCTCCTCAGTCCATGGGATTTTCCAGGCAAGAGTACTAGAGTGGGTTGCCATTTCCTTCTCCAGGGGATCTTCCCAACCCAGGGATCAAACCTGGGTCTCCCTCATTGCGGGCAGACGCTTTACCGTCTGAGCCACCAGGGAAGCCTGTGAAGGCAAATGCTATTACCCGGCTGTCTCAAATTCTGCCCAGAAACAAACTCGAAAGTGAGTCGATGAATAAATGAATCAACCAATGAAGAGTTATCCACTACTATACGTAAAACAGATAATAAGGACCTACCGTCTAGCACAGGGAACCGTACTCAATACTCTGCAATGTCCTATATGGGGAAAGAATCTAAAAAGAAGTGGATATATGCATACGTATTACTGAGATGCTTTGCTGTATACCTGAAGCTACTGCAACATTGTAAATCAACTATACATCGAAAAAATGTTTTTAAACAAGAGTTAAGCAGTGTCCATGAAGATCGAAACCCATGTATCTGCTGATGAATGAATTCTCGGGTGTAATACAACCATCCCATCTTATAGACAAAAAAAACTGAACTTCAGCCTAACTTGGCCAAGATTGTGGCATTAGACTGTGATGAATTCTGCCCAGACCAAGAAGGCAGGAGGACCCAGGGCCAAGCACCGGGGGTGGGGGGTACCTCATCGTGTGGTCAGGGCACAGCGTCCCAGAAGCTGGAGACCCTGTTATACCATCAGGCTAAGGATAGATGGAAATGCCACATTCAGCCTAACCTAGGGAAACCGAAATCATAACCTGCTCCAGAAACAGCAATGAATTCTGTAAAACTGAGGACAAAAGGTCCCAGGGGCAAAGATGGGGTCTTCAGACAACAGGAAAGAAATGAAGTGCTTTCACTTTGTAATTAAATTGCTGATAAATGACATCACTTAATTTGGAAACAAGTTTTCAAAACAGTCCCCCAAGGTGGCCCAAGTTTTAAGCCTGGTGACAGACCAGAGCAGGAGAGACCCCAGACCTCCCATGATGAGAAGAATCACAGGTCACAAGGACCAAGTCAAGGCCTTTGACATGTGTCTGTCTCAATACTTTCAACCCTAAAAGAAGAAGGGCTGCTGTGAGCATCTCCCGTGAATAAAAGAAAGGAGTAAAGGGATAGGAAACCATTTGGAGATTAACCTTAAATATTAATGCAGTTAGTCATTCTGCAAGAATTATGGACAGTTCGGGCTTCTCCTGGGCCATGTACGTCTTGTGATGTGACAAGCTAACCAAAGGATGGCAGGAATGGGTCCCGAGGGGGTCAGAATTGGCCCATTTGGAGAGGGCCTGGGGGAGAGAAAGACAGATCCTTAGCTTCCTGTCAAGCAGATGAGCACGTGGACAGCAGAGCTGCCTAGAAGTGCATGCAAGTCTCGTCTTGCTGTCGCCGGATGCCGGGTCACGAGAGGAGCATGCAGGGCTCTCACTTCCGAGTCTGGTGTCCGGATCTGCCCTGGAGTCTTTCAGAGACCTTCGTGTGAAATCTAGAAAGATAAAATGGGCTTGGGCTGGGGGCAGGGCTGGGGGGAAAGGCCACACAGACAGACCCAGTGAGGGAAATCCCAGGATTTTACTACTTGCATGTTGCCAGCACCCTTGCAGCCCTAATGTGCAGCTGCAAAACTCTGAGCTTTAATAGGAATCTTAATCATCGCAATAGAGTCTCAGATAATCCCAATTATTCATTTTACAAACACTGGTTTTCTGAATCCGAAATAGTGAACAAAACCCAAAATACAGAGACAGATATAGAAAACAAACTTATGGATACCAAGATGGGGAGGTGGCGGTGGGAAAAGGAGGGTGGGATGAATTGGGAACTTGGGATTGATATAGCTGCACTGCTATGTATAAAATGGATAACTAATGAGACCCTCCTGTATAGCGCAGGGAACTCTACTCCATGTCCTGGGGTGATCTAAATGGGAAGGAAATCCCAAAAAAAGAGGGGATATATGTATAGCTGATTCACTTTTCTGTACAGCAGAAACTAATACCAGAATGTAAAGCAACTATACTCCAATAAAAATTATTTTTAAAAAAACAATGCCCGGGGACTTCCTGATGGTCCAACGGTTAGGACTCTGAGCTTCCACTGCAGTCGGGGCACAGGTTCGATCCCTGGTCAGGGAACTAAGATCCTGCCGGCTGCACGGTGCAGCCAAAAAACAGAACAAAACGATGCCTGTCTTGTGCAGCCTGAAATCTAGTCAGCGGGCAGATAACACACATATCACATATTCAGTGACGAAACATAGAGACTAAGGGATTAGAGGGTGAGCCAGGAGTGCACTTTCAGATGCCGGAAGTAGGAACCAACCCTGTGAGCGCACAGCGTCCGGACGGAGGCCAGAGTGTCTGAAAATCGTCAGGGAAGCCATGCGCTGGGGGCCAGGCAGGAGCAGGAGGCTGGCGGGGAGTCAGTGAGGGTCCCAGGGTCAGTCACAGAGGACCTGCACCTCTGATGGGCTTTAAACTAAATTCTAAGCGGACTGAAAAGACACGTTAGTGTTCCAGCAGGAATGTACGCTCAGAGCGTCTGCTCCCGGAAACCATTCATCTTTAGCATCTCCTTGATCTGCAAGAGCACCATGCTCTTCGGCTTCATCCCTGAAAATTCCAAATACATACATGCTCCTGGTCAATTATTTACAGAGTACCTGCTCAGCATGCCCTGGGCCAAGAACGGACAAAAGAACAAATGAAGAGACAGAAGAACAGCTGGGTAGTGGTGAGGACGCACAGGGAAGGAATAAATTAAAAGGAACCAAGGGCAAGTCTCTGAGAACAAAATGTACATTAGTAATTAACCAAGACAAGGCAATGAAATTCAGCCTTGTTTGTGATTCTGAGACTCTGCAGCACAGAATTAATACACGACAAGGGTCCTTAACATACAGGAAGCCTCAGTAAGCTACAAGGAAGCACTCAATTTATGGAAAAGTGACAGAAGTAAGATGATTCCAGGGACTGATTGATGGCAGACGCTTCTAAATGTGTCCTGGGGCACAGAGCAGCCAACTTCACCTCCTAAAATATGTTTACTTTTAAAGCCTATGCAACTGATGCTCCCGTTTAGAAATACAGTCCTTCAAGCAGACAGACACGGTGTCAAGGGTCTGGAGTTCCCAGTCACAGCCCTGGTTCCTGAAAAGTCACTGGGTGCCTGTGGGTCTCAGTGTCGCAGTGTGAAAGTCAAGGTCAGGTCCATGGCCACCCGGCCTCCTCCTCTCCAACAGCTCTGCTGTCTGGTCACGGTCAGGCCACACGGCAGACACTGGCCAATCCCCCGCCCTCATCACTGCGGCCACTAAGGCAAGAACAGGGCCTCCACTTTTAAAGATTTTCAGCTCGTTGGCAGGAAAATGATGAACCTCATTAGGGATCAAAGAAACAGAAATGAAAACAGAGGGTTATTGAGGGATTACAACACAAGGCCTTTTAGGAATGGAAAACTCTTATTCTGAAATAATGGCCAGGCAATGGAGAGCAAATGGTCAGCAATGGAGAAGCGGGTCTCCCAGGTGGGATGCCCTCTCCTTAGGTGACCACCAGCCTCACAGTCACTGGTCATGGAACATTTCCAGCCTCCATTTTCTTGTTTTAAAAAAGAAGTGTTTGAACTCCACACTGTGTGTGTGTGTGTTTGTGTGTGTGTGTGTGTGTGCTCATGCACGCATGCACACTCACTCATGTCCAACTTCTTGCAACCCCATAGCCTGCAACACACCAGGCTTCCCTGTCCTTCACTATCTCCTAGAGTTTGCTCAGACTCATGTCCATTGAGTCGGTGATGCGATATAACCATCTCATCCTCTGCTCCCTTCTTCTTTTGCCTTCAATTTGGCCAAAGTATTAGAGCTCCAGCTTCAGCATCAGTCCTTCCAATGAATATTCAAGGTTGATTTTCTTTAATATTGACTGGTTTGTTCTCCTTATAGTCCAAGGGACTCTCAAGAGTCTTCTCCAGCACCACAATTCGAAGCCATCAGTTCTTCTGTGCTTAGCCTTCTTTATGGTCCAGCTCTCACATCCACACACAACTACTGTAAAACACCATAACTTTGACTATATGGATCTTTGTCAGCAAAGTGATGTCTCTGCTTTTTAATACTCTGTTTAGGTTTGTCATACCTTTCTTCCAAGGAGCAATCGTCTTTTAATTTCCTGGCTGCAGGCACCATCCACAGTGATATTTGAGCCCA
This sequence comes from Bubalus kerabau, assembly GCF_029407905.1. Classification (NCBI taxonomy): domain Eukaryota; kingdom Metazoa; phylum Chordata; class Mammalia; order Artiodactyla; family Bovidae; genus Bubalus; species Bubalus kerabau. The sequence goes on from NC_073635.1 coordinate 34,370,527, forward strand.
AGAGAAAAATAGTCTGTCACTTTTTCTCCATCTATTTGCCATGAAGTGATGGGACCAGATGCTGTGATCTTAGTTTCTTGAATGTTGAGTTTTAACCCAGTTTTTTCACTCTCCTCTTTCATTTTCATCAAGAGGCTCTTTAGTTCCTTTTCACTTTCTGTCATCAGAGTGGTATCATCTGCATATCTGAGGTTGTTGAAGCTGATAAGAGGTTTTTTTGAAAATATGCTTGATGACATTATAAATAAGTTGTTGTCTTTGGCCATACTGACCGACGGGCAGCTTTCCAGAGAAGAGGTAAGGGAAGAACCTAATGGGGAGTGGACAGAAGCCCAGCACTCCTGGAAGCAGCGTCACTAGGAAGCAGGGATGCTGACAACAGAGCGGCAGCTGGGTGGACCTCGCAGGACCCCACATGTGAAGGTGTGAACAGCCAGAAAGAGGAGGATGGTGGAAGCGGTGATCGGGGAGGCATGAAGGTAAGATGTGTGCCCGGGGGCAGGGCAAAGCCTGTTCTGGGAATTTCCCCAAGTGTGATCCCTGGGAAGATGCTGTTGGCTCTGCCAGCTGCCAAGGGGTAAGGCCACAGCCAGGCTCATCAGTGGCAGAGAACCTTCCAATCCTGATGACAGGCTTCTCAGAATGCATGCCCACCCTCCTCACGGGCAGAGCTGAAAAACCACGTGCTGACTCAACATGATCTGCTATACGAGGGCCCCAATCCTTCTGCTTTATTTAGAACTAATTTATTCCCCAGGCAAACATCTCCTGGGAGCGTACTCTCATGCTGTGCGCTTCGCAGGACATTGAGAACAGAAGGGAGAAGATACAGGCTGTGAGTTCAAATAAGTCAGAATCCAGTGGGAGAGACAGGAGTGTAAATAAATATAGGACAGCAAACGAACATCTCCCTAGAAACAGACAGCGGTGCATGGGGCTTTTAGGAAAAGTTATATCCACACTGATGAGAAGAAGAAACGCTTCCCAGAAGAGCGAGCCTTGGGCCAGGTTTTGAAGGCAAAGTGAGTTCAGGACTCAAAACTGGAGAAGGGGGAGAAGGCCTGAGAAGTAACGTCTGTACAAACTCATCTGCATATGTAAGTCCACAGCCACGTGTGTGCTGTGAGCAAAGGCCCTGCAGTGGGGGCCAAGCAGAAGCCCCACTGCAGTGGGCTTCATATTTATTCTGGAAAAGCACTGCCCTAGGGGCGGCCTCTCTGGTCCCTGCTACTCCTTCTAATATGATGAGATGTTGGGCTTCCCGGGTAGTGATAGGGGTAAAGAACCCTCCTGCTAACGCAAGAGATAGAAGAGATGTGTGTTCGATTTAGAGGAAGGCATGACAACCCACTCCAGTACTCTTGCCTGAGCATCCCATGGACAGAGGAGCCTGGTAGGCTATGGCCAGAGGGTCACAAAAAGTCAGACACAACCGAAGCAACTTAGCACACACGCAGCACACTGGTGCAACAGGAAAATGGTTTAACTCCTGTTGGCCAACTTAGAGGCCCACAGTCCTTCCCGAAGACTGGGCACTGTGTCCTGTTTCCTTGGTGAGTGTTAACGTTTTAGTATTTTCCATGGTTTTCCCAGTTACCCTCTGATTCAGAGGCAGCAACCCTGTTAGACCAGAGCTTCAATGTGCCTGGCACAGACCTCTGTCTCTTCCTGAAGGTCATGATTTATAAGAACCTGAAATAAAACTCTATCATCCTGTCAAATCACTTTTTCCATTCCCTCTTCCAGGTTATCTGTTCCACCATCTCTGTCTCACTTCAGCTTAGCTATTTGCTATGGTATTTGGAATTTTTCATCTTAGATCTTGAGCCCTGGATGTCAGAGAGCTTGCCCTTTTGTTTGTATTTTTCATGCTCCATAATGATCACGCTCAGACTGATAAACAAATGTCAGTAATCGTCTCCTTCCTCCCCAGAGGGAAATGAGGCCCAAGCAATCCGTTTTTGTAAACAAGACACAATCGACATTAGTACTAAGCCTGCAGACTCTGAGTCAATACTGCAGTGGACAGAGTGTGCATCAGGGCAGAGAAGGAATGAAAGCCAGCCCGCTGGTCTAGCCAGCAATGTTAGTTCCAGAAATTGTTGTTTGCCGAAAAAGTGAACTTTACAGGAATATCAAAGTAAGAAAGGGCATACATCAGTTCAGAAGGAGCAGAGAAAACTAAAAAAGAAAGATCTTCAAATAACAATTCCACAACATGATACAGGAATTTGAATATAACTGAAGATACTAAAATCAACTGCCACAACAATGCTTTACTAAAGTGTTATTATGATTCTTTGCATATTTTCAGAAAGCCCATTTTTTCTATATTTAGGCTGCTTCTTGTGCAACATTCCAAGAGGATCACAGTATTGTTCTCCATCTATAATCAGAAATCAAAACTAGGAGACATAAAATCAGTTTCCTAAAATTATTAGACATAAGTTGGGTTTCCAGGAACCACGAGAGCTGTTCCAAAGCACAGGAGCTATGAGGATTCCTTAATGAAACTGTCTTTAAAATAAGGCCAAGATTATTTTGGGAGAGAGAAGATTTAAGGTAAAGGCTTAGTAGAGAAAACCCATAAATAGAACTCATTAATAAGACGCTAATACAATACTTGGAGAGTTTTTACTTTGCTCTCCTACAAACCTGGCCGCGTGCTGTGTGCATGCTCAGTTGTGTCTGACTCTGTGACCCCACGGACTGTGGTCCACCAGGCTCCTCTGTCCATGGGGTTCTCCAGACAAGAATATTGAAGTGGCTTGCCTTTTCCTTCTCCAGGGGATCTTCCTGACCCAGGGATCAAACCTGGATCTCCTGCATTGCAGGCGGATTCTTTATCACCTGAGCCACCAGGGAAGCCCCCTTCCAGAGTGGAACCAGAGTCAAACCTTTCTAGTGCGAAACCCATTGTGGGACCTTAGAACCTTCAAAGGATCCTCCACCACTTTGCAGGTGAAGTTCAAGCTGTTTAAGGAAGCTGGGCTCTCCCGCTCCCCAGACCGGACATATCCGGCCCCCACAGGCTGCTTCCTGGGCCCTGAGTCCTCGTGTACCCCCCTCCTTCCGAGACTCAGTCTTCACATGGAGCCTCCTCTGACCACCTCATCTGGGCGCGCCCCCCCCTCCCCTTGTCGTGGCACCCATCACTCTGAACAAGCCGTCTACTCATCTGGATCCCCCGGGCCCCCAGCACAGTGTCAGCACTTAATCAGCACCTGCACCCAGCAAGTACTCAACGACTGTCCCAATGGATGGATGAGAGCACGAACCAGTGCCCCCTGCATCCGGCATGATCCCAGGACTCCTCACCTGTGATCAATGAAGCGTCCTGATAACTTCCATGCAGATTATAGAATCATACATAGGATTTTCTTGGACATTCCCAACGTCCAGGTCTCTACTCCTCTCAGGCCCTAATCCTCAAAGTGTCATGGCTGAAACTAGCTACCAAATGCCTCAAATCAGTGGGCAACAGTCCTTTTAAAAATAAATGTATGTTAGAAAAATATGCCTCTAGACCACGTGTTCCAGTTGGGTTCTGGGGAGACACGGTGCACCCCCTCCCACCTCAGTACGGAGAACGCTGGCCCAGAGGCAAACATCTGGATGCAGAAGAGCTGAAAACTGATTCAAGGTCGCCTGGCGGATTCATGGCAAAGGTGGAGACAGAATTTACAACTCATACGACTCACCATGAATTCTGCTTAAGGATGGTTTTCTTCATATTTTCTGCGGCTCCAGTCTCTTCCAGCTTAATAGTACTAACCAAGACAGATGGTTCCATGGAACAAGAACCATTCTATCAAGGAGGCCTCTGTAAGTGGGCCTCTATGAGCATGCTCATTCGCTCAGTCGTGTCCGACTCTCTGTGACCCCATGAACTATAAGCCCACCAGGCTCCTCTGTCCATGGGATTCTCCAGGCAAGAATACTGGACTGTGTTGCCATTTCCTTCTCCAGGGGATCTTCCTAACCCAGGGATCAAACCCACGTCTCCTGCATTGGCATATGGATTCTTTACCACTAGCACCACCTGGATAGTCCCTAGGTGGGCCTGGGGAACTTAAAATTCAGAGGACTCTGTTTCCACCAGAGTCCTGAACTGGCATTCTGCCAGACTCAGCCACTCTCTACTGAAAGGCAGAGAATAAATGAGACTGAACCAGTAAATCCTACACTTGTCCCAGGAGCCAGAACCCTGCAAACCAACATGGAACACAGGCTGACTGCAGAGGGCACCGGCCATCAAGCCTGCCCTCTCACCCACACAGACACCCCCCAGCACAGAGGCCCTGTGGCCACGACGCCTGCTTGAGGCTGATCACCTGGCTTTCATGCACACATCTGCTGCCTGTTCCTCCAGAACAAAAAGCACTTATCTTTGTCCCTCTAAATCTAGCCTACACTATATTAATTGCTGGAGGAAAAAAAAAATAGCTTGAAGCAGGAGAATAGGGATGAAAAACAGTAATTTTTGGAGAAGATAGTTTTTGGCTGCCAGTTAAAGGAAACAAGAGCTTCCTATTATAGCCTGTTGTTGTTCAGTCGCTAAGTGATGTTTGACTCTTTGCAACCCCATGGACTGCAGCACACCAGGCCTCCCTGTCCATCATGAACTCCTGGAGTTTATTCAAACTCATGTCCATCGAGTCGGTGATGCCATCCAACCATCTCATCCTCTGTCGTCCCCTTCTCCTCCTGCCCTCAATCTTTCCCAGCATCAGGGTCTTTTTCAATGAGTCAGCCTGAGTAAGCATTTATTAATATTGGGGACTCCCTGGCAGTCCAGTGGTTAAGACTCTAAGCTCCCAACACAGGGAGCATGGGTTTAATCCCTGGTTGGGGAACTAAGATCCCACATGCCCCACAGCACAACCTAAAACTAAAATATAATAATAATAATAATACTGCTGCTAGCCATTTTCTCAGGTTCGATTTGTAACCTGAGAGATACAAACTTTTGCTCTAGTGAGGCAGGCTGAAAGCCCATGAGAAAATGTCTCTTCGATTACAGCATCACGCCAGATCCTATGTTTAACACTTTGAGTAAAAGGAACGACTGTCCCCTTCATTTATAACACTGAACCACTTTAAAGGGCCTTAGTGTACTTCTTATCCTCATCGACTCTGCAACACCGCAAGGGCGAGAACGTGTTCAGAGCTCATGAAGAAAACAGGCATCCTAGAGCAGGCAGGACCTCCATCTCACCTCCCAGCTGGGTGGCCCCATGTGGCTGATTCATCTCCATATTAACCCAGCGTGCGCAGCAGTCATCTAGGGAACTGAATAAGAGTTACCATTAACGCCAGCTGAGGACGTGATCATAGGAAAAAGACACTAAACCATAAAATGCCCATCATTGAGCTGGCAGTCACAGAGCCCATGTGCACTCAGCCCGCCACCTCTCAACCTCACCCACAGCTTTCAATAAAATGTATCAACCACACTGTATGGGCACAATTCTACAAAGGTCTCCCTCCTCTCCCGACTCTACCGCTGGGGCCCCCGTCCAGACCCAGCACCACAGCCCAGATTCCACAATGGATCCGGGGCACCAACCGGCCGCGTTTCTGTTCCCAGGTGGAGCCCTGAGGGCGACCACACCTCACGTTATGTGGACTCGGCACTAAGACAGTGAAGCCAGGGACGTGCTGGCTGCTCCTCCGTGCCCTGGAATTTGATAGCTTTATGTCTTCCTTTTTAAAATAATTTATGTATTACTTTTGGCTGCGCGGGGTCTTTGTTGCTGCGCATGGGCTTTCTCTAGATGCAGCGAGTAGGGAGCTGCTCTCTTGTTGCGGAGCGCAGGCTCTACGGTACGTGGGCTCAGTAGTTGTAGCACAAGCGCTTAGTCGCTCTGTGACATGTGATATATTCCTGGACCAGGGATTGAACCCATGTCCTCTGCATTGGCAGGCAGGTTCTTTACCACTGAGCCACCTGGAAAGTCCAATAGCTTTATTTCTTAAGCCAGGTGCTTATATATTGTACATTATGATAGATGGTTGGTGAGTGTGCCACATTGACTGAGTCCGTGCTCTAGAGCCAAGAGCTGCACCTTCTGAAGCCTGAGCATCCTAGAGCCTGCGCTCCACAGCAAGAGGAGCTACCACAACAAGAAGCCAAGCCACAGCCAGAGGGCAGCCCCTGCTCACCGCGACTAGAGAAAAGCCACCGCAGCAACAAGCGCCCAACAGAAACTTTTTTAAAATCTTTTAAAAATAAATAAACTTTTTTTTTTTAAAAAGCTCCCCATGACCCTTCTGTGCCTCTAGTGTTCCTCTATCATCCATGCAACCCATGCAGCAATTAATTATGCCTTGTGGGCAGCTCTTTTATGATTGCCACAAATTGTTATCTATTTTTCATTATTTTTTCATGACATGCCCAGCTCTTATCTCCCCACCCAGATGGTCAAATCCTTGGAAACGGACCGTATAGTCCTGTGCATCCTTCATCCACAACGAGGTACCCAGGTCACTGCCTGACATAACGTAGATGAGATGTGTTCAATAAGCATTTATTTGCATTAAAAAACAGATAAGTGAAATATCTGGGGGACTTCTTCAATCCAAAGTTGAGTATGATAAACAGGTGTGCAAACGCCTTTCTCCACTAAACCCACCCCCACCTGCAGCCTCGTGTCATAGATTCTCCTAAATTTACCAAATTTACCAAAGCACCGTCCTCGGGTGGGAAACTGATGTTTCACAGGAAGAGACAAAGTCTCCTGTGCATTTACTGATATGAGCAGAATTCATTAATGCTCTTCAATAATTAAGCCCACTCTGTGTCCACTGACTGGAGAATGGATAAAGGAGATGTGGCAATATTATATACAACAGAATACTAATCAGCCATTAAAAAAAAAAAGAATGATGTGATGCCATTTGCAGGAACATGAATGGACCTAGAGAATAGCATACGAACTGAAGTAAGTCAGATAAAGACAAAAATCATATGATATCACTTATATCTGGAACCTAGAAAAATGATACACATGAAATTATTTAGACCCACAGATATAGAAAACAAACTTTTGGCTATCAAAAGGGAAAGGGGAGAGGAGGGATAAATGAAGAGTTTGGGATTAACAAACTACTATATATAAAACAGATAACCAACAAGGGCTGACTGTACAGCACAGGTAACTCTGCTCAAAATCTTATAATACCCTATGATGGAAACACTCTAAAAAAGAAAATACATATATATATATATATACTATAAAAATTATATATGTGTTATTTATATTATTATTTTATATATATATAACCAAATCACTTCACTTTACCCCTGAAACACACATTGCCAATAAACTCTATTTCAAAAAAAAATTTGTTTTAAAAATTAAGCCCACTAAGACTGACATATGACTTTCCAAAGACATTTGTAACCACACAGAGCTCGCATTATACAGAGAGAAGTTAATGATCTAGTTATAAACAAAATAAACTGTTGGATGATAAGAGCCCTATAGTCATAATATATTGTTCTTGAAATAATTACATTATCATATTCAAGTCACTGCTTTAATTATAAATTTTATAATAATTCATAAGTCACACTAAGTTTCAGGCAGTGTGAAGTGCTCTCAGCAATCGGGGAGGTAGGGAGGACTATCACTGTGTTTTACAGGTGAGGAAAGTGGTGCTGAAGAGGAGGTCACTTCCCCAGGGACACCCAGCGAGGAGGGGTCAGGGTCAAACCCCACAGCAGCAGTGATCTGGCTAAAAACCCCATGGGGAGAATTTCCCCCAAAGAAGGACACGATTCTCAAATGGAAAGAGCTTTCCAGCACTGAGCATTTAACTAACAGAAAAAGAAATACTGAGGCCATTATATTGATATTTGAGAACATTAAGGGTGAAAATATTAGAAACTAATTAAAAAGAAAAATAGCTGCAAAGGAATGAGAATCAGATTTTTATCAGCAAATCTGAGTAGAGGAAGATAAGGAAGCAGCCTCCCAAGGGCTGAAGGAAAAGCATTTCAAGTCTAGAACTCTGTATTCAGCAATACTAGCCCTCAGTTGAAAGGGTGACACAGAAGTATTTTGTGCTCAGCCCAGACCACAGGTCCAATCAAAGGAGAAAAGAGTGTCTGGTTGGCTTCCAGCCTCAACCAGCACACACGCTCTGAAGTAAAGAAAGGAAAAAGTGGAGCAGACAACTAGCATGGGCATGTGACCCCAATGCCTAGAAAGGGTTAACCCACTGAAACACTGGCCCTCTGGGAACTGAAAGGCCAGCAGTTTTCCCTTGGTGGGGCCCCCAGTTCACAGGGTACACAGAAGGGCTGATAAGGACAGGGCTCAGCAGACCGGCCACGAGGAAGCCCTGGCAGCTCATCCCACCATCCTGCACTCACTGAAGACTGTGTGGACGGTCCCAGTGGCCAGGTGTGTCCCTTCCAGTGACTCTCAACTTCAAAAAAAAGAGTTCTGAAATCATTGAGTCCCAAAGATACATGCACACCATGAAAAGGAGAAAGCATTCTAGCTCATATTCAGTAATAAAGTGAACAGAAAATACTCTGAAACAGGTATAATTTTGTCTTCCAGGAAGGGAGTGAGTAATCAATCCATAAAGCAATACTGTTACAAAAAAGAACTGGTTAGAGACTCTGGAAATAAAATATCTAATTGTTGAAACAAAAAGTCAGTAGATAATGAAGAACTGACAAGAAGAGAAGCTGAAGAGAGAATTACTGAACTGGAAGGCAACTCAAAGCAATTCTCCCCAAGTAGGGCATAAAGAGATGGGCAGGCAGGGGGAAGAAGAACTGAGAAATTGGAGTTGGGCAAGGGACCAACAGCAACCTAACTGGGGTTGCAGGGAGGAAGAGGAGCAGAGGGGAGGCGATAAGAGTTGACAAGGGAGGTGAGACACAAGAATTTCCTACAAAGAAAGACACAATTCTCAGATTTCAAGAGCTTCCCCCAACAGAATATTTAACTAATGGAAAAAAGAAATACTGAGGCTGTCATACCAAAATTTGAGAACATCAAGGACAAAAATATTTCAAACCAATCAAAGAGAAAAAAAACAGCTTAGCTGCAAAGAAATGAGAGCCAGTTTCTTATCAGCAAGTCCAGGTAGAAGAAGATAAAGAAGCAGTATCTTTTAAGTGCTGAAGGAAAAGCATTTCGAGTCTAGAACTCTGGTATTCAGCAAAACTATCCCTCAGTGGCAAGGATGACACAGAAGTGTTCTCAAGGACAAAAGGATCAGTTTACCACTCACAGATGGTCACTGGGAGACCTTAGGGGATCTCTTCCAATGAGAGAAATGAAACACAAAGAGGAAGATCTGTGAGCAAAGAAATTAGTAGGTACCTGTTTCCTGCTGTGTGGAACAGATGCAAGTGATGTCAGCAAGGAGGCAATGGAGGGGAAGAGAGACAGTGTCCATGGCTTGTCCTCCTGTCCTGGGGGCTCGGCGAGGAGAGGGAAGGGATCTATATACTGATTAATTCTAGCTGCTGTTACAGGAAAAAAATAAGTAAATCTGTGTATTCGATTTTTATAGCTTAAAAGCACCCTCTAGAAGAATAGGTTTTCTTGTACAAGTTTCCAAAAACTAAGGGAAAACATCACCAAAGAAAACTGGAAACAACAAAAGCATCATTCATGGAAGAAAACATTGATAAGTTTGCCGGGAGCCGGCATATTGCATATTGAGTGCATATTGCATATTGAGTGCATATTGCATATTGCGTGCATATTGCATATTGAGTGCAGCACTTTCCACAGCATCATCTTTCAGGATCTGGAATAGCTCAACTGGAATTCTATCACTGCCGGGAGCCAGCGTGAGGAACTCCGCCCATGACAAAGGTCATGAGGAAGGAGGCTCGGCATACGCAAAGGCGGGATCGAGCCTCAGGAGTCCCCCTGGAAATTCTCGAGCATCTACCCCCCAAGCCAGAGTCTGCCTACTTTCTGCTTTTTGCTTTCACCTACACCTCTGACTTTATGGGGGCTGTCCCCCACTACCTCTCTCTGAAAAAAAGAGTTAGCTTACAGGTCCAGTTAATAATTCCTGGGTGTGACAGTGTTTAACCTACAAACTCCTTTGGAAATCCTCTAGCCTGCCTGAATAGGTTTTTCTGGCCACATGTGATTGTTCAGAGCCTCCCAACTGTGAGAGGCAGGAGATGTTCTAAACTGCCTAAACACAGATTCCTTTGAGTAGTTAAAAGATTGATTAGAAATTGTATTGGTGAAGGGTTTTTCACTTGTTGGGCCAATGTTTGTTGCTAAGTCTCCATACTCCTTACCTCCTGTGTCCTTGGCAGTGTATTGATTGATATAATGGGTGTATAGAAATGTAAAATGCAGCTTTGTCCAATGCTTTTTTGGAGGCTGGTGCCTGACTTTGGAATAATCACCTTTAGGGAAAGATAAGTTTCTTAAAATGTTAACAGGCCTCCTGGCCAGAAGATGATGTAATTCACCTGAACTTTTGCATATGATAAGTTTGAAAGCCTGGCTTCGATTAGGACCAGGAACTGCTGTCCTTGCATGACTCCACCCCTTCCCCCATTATCCTCTATGCACAACTTAAGGTATAAAAACTACTTTGGAAAATAAAGTGTGGGCCTTGTTCACTGAAACTTGGTCTCCCCATGTCACTCTCTCTCCCAAATTCTAGCTGAGTCTCCATCTGGAGCGCAGAACCCACCATGCTTGCTAATTATGCCTGGGCTTCTAAGATCCGACCGGGGAGGCCTCAGTGTCTCCTCTCCTTCGGGAGAACGGAAGGACGCCTGCGGCCTACGGAAGGACGCCTGCGGCCTATGTAAGTGGTGCAAACTTCTTGTCTTGAAGTTTTATTGGTCTCCCGCGTAAACCAAGCTACTCAGCCTCTTTTCTCCACTGAATTTTCCTACTGAGCTATCCTCATTCTATTACTCTTTGTATCCTTAATTAACGTGTAATTAAGCAGTTGTTTCCTGACCCTCGCCTATGCCATCTCTCCTTCGAATACCCTGGATCAGCTGGGGCTGGTCCCCGGCATAAGTTGAATTCTTTTTTAATTAAAACCTGTGCTCTGCTGAAGACACAGAGAATGAAAAGATGAGCCACAGACCAATTTGTCAGCTGCTCCCTGTAGACAGCACAGCATGAGGTCAAAAGTCCATTTAACTGTAAATCCCAAGTGTATGATGTTTGAAGATCCTCCCAGCAAAGACTGAAGTATAATACCTGACAACTGAGACTCTCTAACAACTAAGTTTTATGAGTGATTGAAAGTGAAAGGGAAAGTGAGTCACTCAGTTGTGTCTGACTCTTTTGTGACCCCATGGACTGTCGCCCACCAGGCTCCTCTGACCATGGGATTCTCCAGGCAAGAATACTGGAGTAGGTGGCCATTTCCTTCTCCAGGGGATCTTCCCGACCCAGGGAATTGAACTCAGGTCTCCTGCATTGCAGGCAGAGTCTTCACCAACTGAGCCATGGGTTCAAAGAAATATAACAGGCCTTTGCAGTATTATGACCTAGTCCATTCTTAGACTATGCCCATGGGAGATTTTCACTCAGTGGAAAAGGAAGATAAAATAACCCTGACAAGACACAGCTGGAGCTTGAAGGCATGGGTCCTGGGATCCATCACAACCTGGAGCCCCAGTGGGTCCTGGCTTCACCCCACCCAGCCTTGGTTTCCTCACCTAGAAATGTGGGTGCTGGACTGCCAGATGATCTTATTCCAAAAAGTCTGCAATTCCGTGAACAGTCAATCAGAACTGTTTGGATGAGATGATCACGTTATCCAACAGGAATATTTTTTAGCATTTAAAAAATTTTTTTCTTGGAGTATATTTGATTTGCAATGTTGTGTTAGTTTCAGGTGTATAGCAGAGTCAGTTTTAAATATATACTTGTGTGTATATGTTTTTAGATTCTTTTCCCATATAGGTCATTACAGAGTATTGAATAGAGTTCCTATTCCATAGAGACCTCCTCAGAGGTCTATAGACTCTACAGACTCTATAGAGACCTATACAGTAGGTCCTTATTAGTTATCCACTTTACATATTTTTGCTGTTGTAGTTCAGTCGCTAAGTCGTGTCTAACTCTTTGCAACCCCATCGACTGCAGCACGCCAGGCTCCTCTGTCCTTCAGTATCTCCCAGAGTTTGCTTAAACTCATGTCTATTGAGTCAGTGATACCATCCAACCATCTCATCCTCTGTCGCCCCCATCTCCTCTTGCCCTCAATCTTTCCCAGATCAGGGTCTTTTCCAATGAGTCGGCTCTTTGCATCAGGTGGCCAACTTTATATATAGCAGCAAGTATATGTCAATCTCAATACCCTAATTTATCCCTGCCCTCCACGCCTTCCCCACTGGTAACCATAAGTTTGTTGACCAAAAGAAATACAATGCAACATTAAACATATGCAACCTGAAATTTTCTGGTAGCTACACTACAAAAGGTAAAAAGAAACATGGAAAATAATTTTGATATGTTTTTATTAAACCTGACATAGCCAAAATATTATCTCAATATATAACATGCATAAAATATTAATGAACACTTTACATTCAATTTTTGTAAGAGGTCTTCAAAATCCAGTGTGTATTTTCCACTCATACAACAGCTTGTTTCTGATTGATTTTACCTGCTCAGTAGCCACGTGGGGCTGGTGGCCCCACACTGGATGGCACAGACTTGGGGGATGCCTTCAGTGTTGATAATGTCTGACTTTGGGCAGAAACCCCGAGCTCTCTGAGGGACAGATATCAGACCAGCATGATGGAAATACAGCTTTTCTCCTTGCCCACCCTCAGAAAGCATCACCTCTCACATGTCTGGTCTCTGTCTCACCAGCTCGCAATTCCATAACCATCTTCCCTTTTCATCTCTGACGTTGCCCTGGTTCAGGCTGGCATTTCCCACAGCCCCTAACCGTGTGTTTCATTTGCAGTCTTCATTGATCCCGTGTTTCCACCCAGTCCCATTCATTTCCACAGGCGGCTCCTCTTAGTCACCTGCCCACACTGGTGCTCCCCCTCCAGAAAAAGCGCCTGAGCCCTGACTCACAAGTGGAACCCAGTGAGGCAGTGGGATCCAGGCATCGGGAAGGGGGCACACGAATGCAGCGCAGAGCAGACCTGGAGCCTCTCTTCGTTATTCTCACCAGCAAAAACAAGCAGGGTACTTTAGGGAAGGGACATGTTGGGCAGGGCACACAATAGAAACAGCACAATCGGACACTTCTAGCAATTCGGTTTGGCTACACTTGGCCCTTGAGTGAGTCCCTGAGATTACAGAAGACAGAAGCTTGGTTGATAGATATACAGTAACTACCTCTCTGGGGGTTCAGAGATGGACAACCTAAATGTCCATGGACAGAGGATTGGATAAAGAAGGTGTGGTACATATATAACTACAATGGAATATTACTTAGCTATAAAAAGAATGAAATAATGGTACTTGGAGCAACATGGATGCAACTAGAGATTATCATACTAAGAGAAGTCAGAAAGAGAAAAGCAAATATTATATACCACTTAGATGTGGAATCTAAAATAAGACACAAATGAACTTACCTATGAAACAGAAACAGACATACAGAACGGACTTGTAGTTGCCAAGGGGGAAGGAGGCAGGGAGGGGTGGACTGGGAGTTTGGAATTGGCAGATGCCAATTATTATATATAGAATGGAGAAACAACAAGGTCCTACTGCACAGCACAGAGAGCTATAGTTCAATATTCTGTGATAAACAATATTCTGTGATAAACCATGATGGAAAAGAATATGGAAATGAATGTATGTCAACATATAACCGAATCACTTAACTATACAGAAAAAATTAACACAACATTATAAATCAACTTTGCTTCAATAAACATTTTTTTAAATTCTGTAGCTTTAAAACCAAAGTTATGCTTCCTCAGTGCATGAGTAAAGAAAAGAAAACTGAAGAATCTTAAATAAGGATCAGCATGATGAGGCTAAAAATAGCTGATAAGAGGCCTGATCCTGCAGCGCCCTGACCTGAATAAATCACCCGCAGTGAGCGAGCCACTCCCTGCTCTGAAGATGCAGGAGCATCTCCTGGTATGAAGGTATCGGCTACAGGGTAGAGCAAGCATCTCTGCGCTGAGGATGTGGAATGAGATTCCCGACGTCAGAGCGGAGAAATGCTGACTCCACGTGTCGCTCGCTCACCCTGGTTCCCCGGATGACCAGTCTGACCAGTCTCGGTGATGTGCTTAAAATATTACCATAAGCCTGGGATCCTCGTTCCACTGATGGCTAACAGAGCCAGGAAAGGGAACGGAGGCTCCCAAACGCCTCACCAAAATGTGGGAAATGCGCCATTTGGCATAAGGTTACAAACGACTGGAAAACCTGCTTGGAAATGTACAAACTCTAAATCAAAGTTAATCGAGATTAGGGTCTTTTTTAGGGTGAAATTTGATGTTATATTAAGATTCTGATTCCTTTTTTATGGTTCAATTTTTTTTAACTTAAAAAAATAATTTATTTTTGGCTGTGCTGGGTCTTTTTTTTTTTAACTTTTTATTTTGTATTGGGGTATAGCTGATTAACAAACAATGTTTCAATAGTTTTCACTGAACAAGAAAGGGACTCAGTCATACATATACACGTATCCATTCTCCCCCAAACTCCTCTCCAGTTCAAGCTGCCACATAATATTGAGAAGAGTTCCCTGCTATACAGTAAGCCCTTTTTTGTTATCTATTTTAAATATAGCAGTATGTACAGAGAGGCATTGAGCAAGGTAAGAGATGAGCTGTCAGAGCAAGAGACACGCACAGAAACAACACACACACACAGACACACACATACACACGCACACACGTGCTGATGAATGAATGGAACAATAGGAACTCAGCTACACATGCAGACCCAAGCAGCTGTGTGTGGGGGACTGTGTCCCTTCCACTGTCATATTTTCAAGCGCAATCAACCATCCTCAAGTCCAGGTGAGGGCTCTGTCCAAGGTCCTGTTTCTGCCTTTGTCCTTGATGATGGAGAGAAGCTCCCAGGGCACGGATATGAGATCACTTTTTATTTTTAGCCTTTCTTAATGGTTGTTAACATTTGCTCTAAGCACTGTCAGAGCCTAAAAGGAAGTAAATAACACCTTATATGCAGTGTGGTATTGACCAGAGGTTATATTTAGTCCATGTAAAGACCCAGACTGGAAATGTGGAGACCCATCTTTAAAGCTGCTCTGTACACATCCACCCACAAAGGTTTGAAACCTTTTCAGAGAATAACTTTAACTTAATCCATTTGTCTAGCTGGCACCTATGTTAGATGAGGGTTTGAGATAAAGCATCTGTTGTAAAGTCAAATCAATGAATGATAAAATAGCAGAAGTCATCAACTGAGGTGCTTATTGACCCCTGTTGGGTAGAAAATAGTCTTGGAGGGAAGATTGCTTCTAACTGAAGGTGACAACCTTCAGAGACACCAGAGGATGGAAATCAGAGTGCTTGCTGGATACATGCACACCAGATAACAAGGCAAACGGAACACAAATTAACCAGTGATGACCATGCAGTCGTCTCCCAGTTAAGCCTGCATCATTTGATGCAGACGAGAAAATAACAACTGAAGTTTTTGCCAATTCTGCTGTTTGCAGGATAAGTAGGTGGTGGAATTGACTTTGGCTGATGCTGGGCAGCATGAGAAAGACCAGACATGCTGATACCAGCTCAATCGGATCACAAAGCCCTCTTTTTAATGGGCCGGGTAACTAATGTGTGCCCCTTTATACATACTACTCACTAATCACAACCACCCCATGAACTACACACTTTTTATTTTCATCCTCATTAGTAATAGAAATAGAGAAAGCTTTGTAATGTCATACAGGTAGCAAATGAGTGTCAAAATTTAAATCCTCTTCTCTCTAACCCAAAAGCCTGATGTTTTAACCCTCATATATGTGTGACCTTTAAGAATCTTCCAAGTTAGACCAAGTTCAAAAATAATGCATGACAAAGCTCAGCCAAATCTTAATTAATTGAGTACCCACAGGATAGACAGTACAGAAAATGGAAGAAATTAGACCTACTTCGTTATTTCCACTAGAGGAACAGAAGACAATGCAGAATGAATGAACCTGTTCTGTGAATGCAGGTCTGATACTGAACTAGGCAAGTTGGAAGTGGTGGAAAGTGCCCGGGATTTGGAAACTAGCTGGTCCTGCTGGAAGTTAACCAGCAAGCAAGACACACCTGGGGTTGGTGTCTCTTCTGTGAAATAAGGGGATTAAACTTTGAGATCTCTTCCAGTCCTTACATTTGTGGTCTTCGCCCTTTCAGCTGACCCAGTTCTCCTCATTCTCCCCTTGAAACTTGGGGCAGGTCGTTAGGGGAAATTTAGGTCCATGTAGGAATGTTTTTTAAAACAAGACAAAATTAAAACCACCTTTGAAGACCAGGATGGATGGGTGGGGTGTGGATCTGGAGGGCTCTTCTGGAAGAGATGTCAGCCTCCGGGGTCGGTATTCGGTCTGTGTGCCTCCTGCCTGCTCACCGTGGCTAAACCTTTGCCAAATCTACACATTCAATAAGGCTTCCCTGGTGGCTCAGACAGTAAAGAATCCATCTGCAATTCACAAGACCTGGGTTCGATCCCTGGGTCAGGAAGATCCCCTGGAGGAGGGCATGGCAACTCACTCTGGTATTCTTGCCTGGAGAATCTGCATGGACAGAGGAGCCTGGCAGGCTACAGTCCACGGGGTCACAAAGAGTCGGACACGACTGAGCGGCTAAGCACACAGCACACATTGAATAACGCAGGGGTAAGCTGCTGCCAGCAGTGGCCACAGGACTGGAAAAGGTCAGTTTTCATTCCAATCCCAAAGAAAGGCAATGCCAAAGAATGCTCAAACTACCACACAATTGCACTCATCTTACATGCTAGTAATGCTCAAAATTCTCCAAGCCAGGCTTCAGCAATACATGAACCATGAACTTCCAAATGTTCAAGCTGTTTTAGAAAAGGCAGAGGAACCAGAGATCAAATTGCCAACATCCGCTGGATCATGGAAAAAGCAAGAGAGTTCCAGGAAAACATCTATTTCTGCTTTATTGACTACGCCAAAGCCTTTGACTGTGTGGATCACAATAAACTGTGGAAAATTCTGAAAGAGATGGGAATACCAGAGCACCTGACCTGCGTCTTGAGAAACCTGTATGCAGGTCGGGAAGCAACAGTTAGAACTGGACCTGGAACAACAGACTGGTTCCAATAGGAAAAGGAGTATGTCAAGGCTGTATATTGTCACCCTGTTTATTTAACTTCTATGCAGAGTACATCATGAGAAATGCTGGGCTGGAAGAAGCACAAGCTGGAATCAAGACTGCTGGGAGAAATATCAATAACCTCACATATGCAGATGACACCACCCTTATGGCAGAAAGTCAAGAGGAACTAAAACGCCTCTTGATGAAAGTGAAAGAGGAGAGTGAAAAAGTTGGCTTAAAGCTCAACATTCAGAAAACGAAGATCATGGCATCTGGTCCCATCGCTTCATGGCAGATAGATGGGGAAACAGTGGAAACAGTGTCAGACTTTATTTTTTTGGGCTCCAAAATCACTGCAGATGGTGATTGCAGCCATGAAATTAAAAGACGCTTACTCCTTGGAAGGAAAGCTATGACCAACCTAGATAGCATATTGAAAAGCAGAGATATTACTTTGCCAACAAAGGTCTGTCTAGTCAAGGCTATGGTTTTTCCTGTGGTTATGTATGGATGTAAGAGTTGGACTGTGAAGAAAGCTGAGCACTGAAGAATTGATGCTTTTGAGCTGTGGTGTTGGAGAAGACTCTTGAGAGTCCCTTGGACTGCAAGGAGATCCAACCAGTCCATCCTAAAGGAGATCAGTCCTGGGTGTTCATTGGAAGGACTGATGGTAAAGCTGAAACTTCAATACTTTGGCCACCTGATGTGAAGAGTTGACTCATTGGAAAAGACCCTGATGCTGGGAGGGATTGGGGGCAGGAGGAGAAGGGGACGACAAAGGATGAGATGGCTTGGATGGCATCACCGACTCGATGGACATGAGTTTGGGTGAACTCTGGGAGTTGGTGATGGACAGGGAGGCCTGGCGTGCTGTGATTCATGGGGTTGCAAAGAGTGGGACATGACTGAGCTACTGAACTGAACTGATACATATCTGTTCAAATCAATGACTTTGTTTCCACTTTGCCTCCCTCACTAGACTGAAAGGCTCCACCTCAACCAAACTGTACATTCTATAGAGACAGGAGGCCCCCTCTTAGTAGTCTTTGTATTCTCATCCTCAGGGAAAATGTCTGAAACACCAGCACAAAGTATATTTGAGCTGACCAAAGTACAATCTCATATCCAGGAGCCAAAGACATCTTGTAGGTGAAAAACAACCAGCCTAGAATTATTTTACTCAACAGTATGCAGCTTGGAGGGCTTCCCAGATGGCACTAGTGGTAAAGAACCTGCCTGCCGATGCAGGAGAGATAAGAGACGTGGGTTCGACCCCTGAGTTGGGAAGATGCCCTGGAGATGGGCATGGCAACTCACTCCAATATTCTTTCCTGGAGAATCCCATGGACAGAGGAGCCTGGTGGGCTATATAGTCCATAGGGTTGCAAAGAGTCAGACACAACTGAAGCAACTTAGCACATGCAGCTTGGCATGTAGTCTTTTTTAAAAAATATTTTATTGAAGTTTAGTTGATTTACAATGTGTTCATTTCTGCTGTGCAGCCAAGCGACTCAGTTATACATACATATATTCTTTTTCCTATTCTCTTCCATGATGGTTTTTCACAGGATATTGAATATAGGTCCCTGTGCTGCACAGTAGGACCTGTTGCTTATCCATTCTTTAGGTAATAGATTCCATATACTAAGCTCAAGCTCCCAGACACCCCTTCCCCACCTCTCTCCCACTTGGCAAACACAAGTCTGTTCTCCATGTCTGTTGGCACATAATCTGAAAGCAGACCATGACCGCGGATCCCTTCATTGCTGGTTTGTAAAAACTGAGAAGCACACTTTGAAGGGAGTACACTATCGTCTAAGCTCACCCCTGCCCACACCCTGCCAGGATATATCAAGCAGGAGGTAATGTGCCAAGCACGAAGCTTCTTAAACACAGAGGCTCTGTGGTGTTACAGACAAAAGTGGTGGACAATCTAATTGCCCTGAAGGAACCTCCTATCAATGAAATTATAATAGTATAATTCAAATGTCTTCAATGGGAGTATACTACAAGACCTGGAACATGACAATTAACTATTTGATTTGAGGGAAAATGACTATGCCTTACTTTTCTATATTAAATTTTATACTTTGAGATCATTTCAGATACACATGCAGTTGTAAGAAATGACAACTAAGGGCTTCCCTGGTGACTCAGTGGTAAAGAATCTGCCTGCCAATGCAGGGGCCATGGGCTTGATCTCTCAACCAGGAAGACCTGACATGCTGTGGAGCAACTAAGCCTGTGTGCCACAACTACTGAGCCCGTGCCCCTAGAGCCTGTGCTCTGCAACCAGAGAAGCCACCGCAATGAGAAGCCCACACACTGCAACGGGACAGCAGCCCCCGCTCTCCACAACTAGAGAAAAGCCCTCACAGCAATGAAGACCCAGTGCAGCCAAAAAAATACATAAGTAAAACTATTTAAAACTGAAACGACACTGAGACTGCATGTACCCTCCAGCCAGTTCCCCCAGTGGCACCATCTTGCAAAACTATAAGGCAGCATCACAAGCAGGATACTGACACGGAGGAAGTCAAGATGCAGAAATGCCCACCTGCACAAGGATGCCCATGTTGCCCTGTACCCCGCCACCCCTGCACCCTCCTTCACCCCGATAACCACCAGCCAGCTCTCCATTTCCATTAATATAATGTTGCATTTCATGAATGTTACCTCAATGGGCTCAGACGGCATATAACCTATTGGGACTGGACTTTTTTCACTCAGCACAATTCTCTGCAGATCCACCCAAGTTGCTGTACTTGGTTCCTGTTTATTGCTGAGCAGTGATCCCTGGTACAGAGACACCACAGTTCTTGTTCAATCACCCAGCCACAGAAGGACATCTAGTTTTTGGCTATCAGAAAGACATCTAGTTTTTGGCTATCTAGTGCAGCTGCTATGAATATCGATGTACAAGTTTTTATGTGAAGGGAAGTTTCTGTTTCTCTGAAATAAATGCCCAAGGGTACAACTGCTGTGTCAAAGGACACCGCAGGTTCAGTTTTGTAAGAAACTGCCAAACATTTTTCCTGCGTGGCTGGCTGGACCATTTTCCTGGCCAGCACTAAGGTATGAGCGATCCAGTTTGTCTGCACTCTGGCACGTGTTTGGTGATGTCACCACTTTTCATTATAGCCATTCTGATAGATGGTCCATGATTCACTTTAATCAACACAAAATTCCAGAGGTGAAAGGGAGAGACCCCCCCACAGCCACCAGGAATCTTGATGAATTTTCTGGTTTCTTATGATTATCTAAAAGGTACAAGCAAAACAGCCTCTGCCCATACTGAACTGGGTACAGGTAGGAGGGCAAGAGTCCTTCCCTAGTGTAACAGAACTACAGCTCTGAGAGCACACGTCACACTCCAGAAGCACGAGATCCTGGAAGCATCCCCTTTTTGCACTTCCAATAACCACTTACTGGCAGTACTAGCAAATATAATCAAAGGAGAAAAAATATTATAGCAATTATAAAGGAAGAAACTAAATGACTACTGGCAAATACAGAGACTACCTATGCTTGAAAATTTTAAAGAATCCATAAACTATCAAAATTCTTGCCACTATTATTCAACATAGTTCTGGAAGTCCTAGCTACAGCAATCAGAAGAAAAAGAAATAAAAGGAATCCAGATCGGAAAACAAGAAGTAAAGCTCTCAACATTTGCAGATGACATGATACTGTACATAGAAAACCCTAAAGATAGTATCAGAAAAGTACTAGAGCTAATCAGTGAATTTAGCAAAGTTGCAGGATACAAAATCAATACACAGAAATCACTTGCATTTCTATATACTAACAATGAAAAATCAGAACGAGCAATTAAGGAATCAATCCCATTCACCATTGCAACAAAAGGAATTAAATATCTAGGAATAAACTTACTAAGGAGACAAAAGAACTGTGCACAGAAAATTAGAAGACACTAATGAAAGAAATCAAAGATGACATAAACAGATGGAGAGACATTCCATGTTCCTGGGTAGGAAGAATCAATATTGTGAAAATGACTACACTACCAAATACAATCTACAGATTTAACGCGATCCCTATCAACTTACCAATGGCATTTTTCACAAAACTTGAACAAAAAATTTTACAATTCATATGGAAACACAAAAGACCCCAAATAGCCAAAGCACTCTTGAGAAAGAAGAATGGAGCTGGAGGAATCAACTTTCCTGACTTCATATTATACTACAAAACTACAGTCATCAAGACAGTATGGTACAGGCACAAAAACAGAAATATAGACCAATGGAACAAGCTGGAAAGATCAGAAATAAATCCATGCACCTATGGGTACTTTATTTTTGACAAAGGAGGCAAGAATATACAATGGGGCAAAGACAGCCTCTTCAATAAATGGTGCTGGGAAAACTGGACAGCTACATGTAAAAGAATGAAATTAGAACACTTCCTAACACGATACACAAAGATAAACTCAAAATGGATTAAAGACTTAAATGTGAGACCAGAAACTATAAAACTCTTAGAGGAAAACATAGGCAGAACACCCAATGACATAAATCAAAGCAAGATCCTCTATGACCCACCTCCTAAAGTAACAGAAATAAAAACAAAAGTAAACAAGTTGGACCTGATTAAACTTAAAAGCTTTTGCACAGTAAAGGAAACTATAAGCAAGGTGAAAAGACAACCCACAGAATGGGAGAAAATAATAGAAAATGAAACAACTGACAAAAGATTAATTTTCAAAATATACAAGCAGCTCATACAACTCAATACCAGAAAAACATACAACCCAATCAAAAAGTGGGAAAAAGACCTAAACAGACATTTCTCCAAAGAGGACATACATATGGTTAACAAACACTGAAAAGATGCTCAACATTGCTTATTATTCAGTTCAGTTCAGTTCAGTTCAGTTGCTCAGTCGTGTCCGACTCTTTGCGACCCCATAAATTGCAGCACGCCAGGCCTCCCTGTCCATCACCAACTCCTGGAGTGCACTCAGACTCACGTCCATCGAGTCAGTGATGCCATCCAACCATCTCATCCTCTGTTGTCCCCTTCTCCTCCTGCCCCCAATCCCTCCCAGCATCAGGGTCCTTTCCAATAAGTCAACTCTGTGCATGAGGTGGCCAAAGTACTGGAGTTTCAGCTTTACCATCAGTCCTTCCAAAGAAATCCCAGGGCTGATCTCCTTCAGAATGGACTGGTTGGATCTCCTTGCAGTCCAAGGGACTCTCAGTTTCTCCAACACCACAGTTCAAAAGCATCAATTCTTTGGCGCTCAGCTTTCTTCACAGTCCAATTTTCACATCCATACATGACCACTGGAAAAACCATAGCCTTGACTAGACAGACCTTTGTTGGCAAAGTAATGTCTCTGCTTTTTAATATGCTATCTAGGTTGGTCATAACTTTTCTTCCAAGTAGTAAGAGTCTTTTAATTTCATGGCTGCAATCACCATCTGCAGTGATTTTGGAGCCCCCCAAAAATAAAGTCTGTTTCCAGACACTGGAAACAGTGTTTCCACTGTTTCCCCATCTATTTCCCATGAAGTGATGGGACTGGATGCCATGATCTTCGTTTTCTGAATGTTGAGCTTTAAGCCAACTTTTTCACTCTCCTCCTTCACTTTCATCAAGAGGCTTTTTAGTTCCTCTTCACTTTCTGCCATAAGGGTGGTGTCATCTGCATATCTGAGGTTATTGATATTTCTCCCGGCAATCTTGATTCCAGCTTGTGCTTCTTCCAGCCCAGCATTTCTCATGATGTACTCTGCATAGAAGTTAAATACGCAGGGTGACAATATACAGCCTTGACGTACTCCTTTTCCTATTTGGAACCAGTCTGTTTTTCCATGTCCAGTTCTAACTGTTGCTTCCTGATCTGATAATCACGATGGTGTGATCACTCACCTAGAGCCAGATATCCTCGAATGTGAAGTCAAGTGGGCCTTAGAAAGCATCACTACGAACAAAGTTAGTGGAGGTGATGGAATTCCAGTGGAGCTATTTCAAATCCTGAAAGATGATGCTGTGAAAGTGCTACACTCAATATGCCAGCAAATTTGGAAAACTCAACAGTGGCCACAGGACTGGAAAAGGTCAGTTTTCATTCCAATCCCAAAGAAAGGCAATGCCAAAGAATGCTCAAACTACCGCACAATTGCACTCATCTCACATGCTAGTAAAGTAATGCTCAAAATTCTCCAAGCCAGGCTTCAGCAATATGTGAACCATGAACTTCCAGATGTTCAAGCTGGTTTTAGAAAAGGCAGAGGAACCAGAGATCAAATTGCCAACATCCACTGGATCATGGAAAAAGCAAGAGAGTTCCAGAAAGACATCTATTTCTGCTTTATTGACTATGCCAAAGCCTTTGACTGTGTGGATCACAATAAACTGTGGAAAATTCTGAAAGAGATGGCAATACCAGAACACCTGACCTGCTTATTATTAGAGAAATGCAAATCAAAACTACAATGAGACATTACCTCACACAGGTCAGAATGGCCCTCATCAAAGTCTACAAACAATAAATGCTGGAAAGGGTGTGAAGAAAAGGGAATGCTCTTGCACTGTTGGTGGGAATGTAAATTGATATAGCCTCTATAGAAGACAGTATGGAGATTCCTTAAAAAACTAGGAATAAAACCACCATATGACCCAGCAATTCCACTCCTAGGCATATACCCCAAGGAAATCAAAATTGAAAGAGACACATATATTCCAGTGTTCATTATTTACAATAATGTTGTAGCTATTTACAATAGCTAGAACATGGAAGCTGGAGAAGGAAATGGCACCCCACTCCAGTGTTCTTGCCTGGAAAATCCCAGGGACGGGGGTGCCTGGTGAGCTGCCGTCTATGGGGTCGCACAGAGTCGGACACGACTGAAGCAACTTAGCAGCAGCAGCAGCAGCAGAACATGCAAGCAACCTAGATGTCATCTACAGATGATTAGATGAAGAAGTTGTAGTATATATACACGATGGAATATTACTCAGCCATAAAAAGGAATGCATTTGAGTCAGTTCTGAGGTGGATGAACCTAGAACCTATTATACAGAGTGAAGTGAGTCAGAAAGAGAAAGATAAGTACCATATTCTAACACATATATACAGAATCTAGAAAAATGGTACTGAAGAATTCACTTACAGGGCAACAATGGAAAAACAGACATAAAGAATAGACTTACGGACATGGGGAGAGGGGAGGAGAGGGTGAGATGTATGGAAACAGTAACATGGACACTTACATTACCATATGTAAAATAGATAGCCAACGGGAATTTGCTATATGACTTAGGAAACTCAAACAGGGGCTCTGTATCAACCTAGAGGGGTGGGATGGGGAGGGAGATGGGAGGGAACTTCAAGAGGGAGGGGATATATGTATACCTATGGCTGATTCATGTTGAGGTTTGATGGAAAATAGCAAAATTCTGTAAAGCAATTATCCGTCAATAAAAAATTAATTAAAAAAAAAATTCTTAAGAGACCCCACTAGGTTGTTGGATACACAATCAATATAGAAACCCCAAGGTTTTGCTAGGCACTAGCAAAACCAATTTAAACTGTAATTTGTGAATAATCCTTTTTTTTCCTTTTAGTCTTTGGGTGCATGCTCAGTCATGTCTGACTCTTTGTGACCCCATGAATATAGCCTGTCAGGCTCCTTGGTCCATGCAATTCTCCAGGCAAGAATACTGGAATGGGTTGCCATTCTCTTCTTCAGGGGATCTTCACCTTGGGATAGAACCCGTGTCTCTTACATCTACTGCATTGGCAGCCTTGTTCTTTACCTCTAGCGTCACCTGGGAAGGCCCAGCAGGCCCTTTACACAAGTTAAAATGCATGCCCCAGAGAGCCCACACTGTCAAGGCCTCCCTCTTCCTTACACGGTGTGTAGTGAAAAAGTGAAAGTCGCTCAGTCATGTCTGACTTTTTGCAACTCTGTGGACTGTAGCCTGCCAGGCTCCTCTGTCCTTGGAATCATCCAGGCAAGAACACTGGAGTGGGTAACTGTTCCCTGCTCCAGGGCATCTTCCCAACCCATGGATCAAACCCAGGTCTCCCACACTTCAGGTGGATTCTTTACCATCTGAGCCGCCAGGGAAACCCAAGAATACTGGAGTGGGTAGCCTATCCCTTTTCCAGGGGATCTTCCTGACCCAGGAATCAAACCAGGGTCTCCTGCATTGCAAGCAGATTCTTTACCATCTGAGCCTCCAGGGAAGTGTAATAGACCCAAAATAAGCTCCCATCTCGCAGCCTATCCAACAGCGAGGCCCCCATCCTCCACCTCTGGACGTGTCTCCACTGCCCCACCCTGATGACGTGCTCTCTTCTCTGAATCTCAGAACCCTGCCCTCCCTTCTCCCCTAGCTTTTACGTCCATGCCAACAACCGTACAACTGTCACAGGCCTTAAAACGGCCTTCTAGAACTCATATCCTCCTCCAGCGACCACTCCCCCTCTGCTCCACGCTTCCCAGCAACAAAGTTCACCCCAAAGAGTTTTCCGGTCAAGCTGTTTCCAACGCCTGTCCTCTTCATCTCTTATGGACATTCTTCCCGGGATCACACAGAATCAGCTTCTGCAAGGTCACCGATGCTCTCCCCTCCCTGCTGCTGAACAAACAGACGGTTCTCAGGCCTCACCTGTCCTGAGCCTGGGGTGATGCCAGGCCCAGTCGGACACCCCACTTCCTGGACACGGTCTCTTGGCTCCCTCTGAGCTCACTGGCCAACCTCGCAGCTCCCTGCTGCCGCCTGCATCTCCTTGACCTTGAAATGTGGAGTGCCCAGGGCTCTGGGCAAGGACCCCTCTCATTTTGGCCACATCTATACATGGGTTATGTAATCGGCAGGGCGCAGAGCCAAATGAAAGCGCAGGCCCCTGGCTCAAAAATCAGGAAGTCTTCAGACAGAGCAAGGGCAGGGCCTGAAGGCAATCTGGGGACTCTTTCTAGATGGCGGCCTGAGTGAGTGCTGGTCACACCCGTCCTGAGAGCCTGTCCTGCTGGGCAATCCTCACAGTTCTCCTCTGGTCTGTACACCGGCCTGCCTCTCTCCACTGGGCCCTTTGGCTGGCACTTCACAGGTTCAAAACCAAACTCCTGACCCCCTCTCCCCCCTCCCCAAAACAGAACCCTGCTCTTCCCGAACCTTTCCTCATCTCAGTAACCATTTCTTGGACCCAAAACCTCCATCTTTGCATCTCTTCTTTCACTTACACCCTCATCCTCATCATGAGCTGCAGGTCCTACCTTCAAACACAAGGCAGCTTGTACCCCCTTCCCCCTTGGCACCCATACAGGGACCATCCGCCCTCCCCCGACCCGGGACTCCCGCAGTCTGGTCTCAGCCTGTCAGCCCCCTGATCCTCTGTGGCTGGGATTCTCTGCAAGTGACTCAGAAGGTGCCCCGACATCACTCAAGCCTCGGAAACACGGGTCTAGACTGTCTGATAAGCTGCTTCCCTTTCACATTATTCAGCCACAGGAATAGGGAAGTCAGTTATTTTTATATGCCTATTTTCTCAGACAAAATCCACGGGAGACTACTAACAGCGAACCCAGCTCCAAGCTGCAAAACCTGCACCTGCATGTATGTACCTACAAACTTGCCAAGAGCCCCAAAGTGGCAGGAAATCTAATCGTTTTGAAGCGCCCTTTCAATGTTTCATGATCGAAGGGTGTCGATAGCGCATCCTGTGTCACCATCACGTGACACCCAGCTCCACAAGCCTATGGTCCCTACACACGTTTACATAACAAACCACACACGGCTCCTGAGGACTGGCGGCCCGAGGCCGCCCTCGACGCGCTGGGCTGAGTGTGGCTCTAACGACCGGCCCTCCGAGGCGCACTGCCGGCTCGCGGGGGCGCCGGACGGCCCCCGGGGGTGGGCAAGGGAGGGATCAGCGGCTCGGGCGTCCCTGCGCGCGGCCGCGGAGTCCCCAGGGAGTCACAGAGCCGAGTGCCCCGCCAACCCCCACCCCAGCTCTGCGGCAGCAAGACGCGCGGCGAGGCCAGAGGGGCGAGATGCTGGTGCGCCGCCGGCCCCGAGCCCACCGCGGAGGGGGCGAGGGTGGGGGCGGGGAGGCGATGGCGGGAGCTGGAGGCAAGCCGGCGCCGGGGCTCTTATCCGGGACCCCCCCTTCCCCATCCCTGAGGGACCTGCCCCCACCCCCAGCCCCGGCCTCGCAGCGCGGGGAGGGGTCGGAGGCGCAGACGGAGGGCGGGGCGCTGAGTCCTAACTGCGCCCCTCCGCCCCGCCCGCGCCCCCCCTCACTCCGCCCGCGCCCCCGCCCAGAACCCCCCAGTCCGCGCCCCCGCTCTCACCCACGGACGCGCGGATCCGTGGCCTCCCTGTCAGGGACATCCTAAGAGCCTGGGCGCGGCCGGGGCCGTTGGGCATCGCGCCCCCCGCGGGCGCTGCGCGGGGCTGGGCGCGGGGCCGGCGGCCCGAGGGCCATGGGGGGCGCGCCGGGCTGGAGCGGGCGGCCTCTGCGCGGGGCTGCGCCGTCCGTGCCGCTGCGGCGCCCAGTGCGGCGGCGCCCGGGCTGCGGGGTGCGGGGCGGGGGCGGGGGGGGCGGCCCGGGGCTCCGGGAAGCCGCCGAACGTCACGCAGGACGGGACGCCTGCAGGTGCGGAGAAGGCGCGGGGCGGGGCAGGGGATCCGTGCTTTGGGGGTTCGCCTCGGGGACGCGCGCCCCTTCGGGACTTTGTCTCTGGTTTCCCTGCACTTGCCGTGGGGCGCTGATGTGAGGCGGTCAGGACGCCTGCTTTCTCTTCTTACGCCCCCTCCCCCGCAGTCTCTCTTCTTCCATTTCCTCCGTGTCCGGTCTGCTGGGGCCTATGCGGAACCTCACAGGAACAGGTATTTCTAAGGTGCCCGATGGTGGCCTTGTCACCAGTGAAGTCCTGGGTCTCTAGACCTCTACCACACCCGCCCCCCCGCCCCCGCAACCATGACACAACCTCCCTCCAGCTCTAGCTGGTGGGCTGTTAAAGCTATAAAAAATTGTGGCCATCATTGAACGCCGGACACACACACGCACACACTCACACCTTCTGCCGCAGAAACAGAATCATTGAGGGGTGAGGGGACTAGTCCAAGATCACGTGATCTACTTTTGGTTGTTTTTACTTTAGTGTTAATGTTGAAACTGGGCTTGGTCCTCCTGGGCACAGTTCCATAAAGGCCGGGGTGGTGGGGTAGGGGCGGGCAGGGGGGGAGGGGGGCGCAATCTGTTTAATAGCTGATAAAATTCTGACCTCAAAGTGAACACAGACACACACACAAAACGATGTAAGTAAGAGTCTGCCCCAGCATTTGCTGATCATTAAGCTTCAAAAAACATAAACATCGGGGCTGTCAAGAACAGAGTTCAGCAGAGAATCCTCCCCCCGTTGCAAAGCCATGTGGTGCCAAGCGCCCCCTTGGCTGGCCTCTGCCTCCATTCTTAGAAAAAAAAAGGCAGAAGGGATGGACAACTTGCTTCGAAAACTGTGAGCTGGGAATTTCAGCTTCAAGTAGGATTCTGCTTATCCTGGGCCCTAAAACAAAACAAAACAGGTTCCTGATAAGCAATGAGTCTTGAGCAGGAAGTTGAGGAAGAGGACATGTTCTGAACTGCAGGGCTAAGCTTCAGGGTGGCAGAAGATGTTTTCTTAGGATGTCATCACAACTGCTGGGGTGATCCTAAAAGTTTCTACCAGTGAGTTCATCTTTATAAATTTATAAATAAAATTTCAGGGGACTTCCCTGGTGGTCCAGTGGCTAATACTCTGCGCTCCCAATGCAGGAGACCCGGGTTCAGTCCCTGGTCAGAAAACTAGATCCCACGTGCCCTAACTAAGAGTTCACATGCTGCCACTAAAGAGCCCACATGCTGAAGCTAAAAGAACCTCCCTGCCTCAAGGAACATCAAAGACCCCACGGGCTGCAGCTAAGACCCAGTGCAGCCAAAGAAATATATATATATTTTTTTTTTTTTTTAAGACATTAAACCATTTCATAAGCCTTTCTTTTCCTCAAACTAAAACCCTATTTCCTTTTTAAAATGTTCATGAAAAGTGAAAGGGTTAGTCGCTCAGTTGTGTCCGACTCTTTGCAACCCCATGGACTGTACCCGCCAGGCTCCTCTGTCAATGGGATTCTCCAGGCAAGAATACTGGAGTAGGTTGTCATTTCTTTCTCTAGACCAGTGCAGCCAAATAAATAAATAAATGTTTTTAAAAAGACTTTAAGCCACTTCTTAACCCTTTCTTTTCCTCAAATTAAAACCTAATTTCCTTTTAAAAATGTTCATAGTAGGTATACATATACATGTTTACCTTTTATATATGGATGGGCTTCCCAGGTAGCTCAGTGGTAAAGAACCCACCTGCCAATGCAGGAGACACAGGAGATACAGGTTCGATCCCTGGGTCAGGAAGATCCTCTGGAGGAGGAAATGGCAACCCATTCCAATTTTCTTGCCTGGGAAATCCCATGGACAGAGGAGCCTGGCGAGCTACAGTCCATAGGGTCGCAAAGAGTTGGACACAACTAACCACAAACACACGTTTATATATGATGCATGTCTATAGACATTTGTAAAGGAAAGGCATATATATGGCATGTAAAAAGGCACAGATAAGCATATAGCTAGCACGCACACCTCTACTCCCCAGTTTAGGGAACAAACAAATTCAGACGCAGTGAAAGCCACCAGTCCCTAACCTCCTTCCTTTCCCTCTGGTCCCCAGACCAATTTCCTTTCCAGCTCTCCTCTGATGTTATTTACAAACTAATAAACCAAAGAGCAACCCTGACAGGATTAGGCAAAGGGTCAGTTCATGGGGTCACAGAGTCAGACACAACTTACTGGCTGAACAACAACTGGGAAGGAAGAACATTCAACAGAAATCTTTATTCCCCTATGGTGGGCTTCTTAAGAACTCTGCAAATGCATTTTGATGACTCTTCTCCAGATTCTTTTCAATGTTACACATTGTTTTTAGAGAGCAGTGGACTACACCAGACATAGAAAAAGCAATATGGGACTTCCCTCGCAGCCCAATGGTAAAAAATCCACGTGCCATTGCAGAGGACACGGGTTCCATGCCTGGCCCAGAAAGATGCCACATGCCTCAGGGCAACTAAGCCCATGCACCACAACTACTGAGACTGTGCTCTGGAGCCCATGAACCACAACTACTGAAGCCCATGAAACCTAGAGCCAGAGCTCCACAACAAGAGAAGCCCGTGCACCACAAGGAAGGGTCGAGCCCGCTTGTCAAAACTAGAAAAAGCCCGAGAGCTGCAAGGAAGACCTAGTGTGGCCAAAAATAAAAATAAATAAAATTTTAAAAGAAAAGGAAAAGCAACCTGCAGTAGAACTGCCCTCTATTTTCCTGATGACAAAGTGGCAGTTGTGGCAGGCCCTCCCCTCAGTCATTCATTCACTCTCACTTCTGGCTGCAATGCCAGATGCAGCAGGGCCCCGGCACATGGCCGCTCCTGGTAACCCCGGCTTCCTCACAACATGCTGGCTGGATCCAGGGGTCCCAGGAAAGAGAGGCAGGTGGCACTCTGTCAGCCCTTCCAACCTGACCTTAGAAATCATGCACCATCTCTCCCACCACATCCTGTTCGCTGAGGCAGCCACAAGGGCCCAGTCGGTCCCAGGGGACAGGAAAGAGGAGACCCCATCTACTGATGGGAGAGTGGCAGGAGTCTGCAAGAGCCTGAGGATTGGAAACTGTTGCAGCCATTTTGGGAAATACAGTCTATCAGAACTACCAGGAAGCAATGGTGATTTTCATAAAGTATTAGTCGTAAGTACAGCAAAATCATAAAATACTTATTGAAAAATTAGTGGAATATGTGCGGAATCTTCACACTGAAAACAAGGCATTCAGGCTCCCAAAGAACAAGACTGATGGACTTACACTGCCTGGTTTCAGGTTTACTTGAATGTGAACACTACTCAAGACACTGGAGTGTGGGCATGAGAGTAGACAGAGCCCAGAAACAGATACCTGCACATGTGGGGAAATTATTTTGAGAGGTACACTCCAGTACTCTTGCCTGGAAAATCCCACTGACAGAGGAGCCTGGTAGGCTGCAGTCCATGGGATCGCTGGAAGTCGGATACGACTGAGCGACTTCACTTTCACTTTTCACTTTCATGCATTGGAGAAGGAAATGGCAACCCACTCCAGTGTTATTGCCTGGGGAATCCCAGGGAAGGGAGAGCCTGGTGGGCTGCAGTCTATGGGGTCGCACAGAGTCGGACACGACTGAAGCGACTTAGCAGCAGCAGCAGCAGCAGCGAAGCAATTCAATAGGAAAAAGGTAGTCTTCAATAAATGGTGCTGTGACAACTTGATGTTCTAGGGAAAAAATAAACTTGACCCCCTTAACCACATGCAATGATTAACTAAACATGGACCACAGACTTAAAAGTAAAAACCTAAGCAGAGAGAACTCCTAGAAGAAAACGGAGGAGAAAATACTTTCTGTGCTGGGCCACAAAAAAGCCCTGATCAGAAAAGGAAAAAGTAATAAACGGACGTCATCAAACGTCATTTCTTCTGCCAAGAAAATGAATAGGCCATCCACCGACCAGGAAAAGATATTCACAATGCACCCTTTTGACAAGCACTTGGATCTAGAGCGGGTAAGTAATTCCCGCAGCTCACAACTCAAAGAATAGACCCAACTTGTTCATCATCAGGAAAACGCACATCACAGCAGATACCACATGATGCTGCTCATGTGTGGAACCTAAGAAAGTGGTACAAATGAACTTATTTACGAAACATAGAGTCACTGGTGTAGAAAACAAACGTGGTTGCCAGAGGGAAAGGGTAAGGGGAGGGATAAACTGGGAGACTGGGATTGGCATACACACACTGCTATATATAAAGTAGACAACTAATAAGGACCTACTATACAGCACAGGGAACTCTACACCATGGTCTGTAATGACCTATATGAGAATAAACTCTTATAAAAAAAGAGGATACATGTACAACTGATGCACTTTGCTATACACCTGAAACTAACCCAACATTGTAGATCAATTATATTCCAATTTTTTAAAAAACAGTAGTCCACTATACACCCACAGGATGTCAAGGATAAATGACTCCAAATTATTGTGGAGGGTGTTGAGCAACCAGAACTCATACATTGTTGGTAAGAGTGTAGAATGTTATAACTACTCTGGAACACTCACAGTTCCTGTAGAAGTTAAGTATCCACCTTCCATAAATCCAGAGATTCTACTTCTAGGTACTTACCCGTGAGAAATGAACACGTATTTACAAAAAGACTTGTAAGAGGATATTAATAGTAGTTTTACTCATAATAACTTCATACTGGGATTCCCTGGTGGCTCAGTGGTAGAGAATCTGCCTGTGATATAGGAGACATAGGTTCAGTCCATGGGTTGGGAAGATCCCCTCAAGGAGGGCATGGCAACCCACTCCAGTATTCTTGCCCAGAGAATCACATGAACAGAGGAGCCTGGTGGGCTACAGCCGTGGGGTGGCAAAGAGTTGGACATGACTTAACAAACTAAGAACAACTTCACACTAGGAACAACCCAACATGTAACTGGACAAACAATTGTAATATATTAATAGGATATGACTCAGCAGTAAAAGGGATGCATTTGCAATTACCATTGTGTACAATAAGATGGATCTCAAGAGCCTGATGTTGAATGAAAGTGAAGTTCACTCAGTCGTGTCCGACTCATTGCGACCCCATAGACTATACAGTCCATGGAATTCTCCAGGTCAGAATATTGGAGTGGGTAGCTATTCCCTTCCCCAGGGGATCTTCCCAACTCAGGGATCGACCCAGGTCTCCCACATTGCAGGTGGATTCTTTACCAACTGAGTCACCAGGGAAGCCCAAGAATACTGGAGTGGGTAGCCTATCCCTTCTCCAGGGGATCTTCCCAACCCAGGAATTGAACCAGGATCTCCTGCATTGCAGGCGGATTCTTTACCAACTGAGCTATGAGCGAAGCTGAATGAAAGCAAGACACAAAAGATTAGATACAGAGTGGTTATCACAGACTCAATGGACATGAGTTTGGGCAGACTCCAGAAGATAGTGGAGCATAGAGAAGCCTGATTGCTGCAGTTCATGGGGTTGCAAGGAGTCAGACACGACCAAGCAACTGAACAACAACAAATGTTAAAATAACCAGATTAACCCCAAGATGAGTTGCTCATGCCAAGCCCCACATCAGCAAACTGAAACTTAACAAAATTTCTACGCTCTATGCTCGACTCTCCCAGAAAAGGAAAGCCTCATCCACCCATCAGGGCTTGTCTGCTCAGCACCAGTTTTCTGTCCGCTGCAAGACTTTCCTTTGTTCCTTACAAGGAAAGTAGTGACCGAACAACAACCACCCTTACTTAACCCATCGGCAAATGCCCAGTATCACTTCCTTGTTCCTGCTCACTCTGCTCTATAAAAATCTCTTGCAAGGTATTCAACATCACTAATCATCAGAGAAATGCAAATCAAAACAATGGGATCAGTTCACATATGTAAGAATAGCTGTCATCAAAAAGACAAGAAATATAGGACTTCCCTGGTGGTCCAGTGGCTAGGACTCTGTGCTCCCAATGCAGGGGGCCCAGGTTCAATCCCTAGTCAGGGAACTAGATCCCACATGCCACAACTAAGATCTAAGGTCCTGTGTGCCGCAACTAAGACAGGATACTGTCAAATAGATAAAATAAATATTTTGTTTAAAAAAAAAAAGAACTGGTAGTTGCGAGGATGTGGAGAAAAAGGAACCCTCATGTACTATTGGTGGTAATGTAATTGGTGCAGCCACTATGGAAACAGTATGGAGGGTCCTCAAAAAATTAAAAATAGAACTGCCATACAATCCAGCAATTCCACTTCTGGGTATTTATCAGAAGAAAATGAAAACACTAATTTGAAAAGATATAGGCACTGCTGTGTTCATTGCAGCATTGTTTATAACAGTCAAGATATGGAAGCACTCTAAGTGCCCATCCATAGATGAGTTGATATAGAAAATGTGGTGTGTATATATGACATATGTGTATATATGTATATGTATATATGTGTGTATATATATATATATATAGAGAGAGAGAGTCGAAAATTGCACCCAACTCCAGTATTCTAACCTGGAAAATTCCATGGGCAGAGGAACCTGGTGGGCTACAGTCCATGGAGTTGCAGAGTCAGACATGACTGAGTGACTGAGCATATATATATATACACATACACATGCATACAGAGAGAGGTTTTATATATATAATATATGTATATATATATTTCAGGGAAACTAGACCACAACTTTTAAAATGCTAATAAAGGGAATTCCCTGGCCGTCCACTGGTTAAGACTCCAAGTTTCCACTGCAGGGGGCACAGGTTCAGTTTCTGCTCTTGGGTAACTAAGAGCACATCACACTTTCGGTGTGACCAAAAAAATAAAATACTAATAAAAGGGAGTTCCCCAGTGGCCTAGTGGTTAGAATTCCAGGCTTTCACTGCTGTGGCCTGGTTCAGTTCCTGGTTGGGGAACTGAGGTCCTGAGAGCTGCACCACCTAGCCAAAAAAAATAAAATACTAAATAAAGGAAGTGAGTATTTTAGATGCTTGTCCTGGGATACACATAATAATGTTATTCCTAACAGCAAAACCTGAAAAGCAAGCCCAACGACAAAAGAACGAGTATTTAAATAATTCAAAATTCTTTTCTAGAAAATGATTCTCTTTAAAAACAAAAATTGTGAAGACTATTTAATGGTTTGAGAAACCATACTATGTTAAGTGACTGTCAAATGTTAAATGAACAAAGGGAAAATGCCACTGTATATGTTGTGAGCTAGTTTTAAATACACATATATAGAGTTTCCCTGGTGACTCAGACATTGAAGAATCTGCCCACAATGCAATGCAGGAGACTCAGGTTTAATCCCTGGGTCGGGAAGACCCCCTGGAGGAGGAAAAGGCAACCCACTTCAGTATTCTTGCCTGGAGAATCCCATGTACAGAGGAATCTGGCGGGCTACAGTCCATGGGGTCACAAAGAGTCAGACACGACTGAGCAACTAACACTCACTTTCATTTATTACGTGTGTGTGTGTGTGTATACGTATATATACACACATATCCCCATATCTGAAGAGTGAGGTATTAAAATGTTAGCTGTTATTGCCTCTGGGTGGTGGTCTTTATTTCTTTCTTATACTTCTTGGTATATTTCCATTTTTCACAATACAGTAAGAAAAAGTGTCTTCTTGCACAAGGTGTTGCTCAGAGGTGTCGCTTTGCTGGAATTCCACAGAGAAGAACAGTGCA
This sequence comes from Bubalus kerabau, assembly GCF_029407905.1. Classification (NCBI taxonomy): domain Eukaryota; kingdom Metazoa; phylum Chordata; class Mammalia; order Artiodactyla; family Bovidae; genus Bubalus; species Bubalus kerabau. The sequence goes on from NC_073635.1 coordinate 34,406,125, forward strand.
GTGGGTGAAAGTAAGACAGTGACCAGAGCAAGTGCTGGTGACCAGGCTGAGCCTGAGGGCGGTGGGGTCGGGAATGAAGCCCCTCCTGAAGGAAACACAGCACCTGCTGCTGAGTGCTGGGGAATTCGACAGCTAACAGGGCAACCTGGCAACCATGACCAGTGAACAGGCATAAAAGCAGAGGAACTGGTTTCATAATATTGATAACAGCAGCACTTCTGAGTGCTTCCTCCATGGCAGCAAGAAGCTCAAAACTTTGCTTGCATATTCTCTTTTCATTTTCAAAACAACACAAAGAGGAAAGCACGTTATTACCTCTGTTGTGTGGATAAGAAAATGCAGGATTAGAGAAGCTGAATAATTTGCCCAAGATCACACAGGTAGTCAGGACGTGGAGCCAGAAAGCAAGCTCTTTGTTACCTGTGTCGAGGGGTCACACTCATAATTACTCTCCTCTCTTGGAGCTCCAAAGAGGTCTTCCAACAGAGAGACAGAAAAAAAAAAAGAAATCTAGAAGCTGTAATAGTACAAATAAGAAGTACAGTTTTATATAAACAAAATGAAGGACTTTACTAAAGCTTCTGTATTTTCTTTCACATCTGCTGACCAAAGACCAGCAAAGGTAAATACAGCTTTAGGGGGAGGGACAAATTAGGACTGGGGATTAACAGTTACACAGTCCTGTAAATAAAACAGATAAACAACAGGACTTGCTGTAGAGCACAGGGAACTATATTCAATATCTTGTTATCTTGTTATAACCTGTAATGGAAAAAAATCTGAAAAAGAATAGATATATGTATATGTATAACTGAATCTCATTGCTGTACTCTGAAACAAAAGACTGTAAATCAGCTATATTCCAATTTAAAAAAAAAGGTAACTACAGATTTGAACACATGTACTCTCATATACATTATGAGTAAAAACTCATATTCTACTAACTCCGAGGTTCATCAACCCTCAGTAGCCAGACATCTGTGACTTGTCATCTTTTACTATCAGCAGTTTGGGGGGAGAGATTAACAATGTCTCAGCCTCTCTCTCCCACAAATATGTGGCCAGGGGAGACACGCTGGCCAACCAGAGTAAGTCTCCCCAGAAACTTGGCTTTACCTCCAGGGGAAAAGGTGATGCAAGTAGGGGGAACTAGAGGGCTTTACAGAGAGACTTACAGAGAGAAACTTGAGGACAGAGAGACTGTAGGGACTTAAAAGAAGGATGTGAAGTCTGGGGCTTCCAACAGCCATCTTAGTACCACTGGGAGAGACCATGTGTAGGTAGCAAAGACTGGGACTCATTTTTTTTGGCCACACCTGTGGCTTGTGACGGAGAAGGCAATGGCACCCCACTCCAGTACTCTTGCCTGGAAAATCCCATGGACAGAGGAGCCTGGTAGGCTGCAGTCCATGGGGTTGTGAAGAGTCAGACACGACTGAGCGACTTCATTTTCACTTTTCATTTTCATGCATTGGAGAAGGAAATGGCAACCCACTCCAGTGTTTTTGCCTAGAGAATCCCAGGGAAGGCGGAGCCTGGTGGGCTGCCGTCTGTGGGGTCGCACAGAGTCGGACACGACTGAAGCAACTTAGCAGCAGCGGCAGCAGCAGTGGCTTGTGAGATCTTAGTTCCTTGACCAAGGATTGAACCTGTGCCCCCTGCAATGGAAGCATGGACTGCAAACCACTGGGCTGCAAGGAAATTCCCCGATATTCATTTCTGATAATATTGTGTGAGCTGATTGGTCCAGCTTTTTCTGAAACCCAGACCACTCACTGGACTTTATGTGATTGAATAAATTCCTTTATTTACTTCAGATAATGTGCAACTCTGGAAGTTCTACATAGGAAGGATTTAGGGAGGAAAAAGCAAGGAAACATAGCTTGAAGTGTGGCAAACACTCCTGAAACCAGAAGGGTTTGTATTGTTGGCAACCAAAATATTACTGATTAATACACATCCCTGCACCATTTCTGAATCTTTCTGTTCTTTGTCATCAGATTTTCCTGGAACCTGCTATTATAAAGAATGCTGTGTATAGATGTATGAAAGTGAAAGTTTCTCAGTCGTGTCCGACTCTTTGCAACTCCATGCACTATAGCCCACCAAGCTCCTCTGTCCATGGAGTTCTCCAGGCAAGAGTATTAGAGTGGGTTGCCATGCCCTCCTCCAGGGGATTTTTCCAATCCAGCCCAGATCTCCCACATTGCAGACAGATTCTTTACCAGCTGAGCCTCCAGGGAAGCCCATGTATAGGTTGTTTTTGTCAACATAAAACAAAGCAGCAGCCAAGCTTCTCGAAGTGCCTCAATAGTTTTTTATTTCAAAAATGAAATGTGTTTATAAGCATCAGCTGGTATATTGACCATGGTGTTCCCATCACAAAAACCGCAAATCCCTAAACCTGTACCCTATGTGTGTTTGGACCTTTTTATGTCCATTGTGTGAGCTCCCTGGGAAGTAATTAAGACCTTGGACATAAAGAATGCCCATCCACTACAAATTCCCCACCAGTATCTTATTGTCATTTATATAATTCTCCATAAATAAGGTAACTTCTTCCTAACTTTAAGGATGACACAGTTCCTCAAACACTTTCTTGATTATTTCCTTTTCTTAGAGGAAGTTTAGGACTCGGTGTCTCAGTAGCCAAGCAGTAGCCTTCTACCTAAGATAAATTTCAAACATCAACAGGAAATTTCAGAGACTTATCAGTTCAGTTCAGTTCAGTCACTCAGTCATGTCCGACTCTTTGCGACCCCATGAATCGCAGCACGCCAGGCCTCCCTGTCCATCACCAACTCCCGGAGTTCACCCAGACTCACGTCCATCGAGTCAGTGATGCCATCCAGCCATCTCATCCTCTGTTGTCCCCTTCTCTTGCCCTCAATCCCTCCCAGCATCAGGGTCTTTTCCAATGAGTCAACTCTTTGCATGAGGTGGCCAAAGTACTGCAGTTTCAGCTTTAGCATCAGTCCTTCCAAAGAAATCCCAGGGCTGATCTCCTTCAGAATGGACTGGTTGGATCTCCTTGCAGTCCAAGGGACTCTCAAGAGTCTTCTCCAACACCACAGTTTAAAAGCATCAATTCTTCGGCACTCAGCCTTCTTCACAGTCCAACTCTCACACCCATACATGACCACAGGAAAAACCATAGCCTTGACTAGATGGACCTTTTTTGGCAAAGTGATGTCTCTGCTTTTCAATATGCTATCTAGGTTGGACACAACTTTCCTTCAAAGGAGTAAGCATCTTAATTTCATGGCTGCAGTCACCATCTGCAGTGATTTTGGAGCCCAAAAAAATAAAGTCTGACACTGTTTCCACTGTTTCCCCATCTATTTCCCATGAAGTGATGGGACTAGATGCCATGATCTTAGTTTTCTGAATGTTGAGTTTTAAGTCAACTTTTTCACTCTCCACTTGCACTTTCATCAAGAGGCTTTTTAGTTCCTCTTCACTTTCTGCCATAAGGGTGGTGCCATCTGCATATATGAGGTTATTGATATTTCTCCCAGCAATCTTATTTCCAGCTTGTGCTTCTTCCAGCCCAGCGTTTCTCATGATGTACTCTGCATAGAAGTTAAATAAGCAGGGTGACAATATACAGCCTTGACGTACTCCTTTTCCTATTTGGAACCAGTCTGTTGTTCCATGTCCAGTTCTAACTATTGCTTCCTGACCTGCATACAGATTTCTCAAGAGGCAGGTCAGGTGGTCTGGTATTCCCATCTCTTTCAGAATTTTCCACAGTTTATTGCGATCCACACAGTCAAAGGCTTTGGCATAGTCAATAAAGCAGAAATAGATGTTTTTCTGGAACTCTCTTGCTTTTTCCATGATCCAGCGGATGTTGGCAATTTGCTCTCTGGTTCTTCTGCCTTTTCTAAAACCAGCTTGAACATCAGGAAGTTCACGGTTCACGTATTGCTGAAGTCTGGCTTGGAGAATTTTGGGCATTACTTTACTAGCATGTGAGATGAGTACAATTGTGCAGTAGTTTGAGCATTCTTTGGCATTGCCTTTCTTTGGGATCGGAATGAAAACTGACCTTTTCCAGTCCTGTGGCCACTGCTGAGTTTTCCAAATTTGATGGCATATTGAGTGTAGCACTTTCACAGCATCATCTTTCAGGATTTGAAATAGCTCCCCTGGAATTCCATCACCTCCACTAGCTTTGTTCGTAGTGATGCTTTCTAAGGTCCACTTGACTTCACATTCCAGGATGTCTGGCTCTAGGTCAGTGATCACACCATTGTGATTATCTGGGTTGTGAATAAATCTTTTTTGTACAGTTCTTCTGTGTATTCTTGCCACCTCTTCTTGATATCTTCTGCTTCTGTTAGGTCCATACCATTTCTGTCCTTTATCGAGCCCATCTTTGCATGAAATGTTCCCTTAGTATCTCTAATTTTCTTGAAGAGATCTCTAGTCTTTCCCATTCTGTTGTTTTCCTCTATTTTGTTCCCTTGATCGCTGAAGAAGGCTTTCTTATCTCTCCTTGCTATTCTTTGGAACTCTGCATTCAGATGCTTATATCTTTCCTTTTCTCCTTTGCTTTTCGCTTCTCTTCTTTTCACAGCTATTTGTAAGGCCTCCCCAGACAGCATTTTGCTTTTTTGCATTTCTTTTCCATGGGGATGGTCTTGATCCCTGTCTCCTGTACAGTGTCACAAACTTCTGTCCATAGTTCATCAGGCACTCTATCAGATCTAGTCCCTTAAATCTATTACTCACTTCCACTGTATAATCATAAGGGATTTGATTTAGGTCATACCTGAATGGTCTAGTGGTTTTCCCTACTTTCTTCAATTTAAGTCTGACTTTGTCAATAAGGAGTTCATGATCTGAGCCACAGTCAGCTCCTGGTCTTGTTTTTGTTGACTGTATAGAGCTTCTCCATCTTTGGCTGCAAAGAATATAATCAATCTGATTTCGGTGTTGACCATCTGGTGATGTCCATGTGTAGAGTCTTCTCTTGTGTTGTTCGAAGAGGGTGTTTGCTATGACCAGTACATTTTCTTGGCAAAACTCTGTTAGTCTTTGCCCTGCTTCATTCTGTATTCCAAGGCCAAATTTGCCTGTTACTCCAGGTGTTTCTTGACTTCCTACTTTTGCATTCCAGTCCCCTATAATGAAAAGGACATCTTTTTTGGGTGTTAGTTCTAAAAGGTCTTGTAGGTCTTCACAGAACCGTTCAACTTCAGCTTCTTCAGCATTACTGGTTGGGGCATAGACTTGGATTACTGTGATATTGAATGGTTTGCCTTGGAAACGAACAGAGATCATTCTGTCGTTTTTGAGATTGCATCCAAGTACTGCATTTCGGAGTCTTTTGTTGACCATGATGGCTACTCCATTTCTTCTGAGGGATTCCTGCCCGCAGTAGTAGATATAATGGTCATCTGAGTTAAATTCACCCATTCCAGTCCATTTTAGTTCACTGATTCCTAGAATGTCGACGTTCACTCTTGCCACCTCTTGTTTGACCACTTCCAATTTGCTTGATTCATGGACCTGACATTCCAGGTTCCTATGCAATATTGCTGTTTACAGCATCGGATCTTGCTTCTATCACCAGTCACATCCACAGCTGCATATTGTTTTTGCTTTGGCTCCATCCCTTCATTCTTTCTGGAGTTATTTCTCCACTGATCTCCAGTAGCATATTGGGCACCTACTGACCTGGGGAGTTCCTCTTGCAGTATCCTATCATTTTGCCTTTTCATACTGTTCATGGGGTTCTCAAGGCAAGAATACTGAAGTGGTTTGCCATTCCCTTCTCCAGTGGACCACATTCTGTCAGATCTCTCCACCATGACCCACCCGTCTTGGGTTGCCCCATGGGCATGGCTTAGTTTCATTGAGTTAGACAAGGCTGTGGTCCTAGTGTGATTAGACTGATTAGTTTTCTGTGAGTATGGTTTCAGTGTGTCTGCCCTCTGATGCCCTCTTGCAACACCTACTTATAAAGAGACTTATAAAGGCTTTTAAATATGTGATTTCTACTAAGATCTGATTTCATAATTTAAACTCAGTTACAAGGTCAAGTAAAACAAGTTTGACAGACTCATGTTTATGTCAGCATTTTCTGCTTATCTCAGAATATTCTCCATCACCAGAGGAAGTTAATCTTTCATGTTTAGATGAATTTGAAAGATAACTAATACATAATTCTTTTTCCCTGTTTCCCTTTCACAATTCTTTCTATGAGTTGCATTCTACCTTTGGGTGAAAGGTCTGTCATCCCATTTGAGCATTTTTACAGACGTGCCACTAAGGAGACAGTGGAATAAAGAAAAATGGGTTTTTCAGGCAAGCCACTGCATATCCATTGGCCTTATTTAGATGAGCAGTAAGTCTCTTTAAACTCTGAAATGCAATGACTACAAACGTAATAAAGTCCATTTTGTACAAAGGATCAAGAGCCACACTTGTATTCAACAGCAGTCAACTATTGTCAGTTCTACATGTCCTTCTGCGACATCCCCTGGACCAGTAGGTGTTAAGCTTCTGCAAAGAAAAGCACCTCTTACTAAACCCAGGAGCTGAGGACCTACACATCCCCCTCCCCCAACCAGATTCAGTAAGTCGTGGCTAGTAGTCCCAAGGGTATCTACCTTTTTACAAGCATTCTGGGTGGTTCTGATATGCATGGCCTCTGCCCCATTCTGAGAAAACTGCCTTAGATTTAATCTGACCATCTGTGTTTTGCTTAAACAGAGAACAGAGCAGCCCTTCATCTGGATGGTCCATCAGGACAGGCTCTGAGTTCCGGGATCGCTGACTGTGGTTGCAGCCCTGTCCCTAGTGACCTGAGAGTCAGAACTGCTCCGTTTGAGCCCGGACAGAAAGAACCCCAGAGAGTGACCAGAGCGGGTGAGCAAAGGCCCTGAGAAAGGCAGGCACTCAGGTGGGGACACAAGCACGTGTGGTGTAACCTGCATGCACACATGCTCGTGGGGATGGGAAGTGTCTTGAAGCTGGGTCTGCTCCAGGTGTGCTGTTTGTTCCCCGAGTGATGGGCTCTGGAGTACAGCATGATGTCTGTGCTCCACAGGGCACCTCTCATCCAGGGAACAGCTGAGCAGAGAGTGGACCTGGACCCCTCTGTCAGCCATACCTTAAGGCAGAATTATCTGGAAAACAGGTTGGGAAAGGAAGTTGCCCTCCCCTGCCTGCCCGACCAGCCATCACAGCTGGAAAGGCAGTCCTGACTCACTACATCCTCCCCAGCTGTCTCTCAGGAAAACTTAGAGTTTCCTCTCCCCTCCACCTTGAAGAAAGAGGAGATACAAAAGAAAGCAGGAGCATCCAGCGAAAAAGGAAGCACGTGGGTGGACATGGTGTGAACTGGCCATGAATGCAGAGCTTGTAGAAACACTGCCAATTTGCTTCCAATTTGTAATTACAGGCGACTGTTAGGATTCTCAATGTTCACCCAGTTTTTAAAGTGACTTGTTAACTTTGTGAGGGTTATTTTAACTAGAGACAATCAGTAGAGACACACAACCAGGTATGAACATGACTACAGATATGCCAGCTGATGTACGAACTCTTCAGGGACACTGTGACACATCTATATAGTACCTAGAAAGAAGGTAAATGTCTTTTTTCTCCACACATCTCAAAAGAACATGTTTCCACAAAGGATGCTGGAACAATTGGATATCCACATACACAAAGGTGAATTTAAACCCTTACATCTCACCACCTAAAAAAATTAACTCATAATAGATCATAGAGCTGAATATAAAAACTAAAACCATAAAACTTCTAGAAGAAAACCAAGTCTTTGTGACTTTGGATTAAGTAAAGCATTCTTAGACAGGATACCAAAAACACAGTCCATAAAGGGGAAAGAGTTTGACTTCCTTGAGATAAAAAAATGTTTGCACTTCAAAAAACACCATTATAAAGGATTTGTAAATCATATATCTGGCAAAGGACTTACACAAAACAGTTCAATAAGACAAATGACCCAAGTTAAAAATATGAAACAGGTCTGAATAGAAGATATACAAAAGCTCAGAATCACATTTTAAAATTCTACACATCATTAGTCATTAGAGAAATGCAAATTAAAACCTCAATGGCTATAATGAAAAAAGACAGACAATAACAAGTGTTGGTGAGGATGCGGATAGAAATTAAAATCCTCATATGTTGCTGGTGAGAATGTAAAACAATACAATAATTTTGGAAAACATTTTAGCAGTTTCTTAAAAAGTTAAACATAAACTTACCATATGACCCAGCAATTTTAGTCCTAAGAATCTACCAAGAAAAATGAAAACCTCCAATCACACAAAAACCTGTCCACAAATGTTTCCATTCAGTTCAGTCCCTCAGTCGTGTCCAACTCTTTGAGACCCCATGGACTGCAGCACTCCAGGCCTTATTGTTCATCACCAACTCCTGGAGTTTACTCAAACTCATGTCCATTGAGTCGGTGATGCCATCCAACCATCTCATCCTCTGTTGTCCCCTTCTCCTCCCACCTTCAATCTTTCCCAGCATCAGGGTCTTTTCCAATGAATCAGTTCTTTGCATCATGTAGCCAAAGTATTGGAGTTCCAGCTTCAGCATCAGTCCTTCCAGTGAATATTCAGGACTGGTTTCCTTTAGGATGGACTGGTTGGTTCTCCTCACAGTCCAAGGGACTCTCAAGAGTCTTCTCCAATACCATAGTTCAAAAGCATCAATTCTTCGCGGTGCTCAGCTTTCTTTATAGTCCAACTCTCACACCCATACATGACCACTGGAAAAACCATAGCTTTGAGACAAGATGAATGGTGGCGTAGAAAGACACGCACTCATCTTTTTGTCTCAAGCTTATACTTTTTTCCGAATGACTTGTTTTGGGCAGAGCAGACAGATGCTCCAGCTGAATCCATGTGCCCCTCTCTCTCCACTTCCATTTGTGGTTGATCATTTTTCTTCACATTTCTGGAAGTACCCTCTCTGCTAGAATGCTTAAATAATTGTGTTCAAAGCACACATTCATTCTCTTGGTAAATATCATCTTTGATCCAACAGTTTCAGAAGCCTGGCATTTGAGGTCCTAGAGTCTTCTCAGCTTTGCCATGATAATGTTTGTGAGGCTATGTTCCCTGGTCCACGGTATGGCTTTTCTGAGGATTCCCCTATGTTCACCCAGGCCCCTCCTCTGTACAGTCTGTTCTTCATTCCGTGGCTTACTGAAACGTATCAGGTCTGGTCGAAATCTACAGATTCTGGTTGCATTCTGTTAATTTGTTTTCATGGCTTACTAATTGTGAGCCACGGTCACAATCAGTTAGTAGGTCACTGCCTTGGAGACCCTCTTACATGGTGTATCAGGGAACTCACTTGGTAATGTTCATGGGTTCATCATAAAAAACAGTGTAGGAACAACAAAGCTCCACCCTCAGGAGACAGAAACAGTGTGCTTTACACAATGTATGTTACACCATTGTGAAAATTCACGAACCTAGATATATCTAGATATGACATGAGTAAACCTCAAAATATAATGTTGAGAGAAAATAAGCAATTTGCAGGCTACATACAAGGTAGCATTTTTATAACACTCAAAAACAAGCTAAATGAGACGTTTAGGGAAGTATATGCTCAGTCATGTTCACCTCTGTGCGACCCCATGGCCTGTAGCCCACCAGGCTCCTCTGTCAATGGGATTCTCCAGCAAGAATACTGGAGTGGGTTGCCGTGCCCTCCTCCAGGGGATCTTCCCGACCCAGGGATCAAACCCACGTCTCTTGCATCTCCTGAACTGCCAGGCAGATTCTTTACCACTAGTGCCACCTGGGAAACATGCATATGTGTTTGAAAATAAGCAGAGTACATCATGCGAAATGCCAGGCTGGATGAATCACAAGCTGGAATCAAGATTGCCAGTCCAGGTTCGATGCACGATACTGGATGCTTGGGGCTGGTGCACTGGGACGACCCAGAGGGATGGAATGGGGAGGGAGGAGGGAGGAGGGTTCAGGATGGGGAACACATGTATACCTGTGGCGGATTCATTTTGATATTTGGCAAAACTAATACAGTTATGTAAAGTTTAAAAATAAAATTTAAAAAAAAATAAAAAAAAAAACAGATTGCTGGGAGAAGTATCAATAAACCTTAGATATGCAGATGATACCACCTTAATGGCAAAAAGGGAAGAGAAACTAAAGAGACTCTTGATGAAGGTGAGAGTGAAAATCTGGCTTACAACTCAACATTCAAAAAACTAAGAACATGGCATCCAGTCCCATCACTTCATGGCCAATAGATGTGGAAAAAATCACTGCAAATGGTGACTGCCATGAAATTAAAAGATGCTTGATTCAGAAAAGCTATGACAAACCTAGATAGTGTATTAAAATCAGAGACATCACTTGGCTGACAAAGATCCATATAGTCAAAACTGGTTTTTCCAGTAATCATGTACGGGTGAGAGAGCTGGACCATAAAGAAGGCTGAGAACTGAAGAACTGATGCCTTCGAGTTGTGGTGCTGGAGAAGACTCTTGAGAGTCCTTTGGACAGCAAGGAATGCTAAAGGACAGCCAATGCTAAAGGAAATCAGTCCTGAATACACATTGAAAGGACTACTGCTGAAGCTGAAGCTCCAATATTTTGGCTACCTGAAGTGAAGAGCCGACTCACTAGAAAAGACCCTGATGCTGGGAAAGACTGACAAAAATGGGGATGACAGAGGATAAGATGGTTGGATGGTACCACTGACTCAATAGACATGAGTTTGAGCAAACTCTGGGAGGTAGTGAAGGACAGGGAAGCCTGGCGTGCATGCAGTCCATAGAGTCACAGAGTCCATGCTGTGGTCTGTAGGGTCACAAAGAGGGACACGACTGAGTGACTGAACAACATGCTACCCCAGCACTCCCCATCCACCCCTCAGCCCTCACACTTAAACATGTTACACCCTTGCACATTGACCCCTAATCTCATCACCCGCCCTTCCCCAGTTCTTAAATTCTGTGTCTGCAGTGGAGGTCACTTCTTATTGAAGCCCCTTACAACCCCAGAACTGGATTCTCTCGTCTTCTCGTTTTGACGGAAACCCACCTCTCCCAGGGCACTGCTTCTGGCAGCCTGCTCTCATATCCCCTACACCTGGCAGGGAGACAGGTATCTGCTGGAGTCTGCTTCTGAGCCAACCTCCCTCGTGCTTTCAAAAAATCCTTGTGCTCCAAAGTTCAGGCCATCAGGCTGCACCACTGGCTATCCGGGTCATTCCTCCTCTCCTTCCTGGAAGACTTTAGCTCCTGACTCCTACTCTCTCCAATGCTACTCCTGGGAGATTCGGGGTGACTCCAGTATCCATGTACATAGTCCTCACAGCACCCTGGCCTCAGGGTTCCTTAACTTCCCTTCCTCCACAGAGTCTCTGTCAGCACCCACTCCCGTGGGCACGTGCTTAGCACTGTCCAGTAGGACTGTGTTGATGGAAACGTCCTGGATCTATGCAGTGCAGTATGGTGGTCATTTGTCACATTTGGCTTTCACACGTGGCTAGCCTGGCTCAAGAACCGCATCTTCACTTTTACTTTCAGTTAATTTACCTTTAAGTAGACACCCAAGGCAAGAGGCTAGTGTGTTGGAAAGCACAGCTATAAACTTGGCCATGATCAAGTAACTGGAAACCTTCCCCAGTCTCCCCCAACACCCTTGGCCTCTGAGTCATCATAAGCATACATCTGTATCCATTTCCCTTCAGTGCTCTACAGACATTTCCATGGTTTCTCAGGAGAAATTCATCATTATTCTAATTATTATTTTCCTATACTAACTTTTTCTTTTTTTGCCATGCATGACGTGGTATCTTAGTCCCCCAACCAGGGATTGAATCCTGCAATGGATGCTTAGAGTCCTAACCACTGGACAACCAGCAAAGTCCCCTTTTTCTCTATTTTGGGTCTCATGGAGTTTGACTATATCTGGCAGAATGTCTTTGACTTTGTTTTGCTTGGAGTTCGGTGAGCCTTTTGAGTCTGTAAAGGCATGTATTTCATCCAGTTTAGAAAGTGTCTGGCTGTTATTTATTTCAGTGTAGTCTCTGCTCCATCATTTATCTCTTCCCCTTCTGGGAGTCTTTTCACACGGAGGTTGGAGTTTTAAACATTATACCACAGGTTCCTAAAACTCTATTCATATTTTTTCAGGTTTTTTCTGTCCTTCAGATTTAATCACGTTTGATTTTAAAAATTATACATGTGATTATAGATTATATGCACACAATGGAATATTATTCAGCAACAAAAAAGAATAAAGTAGTGATGTCTTCTACAGCATGGATGGCCCTAGGGAACATTGTGCTAAGTGAAAGAAGCTAATCATGTTTATATGAAATGGCCAGAATAGGCAAATTATGTAGAAACAGAGAGTAGATGAACAGTCCCGAGTGCTTGGGGTGGTGGTGATGGTAAGTGACTGCTAATGTATATGGGGATTCTCTGGGGTGGCAAAAATGTTCAGGTGCAGTAAAGACCCCAGGACTTCCCTGCATCGGAAAGACACCCTGGAGTAGGAAATGGCAACAACCCATTCCAGGATTCTTGCCTGGGAAATCCCATGGACAGAGGAGCCTGGTGGGCTGCAGTCCATGGGGTCACTGAGAGTGTGACACGACTGAGCGACTGAGCACACACACCCATGTGTTCTGACATTAGACTGTGATATTGCCCAACTTTGTCCATACACTAAAAACCACTGAAATGCACCCTTCATTCACTTTATGGTATGTAAATTATACCTCCATGAAGCTCTTTTTAAAAAATAGTATGAGTTGCGTAATTAAAGTTACAAACATTTTATTCACTGTACTTGGCCTGTTACCTTTTGGATCAGCTTTCCCTGTTTCATCTGTGAATTTTCCTCTACTCCTTGCATACACTGGATTAGCATGCTGCTTGCAATTGCTTTAAACACTCCTAGGATCTGGTATATAATCCATTAGGTTGTCCTTAAACAACAGGGGCGAGCTTTCTTTCCTAAATTCTAAAAATCTTGACCAAACTCACTCTATGACAAATGAGATTCCCAAGAAGACAATTGGAAGTTTCTTGCAAAGTAGACATGTGCTGACTCAGTGCCTGCTCAGAACTGGATTTTTCTTCCTAGCTCATTGACTTCTGTCATACTGGGTTTTCGAAATCCAGTTAAAACCTGTGATTTGCTGCCTGAGAGAAAAAGAAAAAATAGTTTAGACTGTACTAGGACACATGTAGATACTACTTATTACATGCTTAGCTTTCATCTTACCTAAGTTAACTCATTTTAGTCTGCACAGTCAACCTGGAACATCAGTAGTGCTCACTGTTTTACTAAAGAGACACAAAGATGTTAAACCTCACAAAGATCACACACCTACTAAGTGGTGGAGCAAAATTCTACACCAGCAGCATGGTTCCAAAGTCCAGAGAAAGGTTGGCAATGGGTCACCAAATTAACTAACCTTTCCCCACTGCACTAATTACTTAATTCAGAGGTTATTTATGAAATTCAATTAGATGGTAAGTATTGATGATACAACACCAAACCGAAACAATAGAAGACAGGGTTCCTGTTCTGGGACTACTCAATCTAAAGTGGGAGACAAACAGACCCATCAAGGAAACCATGTAAGGAAGCCTGCACCCTGAGACCCAAAGTCTACGTGGACTGGAGGTATGTGTTCAGGGTGAGAAAAGATGGCACTGAAAGGCCAACATTTACTCCACACCATGTGGGAGACCTGGGTTCCATCCCTGGGCTGGGAAGATCCTCTGGAGAAGGGACAAAGTCTACCCACTACAGTATTCTGGCCTGGAGAATTCCATGGACTGTATAGTCCATGGGGTCGCAAAGAGTCGTTGAACGTGACCGAGTGACTTTCACTTTCACAGAAATGGCTGGTGCACAAGCCGAGTGGTGGAAGGGACATGGTGTCCTAGAAGGGCCGTGGTGTGCAAGGGTGTCCCAAGGGGTGGGTGGGAGTACAGGTCAGGCTGTGAAGCACTCCCATGTTTTCAGAACACTCCTTAGACCCCACACATGATCACGTTCACGAGCCCAGAGACCTTTGTTCTCACCTCACCTGCCGTGATCTAGTCTATTGCAGGTGTGTAAGCCCACTGTAAAAATCATCACATGACCTTTAGTGTTATGGAAAGGATGGACATGAAAATCCTGTATCACAGAAAATCCCCAGCTCCAGGACTTAAACAGCCGTGTGACCTTGTGGAAGCTGCTTAATCTAACCCTGTTCCTTTATCTAGACACGGAAGATTTCTGCTTTTGAGAGAAATAACGAGGCCATACAAGGTCGAGTATATAAAGTTCTGAGTGCGCTGCCCGTAACAGACTACATACAAGTAAGACATGAGTGTGAGTGAGATTCAGATTTGCACTCCCTGGTGCTTCCAGGACACTGGCCCACATTACGCAGTAATGTTACCGAGTAACACCTTGTGGTGTGTGCTCCAGTAGGCACACTGCAGCCAGGCTCATCCAGTGAGGCTGCAGCAAGGCTCATAGAAGGTGATGCTGCCTATCTTCTGATAAACCGTTCCAACTCGAATATGTCCCACATAGAAATATCCCCACTGCAAAATTTCTGGAGGCACCAGATTCTCTTGCTGCAGACACTACTTAAGATTGTTGATTAGTTGCTAAGTTGTGTCTGACTCTTGCAACCCCCTGGACTGTAGCTCACCAGGCTCCTCTGTCTATGGGGATTCCCAGGCAAGAATATTGGAGTGGATTGCCATCTTCTTCTCCAGTGGATCTTCTTGACCCAGAGATCAGACCCACGTCTCCTGCACTGGCAGGCAGATTCTCTCCCACTGAGCCACCTGGGAAGCCCCTATTTGAGATTAGTAGTACATTAACTTGGGCATACTATATTATCATGAAAGAACAGTTAATCTGCATCTGTAATAATGTGAATGACCTTGTACTGACTGTAGGATGAAGACCCTCAATGAGAAATAGAATTAAGAAGCTGTTAGGGGAAACCATCAGGGAGCTACCACACACTGTAAAACCTTGCTGAAAGAAAAGACCTAACAAATGCACGTACCAGGCTGTACACAGAAAGACACTGATTCTCCCCAGGTACAGACTTTATTTGTATAAACCTAATAAAAAAATCCCAAAAGTATTTTTCCTAAGAAAAAATTGAACTTGATGAAATAGATACATTCTAAAGGTCCTAGAGCCGTCGCCCAACAAAAGGCTCTACAGGGTCAGGGACTGTACCCAGGTGCCTCATGTAGACACAACCCTCATACGACCACACGTCTTTACTGTCCTCACTTTGCAGGTGCTGAAGCTGAGGTCGAAAAGAGACACTTGCCAGAGACCACACAGGTTCCAGGCAGGGATCTGAAGCCGAGCTGATTCCCAGAAAGTCAGCTAGGAGTCGTTTGTCTCCTAAGAAAAATGTTAGATTATGTTACCTACAGACATCTTTAAGAAAAAAACTCCCATGTCATCTGGTATAAAATGGACACAGGGTATGAATATGCAATTACATTAATATGCAAATAACTAACATTTATGCTAAAAAGCTCAAGCTCACAGGGACTTAAAAGACTGATGGTTATCTAGGGCTGCAGACAGGAAGTGGGTACTCACAGAGCAGGAGTATCTGTTTATACAGCATTTATGGAAGGCAGTCTGACATTAAAACATACATTCTATGCTTCTCTTAGCAATTCCTCTTCTAGAATCGATCCCAAAGAAGCATTAAACATGAGCACCAACTGTCACGTTTAAGGATATTCACTGCAGCTCTTTCTATAAAAGTGAAATACTGGGAAGAACAGGGAGCAGCTAGAGCGGATGACCCAGTGTCTGTGCCACGGTCAGTCAGCAAAGAGTCAGTCTCCATGGACTGACGTGCAGAGATGTCCCTGATTCGCCGTTCAAGGAGAGACAGGCAAGTCATGGAATACACAGACCTTTAAGCCACTTGTTAAAAAAAAAAAGGAAAAGGATCTAAGAGAATAAAATGTGAGAAAATGAGAGAAAAAGAACGAACATCTGTATACAAGTTGAAAGGCATTCTTTAAAGGGTCTGAAAGGATACACACCAAACTACGAAGAGTGGACACTGTGCGGAAGAGAGTCAGATTGGGGCCCAGGAGTTGAAGGCAACTTTCACTTTTCACTCAGTATTTTTGTTTATAATTTTAAATGTTTTTATAATTTTGCAAACACAAAAGCGAGTGATGAAGTACTTGCTATCTTGTACTCAGCCTTTTTTGTTTTTTAAAAAAGCAAGATGTATAAACCAGTGAAAACAAAACACTAAAAACCAACCAGAGAATGAAAGAGGAAATAATAAGGAATAATAAGGAAATTATGTATTAAGAACGACTACTGACGCCTATAAAGATTCAAAGCAGCTGACACAGTAAAGTTTATTGTTTACATCATGACAGGCTCTGGACAGAGTAGGGACACAGTGAACACGGGGACGACACATTTAAACTCCTGTCACAAACAGATTCATTACAAAGTCCCAATGGTCAACATATTAAAATGTAAAATACAAAGAAAAAATCCAAGAAATATAAATATCCAGATTTTTTGCAGCACAATGCAATGTCCTTTTTTAAAAAAAAGTTTGCTGTAATTGTGTATTTAATTAAACACATGTTTTCCTACCCTTCCCCAAAACTTGGATCTGGGGACTGCAGTATTAGAGAAGTATGCAAAAAATAAAAACAACTTCAGTGCTCAGAAACAAAGCATTTTCCTTATTTTAATGCATCAAAGTGCAAAAACTTCAACTCCAAAAGCCAATCATCGATATATGCAGATAAATAAAACAGACTTGATAACACTTTTGTCAAACCCAACTAACATTATACTAAAATATATATATATGTATATATATTGTATGTAATACCTATTTTAGAAAAAAAGGTGCCTTGGTGAAAATGATTCTGAAAATATTCACTTGATGCACATTATGTACAAAACCTTCTATATAAAAAATTAAACTATTTTCAATGAAATTCCATGTTCAGCATCTCACCTGAAAACTGTACTTGAAAGATAAATAGGTCTACATAACGGTTTCTGTCTGAAATCATGGCTAAGGCAGTTCTCTTTCCAAGGGCTCTCTTTTTCACCCACTCTCTATCACTAATACTAATGATACACAGATGCAACCTGACATGTCTCTGTGTTATTATCTGGAGCTTTCTGTTCACTGTTAAAACAGGGGATAGTTTACTGTTGCTACAGAGAATACTTTTTTCCTTAAAATATACCGTTTCTCTATTTCAAATTATGCACTTACTTAAGACATAAAAGAGGCTGATAAGCCACTCCATTTGGTGTCAATATCAATAGCCCTGTAAGAAAGAACTCTGTATTGGAATAGCTAGAAAAGTTTCCACTAAAATAATAGTGCATCCTACACCTGCATAGAATCAATTTGGCTCCAAAGCTCTTTGCCCCCAGACACCAGTCTGGAATTCAAACATGCTCCTGAAGGTTCATCTTGGGTATAAGAATACATAGGGGAGTTAAGTTGTTGACAGATATGTCTGCTCAGTCTCACAGCAGCCTTCGACAGGAGGAGCTGCTGAGATTAAGGTGGAAACAAAAACGGGGAAGACTGGGGGCAATGCTGTTGAGTTGGCCAATATTTACACCAGTAACCATTTCACTAAGTCTTTAAGCAAGTAACTATAAGACCCGGTACCTCTAGCTCCTCATTCTACAAGCACTGAGGATTTGAAGCATAAAAGGTGAAAAATGGAACACCCTTAGAAAAAGGGAACAGTCTGAGGCAAAAGTTGTAGGTCTGTAAATATATATTTCATATGCACACACGGTTGTGTGTATTTTCCTGTATATATTTTACATACATATTCACAAGATGCCCTGCAGTGTAGTTCAAAAGGCCTTTTGTCAAGGAACACAGATTCTAATATAGGCCCTAGAGTTCATAACATCCATATAAGAAACAAATGTGCATATATTCACATAATGTAAACCTTATCAACAAAAACATTGCTAAAACACTAGGTTAAATAGTAGTAGGTTTTACCAATCAGTGATGTAATAAGAATATTTCTTACACTGAGAATCAAAATAACGAAAGATATACAACTAGGTTTCAAATTCACAAGAGAAAAGTTGTTTAGCATGGCAAACAAGAACAGAGTTCAAAATTCCAGAAGTAAGGAAAAATATCAAAACTTTATAAATCTCCTGGGATGCAATTTATTTACTGCATCAACTTTAGAAAAATAGACTCAGAGAATGAATGATGCTGCTATGGGTTCTCTCAGCACATCAACCCATAGGTTTATCTTTTTCCTCTTTTGTTTCCAGCTGGAGGTTTCTTCAACTGAAGGAGTTGTCCTCCTGTCCCAAAGCCTGCAGAGGCAGGATTGGACACCCCAAATGTCAAACCCGCTGATGCCGTGATGCCAGGATTGCTGAAGTTAAACCCAGATGTACTTGAGCTGCCAAAGCCTTATGTTTAGGGAAGAAAATATTCATATCAGAAGTTAAGTCACAAAAACAAATGTAAAAAATGGGGATAATTCTCTAGCTGAAAGAATATATAACCCATGAAAACAGCAAATGTCTTAGGGCCCTAAATTTCTAACATGGAATTTTACAGGAAAATAATTCAGCTGACAGCTAAGTGGCCCTATTATAGACACAAGGTGAATGATCCAGGCCAAGAGAGAAACCTTACACAAGTAACTGAAATCAACAGAAAACTTCAAGTTGGCAGTCACTTTTGTGTTAATTAAATATGCCAAGGTGCCTTCCCCCTTAGCCATCCATATACACTTTATCAAAATGTAGAGGAGAGACTTTCCCGACCTTTGGACCTACCCTGGCAATTCTAAGTCCTCTAAGAAAGCCTCAAACCACAATTTTCAGGACAAAGAATACATGGAAGAGCAGTACCAATTGTTACTATTTTATAAGAGCCTTCACACAGTTAAGTTCAAATACTGCCTAGCTAATTAATGTTAGCAAATAATATTTAAATTATAATCCTGATACCACTGAATTCTATTATCTTACTTCCTGAGAACTACTGATTTTTAAATACTACTTAATTTAAATGGAATTTCCTTAAAATTTCCTCAATTAAAAAGTTAATCCACATTAAATTATTGTTATTTTAGGCATGCTTTTAATCCCTAAGCATTGTACAATAAAATATGTCATTATTGGGAATTCCCTGGTGGTCCAGTGCTTGGGAATCCACCACACTTTCACTACCAAGGACCTGGGCTCAGCCCTGGTTGGGGAACTAAGACCCCACAAGCTGTGCTGCGAGACCACAAAAAGTAAATAAATTAAAAAAGGAAATAAAATATAACAAGTCATTATTTATAAATATAGAAAAAATGCGAAAGCAGATGGAATTTGGAATTCTCTACTAGAAGTGTCAAAAGATTATACCTACTTCAAAAGCAAAGCATTCAATTAATCATCATTTGTAGGACTGGTATTCTTAAAATCAGAGGGACATGCAACTAAACAATGTATAACTTATGTAACGGTATCTCCTCAGGAGAACAACTATTCTCCTGAATGAATAATGATAAAAACTGGGTTAAAACTCACAGTGGGTTTATTTTTGTAATAATGAAAAACTGTTTAAGCATAAAGCTAGTCTTAGGATTCAAAATAATGTCTACAGCATTAACAGCATATGTTATTATTTATTGTATCAAACTTAAGCTGTTAGAAAGGTTCTACTAACCTGACCTTTAGCATATGAGAGAAAGCTATATGAATATCAGGCTTGTAGGCTTCATCCAGGGGTAGAAACTGAATCAGGGATCTCTTTTTGATATTGGAAGTAACAAGACTCATACTTTCAAAATAATGCACCTAATGGCCTGAAATTCAGGCTAAAACACACAAACCTGCACTAAGACTTCCTGAGGGTTTATTTGTTGTTCCAAATCCAAATGTGGAGGCCCCTGTGGTGCTGCATCCAAAACCAGAGCTAGCTCCAAAGCCTAGTGGGGGTGATAGAGAGACACATGGAGGTAAAACACAGGTGAAGGATACTGACAAGCCACACCAACAATAAACAGTGTTGAAAACCACGGCCCTACTGAGGAGGTCTGCTATTTACCCTTTTGTCTAAGGCTTCTGGGAGAACTAGATCAATTCTCAAACAAAACATTTACATCTGTTTAGACTAAGCTTACAACCCCTCAGTAATTTTTAAAGAACAAAGCCATAAAAAAATAAGAATGGTACTTTCTCTCCCAAACAGGCTAGAAATTTCAGTGACCATCCAAGTATGACTTTCCTCAAACACATATACATGTTATCTATAGGGGTTATTTCATTTTGGAAAGAAAAAAGACTAAATTCATAAATAAGCACATGCACAACAATTTAAATACAATGTATCGCATAGTAATTTTATTTTCCTTTTTAAAAAAACACTTTCATTTAAGTTCAGCACTGGGAAAGTGCATGACCACATGAGAGTCAGTCACTAATTCTACGCAGGAAGAACAGGCTCTTGCAACATTACCAGCAATGCAACACTGAGAAACTGGGAGTAGGGGCAGCGTGGTTTCTCCCTTAACAATATTAGTCACAACTTAAATAAAGAGCATGTGTTCATTAGTTCTGGAGCAGAGTCTGCTACTTACTTGAAGACTTGTTTCAAGTGCTCAGAAAATGAAATTCAAAATCATCTTCGGCTACTTTGTAACAGTTTATCTAAATTATTGAGTTTGATAGTATTATTGCCTGTAACTCTATGAAATATGGTGACAAACTGGAATACAAACCACAGGAATAATGCTATCTGCCATTAATTCTAGTAATTCCTAACACAGTCTAATATATTACATAACCATATAGCTAACAGGCTTCGCCTCTTATGATGATATATTCTAATGGCAATACTCATTACATGACAATGCACCTGTCAAAATACAATCAACCTACAATTACCCACACCAGAGAACTGGGAATGCATTTGTACTTCAGCATATTTTGCAGAAGACTTACCTTACTAGTTATGTTATAAAAACTACTGAAATAAACTTAGTTGCTTATGTATAGAAGTATACACAAAGGCAAATAGGCCAAAAGTGCTTAGAAATGGACAGAGTTGGGCTGTTCAATTTATGATACAATTATTTCCCCATTTAAAGAGCTGCATTTTCAGAAAAGAAAGATGATTAGGAGAATGTCTGTCCAGAAGTAGTTTGAATTCCAACTAACTTTTTAAAGTTAATTTAATAAAAATAAGCAATTTTCAAGTTCACATTTTAGCATATTGCTTTGAAAATATGAACACCCTTACCATTTGATTTTAATACATTTTTATATTTACTATTCACAGAGATGAAATGATTTTTAAAATTCTAGATTTAGTAATTTTAGAAAGCACTGATATGTTTAGAGAATCCTTTTTTTTCTGGCCAGATAGAACCTTAACTTCCCAAAGAGCAGATCCTCTTAGAGGTTTTTACAGGCTAGTAGCAATTCGAATGTATCATAGTGCAATGCAATACGAGAAAAGTTAAAGTGTACCTCCAAGGTTTGAAGAACCTAGGCCACTTGACTGCAAGCCAGTGCCAATACCTGAGCCGAATGGCGCTCCAAAACTAACTCCCAGAGATGGCTGTGGCCCTGGTATAAAAAAAAAAAAAAAAAAAAAAAAAATGGGGGGGAAAAAAAAACAAATTTGCCTTACTCTTTCAAGATTAAATTTCTTTATGAAATTAATTTTAAAATGAACAGTCATTATTTTTAACAAATTCTATTTGCTAAAACTTAGTTTTCAGGATGTCTCCCCAGCCTAATTTATCTGTCCCAGCAGATTTACCTATTCAAAAA
This sequence comes from Bubalus kerabau, assembly GCF_029407905.1. Taxonomy (NCBI): domain Eukaryota; kingdom Metazoa; phylum Chordata; class Mammalia; order Artiodactyla; family Bovidae; genus Bubalus; species Bubalus kerabau. The sequence continues at coordinate 34,427,979 of NC_073635.1, forward strand.
TAAATTAAAAAAAAAAATTAACTTGTTCACACTTAAGACAAAAGAGGCTTACCATACGAAAAGAGTGTTAGTTTAACCTACTAAATAATTTGAAATCTTTAATGTATTGTAAATTATAGTTCTTTTAGTTTCACTTCTAGAATGATTTTAGATCTCCCCAGTTGTTTTCTGTTAAGATTAGTTGCTGTAATCAGTAAAGGTTTTTACTTTTTTTCTTTTTAAAATAAGCTCCTTACTGTTAGAGTCAAGTCCCAATTGATCAAAAGAGACTGACACTAACATGCAAAACCATCATGTTACTTCATAAGTGTAAGTACCAAAAACTAGGCAGGATTTCTTACAGAAAATATAAATGATATAAATAAATAGATAAAAAACAAGACAATGTTTTATTTTATTAAATTTATTGTTCATTTTAAAGCAAATCAATTACACAGTAACATGACAATTCCAACTTGTTCACAAAAAGTGATAACTGAGTTCTACTATTAGGCTCTGCTACATCACACCACTTATCACCTGATTAAATAAGATAGAGAATGAACATTTACAAAGGCACTGCTGTGTACCTTGACAGATTCAATACATTCAAGATTTCAATTCAGAAGTTTCTTCTCAACATTTTGGAAAATGTACTCAGATGCAAAACGATTAAGTCATCCTTTTCCCATTTGTTAAAGATTTTGGCTGAGTTTGTTTGGCAAGAATAGCATCAAACTTACTAGCCTCTCTTTTTTAACTACTTTTTTTTTAAACTAAGCAGAATACAAAAATCTAAAAATCTCTCATTTGATAATTTATGAAAATTATTTGATAAATTTCATAGTACAATCTTCAGTCTTGTCTTTTTCAAGCACAGTGATCAGTGCATCTCAAAGTTGAGGGAACTGCCAAAGTAACATACAAACTGATATTTAGACTTCTTAAAGAAATCAAAGCCTTCAAGTTGTTCAATGAAGAATGAGGTTTCTTTATTCAAAAAGGTAGTGTAAAATTATAAAACATTAAAGAAAGAAGAAAAAAGAAACTAAGAAACTACATTTTGCTACACTGGGACAGAAACTGGACTTTCCAAATAGCTTCTACCCAGAAAATAAAGAAACACCAACAGTAGCCAGAGTTCTTACACTACTATTAAAAAATAAATTAGAAAAGATTTAAATTTTTACATCCAGTTTGAGATCAACTTGAGAATAAAATACCTGCCTAGCAGCTCTTTTGTAAAATGTTACTATATGAAAAAGAAACTAAGCATATTACCTTCTTATTTCTAACAGAAGTATTATGTAGAAAACACACGTCCAGTTTCTTTAACATTGAGAGACTTAAGTGTCACGTGTTCATAGGAGGCACTGCTGGTGGAAGACCCTAGAGCATAATATACACCACAGCCCTCAGCCCTACAAGTCCCAAGAGTTACTCACATAACATGCTTTTCGTTGTGTGCGGGTCTGCTTTTAAGAGCAACTCTAATCATTAATATTCAGGATATAGGTAATCAAGAACTCTAAGAATGACAAGACTTTCCATTGCACAACAGGTACATGATATTTTGAGTTTTGTACCTTCACACAAATTCTGAAGGCAACATCATTTATAAAACTAGTAGGCAAATGTATAACATTTTTTAATAGTAAAAACTCATGATAAATATCTCCCATGCCAAAGTATTAGCATATATTACACTCTGGCCACCATATAAATTAGTTTCACTATTAGAAAGCAGAATCTACATCCTTCAGGCAAAGATTACGTAAACAATTCAAGAAATCTGTCTCAAAATCTGAATAGTCATTAGTCATTCAACGAGAGGCTCTTAGTTCCATAAATAATACCCAGTTAGTAGTAACATATCCCAGTGATTGCCCAAAGTGAAACCTTCATGTAGAGTAACATTTTACAAAAGTTACTGTATAATATATTCACACATAACAAAATCAAGTTAGCACTTTAATTCATATTTTTCAGGATAAATTCTACTTTCTTAAAAGTAAAACTGAATTCACAGGAAAAGGACTAAAGTGCTAAATTTTTTTAATTATAATTTTCAATGATCATTCAAAATACCTAACGTAATTAGGATGGTTATTCCTAAATCATTATCTTTTAAAGTAATAATTTTTGTTAAAAAACAAAAACTGTTTTTCCCCCCCGTTTGAAAATTTTTACTCATTGATTTAGTGGGGAATGCTCCTTTGGTTATTACATACAACAAAATTGTAAAACCACAAGAAACTCAAAGGAAGAAGTTTCCTATTTAGCAATACACCTTAAATGTCCAAACCTACACTAAAAGCTAGAAAGTAGGAACTCCTAACAAAATGTCTCAGCTCTCCTTAAAAACAGCAGTTAAGTCACATGAGAAAAGTCTTTTTATGTAAACACCAAGAACTTTTAAAAGCATCAAAACACAACAGCAAAACTTATTCCCAGTTCATTAGCTTAAAACAATCTATCCTAAGTAAAAATTACACTGAAAAGCCTAATGTCGACGTCTTAAGCTTTTTAAGAGGCTTCAGAAGCAAGGTGAACAGTGTGCTCCAGATCTGCCAGCATGTAATCTATCCACATACGAAGTTAATTTCATACATAAATAGCCTGCGGAGTTTGTCATCAATTCTCTTCAGTTTTCAGAAGCAATAACCATAAATCACACAGGCCTTAGGTCTATTATATTTTTTTTTTCATTAAAAGACATTGAAGGAGGATCATGAAGTCACTTACGTCCATACTTCCACCTCCAAGAAAGACTACACAGAATGCACCTTCAGAAGGTAGCAGCCTGCTTTTTTTTACATTAATAAAGTCAAGAACCTATATGCAAACAGAAGCAAAGCCCCCCAACAACTCAAACCTTGCACAGACCAACAGGGTTGACTAAAAACAGCATACAAGCCTCACCCAGCTTCATCTAGGTGGTCTTTAAATTCTGTTACTGGCACTTAAAGATTTCACCAGTCACAGTACATAAGGGACAAGACGCAGGTACAAAGCGCAATGCAATAAAGAGGGCATTTCTAATGGGCTGCGTGCATCTAACAGCTGCTCAGTCTCACTCCAGTGGTGGGTGACACGACTAAAGCAGCGGATCCTGACTGACCTGGACAGGCATAAAAGGATGGGCCACGGAGCATGGAGACCCTCAGAGAAACAAGAGGGAACCAAGAAGACAGCACAAAATGATCACTATTGTTCAGCTTCTCAGTCCAAAAATCCATACAATGCAAAATGAAAACACTGTAAGACTGTTTAGGTTAATAAATTACAATTCCTGCCACCTGATCAGAAAGCCCTAGATGGGCTTCACAAATGCAGGGAAGGTACAAGGCAGTCAGTGTCCCCAAAGCCTGGCAAAGGTCTGAAAGAACCCAAGCACATGAGCAAAGGGTGCTTCAGGATGGTTCCTGTAAAGTAAGGTAATATTTTCCACCACTACAGAGAGCACAGACCGCATCTCTACTGTTTACCTTGCTAACCCTGGAGTCTGGCACAGAGGAGGCACTCAAAGAAAGAACAAGTATCTTCCTAGGAACAAGTATCTTTCTAAGCCCAAAACGTATGCAAGGAAACCTACAAACTTCTCAAGACTGCCTACATAAGAAAGTATATAAAACAAAAATCCAACAGGTGACTTTACCTCTATTTTAGCGTACACCACAGAACATAATTCCGTTATAGCGTAACAGCTTAGATAACTGACTTTTCTCCAGTTTTACTGATTAGAATAGAAATCTCTTACGTTTAAAGAATACCTAACCAAGTCCTGCTTTCTCTGGTCTATTTTAGAATCAATATTTGCTCTGAAAAGTAAACTGGTACTACAGTTAGTTTGATGAGCTGGTTAAATAAATCATCAGGAGAACTGAAGGCACCAGTACAGGGCTGATTCGATTTCTAGCCCACAATGACCCGCTGGGAACCAATGCCACAATGACTTCTTCCCTCTGTAATATAATAATGCAGTCCTACACCCCAGCCAGCTGGAGAACTACTACACAGTGCCTATGTGGGCCACTGTCCACACGGGTCCAGCCACGGAACATGGGGGATTTGACATAAAGCCATTATCAGCCATTTACTGATGGTTAAGTCAACTCTGTCATCTCTAAGTGTGAAGAACAATTTTTTAAATTGCCAACAGTAAAACCCAGAGAATGCTTCCCCTGCAGAGGCAGCCTGAATGCAATCTAGACGTGCACATTTTTTGCTTTTGCACACTGTAACTTACTACTGGACTCTATGGAACTCTCAGAAAGACACAAGCTACAAAGTAACTCATAAGCACTATTCAAAAATGTATGAATGAGTAAAAAATATCAGTATCCATTAAGACTATTTCTATATGTCACACTTCAAGCCTGACAAAACAGGGACTGCAGAAATAAAAAGACAATCATCTCTGAAAGACCCAGGACCAAACTAAACATGCAGAACTGGACCACAGAAATGTCTCTCTCATAGGAAGTGAAATTAAACCAAGGACTACAATTATCTGCTTTCCAGTATCTCCCCAGGTATTTCATCTGCTCCTTCCAGCACATACCTCATGCACAATCCAGAGCAATTCAAAACATCTTTTTCCTGCTCTTGCCACTGTTCTGTTCATTTTAAAAGGTATGAACAATTCCAGCATGTACCTTCTTCTAAATTTGGTTAAGAAGGTCTGTTCTGTTTCCAGTCATTATACAAACCTACTGCTCTCAACACACCTTCAGTCAAAAAAGACATACTTCATCCTGAGTATGGGCATTCTGTAACCATTGCACGTGAGAACACACCGCCTGTCAGCATCACAGAGAGAAGAATGCAACCTCTGGCTACTTTACCTCTGACTTTAAAACAATATACGATACAGTCACAAATTTAGAATCGGTTCTTAAATGTAATTCAGTAGTGAAACACCATGTTCTAAAGGGCATTTATAGCAACACAGCAAATAACATGAAGTAAATTCACAATATTCAGTATCTAATTGATGTATAATTAATTATTGCTAAGACTACCCTGTGTTTTTATCAGGTATATGTTTATAATTGTGTCCATCACAATTTTTAGACTGTACTGGAACAGTTACTCAGAAATTTCTTCAGTGCTAACACAAAAGGAAGACTCATAAAAATGCACATCAGTGTTCTGCACTTTAACAGTAAGAAGCTATAACTTGAATGCATTCAGACCTGTAGCAGGCTGCTGCTGCTGTGTAAGAGTTGCAGCCATGGCAACGGCTGCTGCGTTTGGCATGTTGCTGAAGGGGGTGGGTCCAGTAGTGACTCGGGGTGCGTTCTGCCACTTCTTGGCTTCTGCTCGCCTGGCTTCAAACACATCCACAGCATCTCCCAAGAACATTTTCCTGTAGCCAAGGTACTGTTCTTTCAGCACCTACAGGAATGAAAAATAGAACATGTTAATCATGTCTTGTGCTGACTCTGACAATATGAGAGTGAATATAACCATGCAACAAATTAGCAAAGACAGATCAAAAACACTGCCAGCATTATATACTTCATCTAACTTGCCAATGCCAAGTTATGATAGCACTTGAGCACCAGCATATGCATGGTGTGGGAAGTGGTGAATTTGAGAGTTCTACCACACCTTTGTACACTGTCTTCCTGCTTTTAGTCATATGTCTTTACAATCAACTGCCTGCATATTCTGGTTCCTGAGGCACTCTTTAAGTTAGAGAGCTTGCAGACAAGCAGAGTAGTATCTAAAATTCCGTTTTAAATATTCTAATTTTCCATGACAATTTCCCCTTTAATGGCCAACCTTTGGATAACTTAGATGTAAACAGCTTTAAAAAAAAAAAGCTTACTAAATACATATATATGCATATATATATATATATATAAAATATATGTTAAATACCTTTTAAAAGGTGCAGGTGACACATATTAAAATGTCACCAAAGCAAAGAGAGCTTGGAGGGTATACTTTATCAATACTGTTTGATTATTTTACAGTGAGAATAACATGGTGAAAGTGAAAGTCGCTCAGTCGTGTCTGACTCTTCACAACCTCATGGACTATACAGTCCATGCAATTCTCCAGGAGAGAATACTGGAGTGGGTAGCCTTTCCCTTTTTCACGGGATCTTCCCAGGTCTCTCGCACTGCAAGCAGATTATCAGCTGAGCCACAAGAGAAGCCCAGGAATACTGGAGTGGGTAAAGCCTATCCCTTCTCCAGCAGATCTTACTGACCCAGGTATTGAACCAGGGTCTCCTTTGTTGCAGGCGGATTCTTTACTAACTGAGCTATCAGGGAAGCCCAAGAAAAAATTACCAAGTTCATAAAATGGGTAGGATTACCCAAAACAACATCTTCCTTAATTAAGGCTATGAATAGGAATGATTCTGTTTCACCCTGGAATTATTAAATACTTTCCTTAAGAGTTTAGCTTAAATAAATCAGCTTTATACTGCTTTTTATATATTTGAAAACTTTGATAATAAGACAAGAAAGAAAAACATCTGCACAACACAGACTTCAAAGTGCCAAGATAGAACCACCTTCAGCATTTTAAAAAACTAAACACTTATTACAAAGTTTCAAGAGAATTTAATAAAAATTCCTCCTTTAAAATTATTTTTTAAAAATTAAGTTATTTTAAAGATTTGGCTTAAAATTTTTAATCAATCAAAGCAAAAGGTCTGAACTATGCTATCACTTCAAAAATAGTATGATTTAAGTGGTTAACTTTAAAAAATTCTATCACCATGCATCAGAATAAAAATGGAAACACTGGTAATCTCCATGAAATTCTCATCTATACAGTTAAGAATTTATCTAGATTCAAGTTTGGATGCTTTGAATTTTAAAGGTTTTCTCTGACCATATATAAATCCAAGAAAGACCAATTATATTTGCTTGATTGGTAAAGTATACCTATATTTATTTTGCTCGAGTAATTTTTAAAAATGAATATATTACACAATACTCAAAATATTCAGTGACAAATTTTTTATCTTTATTCTTTGATAAATACATTTTCCTGTGTTTAGAAGGGACAAATGTTAGCAAGTTTTTTTTATGAAGGGTCCAATAAACACTTAAAACATACATAAAATTCAAGCAGTGGGAAATGATTCTGCTACTAAGAATGTTTACCTTCTATAGTGCTATAAGAGATGGAAATAACCAAAATGTCCAACAAAAGACAATGGGTTAAACAAACTGCACATACATGCAACAAAATCCTGCTTAACTACTAAAACAATGGCAAACAAGTACATGTATGAATGTGGAAAGTCATTTACAATAAGCTGATGAAAAGTTAACACACTGCACAGAACACTTGCCCGGTTGTGTCTGGGCATATTATAGATTATTTCAGAGTTGGTCTTTTTCACTTACAAGTAATTTGAGCTATTTCTGTGATGAGCATGGACACTTTTGTCCTGCAAATGAACAAATACTTCACTTGGTGCAGATGTCCAGATAAATGAATACGGAATGAGAACTCACCTTCACATTTTCATGAATAGACTGAAGCTGTGCAGCTAAAGCTACAAATGTTTGATAAATTTTCTGCATAGCCATTGACAAATCTATAAAAGAAAATCATATTATCACACAAATACATATATAACACAATCAATAATATTCTTCTATTACTTGAGTCCATTTCTTGGTACAGTTAACGTGTGGGATGAAAAAAATTACACCAATACTTCCAAGGAAGAGAGAAGACAGCAGAGCAGACTGACAGAAGGACTTCTCTCTATCAGTAATCCGGGGGAGGTGGGCCCCAGGACATCTGCCCATTATATCATAATCGTTCATAATAGCATTTTATATTTGTAAGAAATAAAGATCTAATCAATGACTTTAAAGGAAACTGTCTTATGGCAGCTTAAGACTAGTAAAGCACTATTAAAAAAATGACCACAGAAAGCATGTTACCTTGTGGGGTGATGTGTGAATTGTTCGCTTGGGTGGCTAGATGGTTCTCCAGCTCCTCAATCTGCTGTCTGTACTGCTGGAGCTGCACCTCAAACTGCTGAACCAGGATCCTGAAGTAGCTACACGAGAACATTTACCAAGTCAGACCACGTTGTAAAAACACTGCTTCCTTCATATTCAAAACTCCAACAAAAACAGGCCTCTGTTTAAGTATGGCCTTTGAATTAGTCTGATGACACAATATATCTTTAAGTGACACAAGTATTACCAAAACAAAATCTCAAATTTGTAAGTTATCAAGGTATCAAAAATAGATGCATATCCTTACTCCAATCATGAAAAATCTCAATTAAGTGATAATCTACAAAATAACAATATTTTTTTTTAAATGTCAAGGTCATCAAAGAAAAGACTGAATAAATGTTGTAGACTGGAAGTGAAATAACAACTAAATAAAGTGTGAAAAGAATCCTAGAACAGAAAAAGTACACTAGTGGAAAAGACAGTAAAATTCAAGTAAATTCTATATTTTGGTTAATACAGTAGCAGTGTGAATTTCCTCTTCTTGATAATTATATATATAAAATTATGCAATATGTTAACAGTAAGGGAAACAGGTAAGGAGTGGAAGAAAACTCTCTGTACTATACTACCAGTATTGCAACTTTAAGTCAAAAATTTAAAAGAAAAAGTTTTTTTTTAAAAAGTGCAACTGTCAACCAGATTTTAGAGCCAAATACTTAGAGTTCTTATAATTATAATTGGAAGTACTATTTATAAGCTGAAAACACTACAGGGTACTACAGAAGTATATAATTACAATTACTATTCTGATTAACATAACCAGAGAATGCTAGAAAGATAAAAAAGAGACCTTGAATAGCATGAAACACAGTTGGAACTGACTCTATAAGAAATGGGGAACTGTGAAAGCTTTTACAGTGGAAAATCATGATTCAACAAAATGACATCAGAATCAGCTCTGATGGCAGCATGAAGAACAAGACAGCAGGATAAGATACTGAGGAAGTCCGGCAAAGCAGCTCACCCCATGCTCATCTGAATAAGGCAACAGGAGTATCACCATCATTGTCACTGCCTGAGTTTGACCACTACACTGTGGTTATGAAAGAGAATATCCTTATGTTGAAGAAACAGACTCTGAAGCACTCAAGCATTCAAGGGCATCATTTCGACAAACAATTCTACACATGGGAAATGTGTTTAAAAACATGGACAGCAAAGAACAAAACAACTGCAAAATAAAAATGCTAACATGCAGAGAATCTGGGTGAAAGATATGTGAGAATTCTTGGTTTTATTCTTGAAATGTTTTTGCAAATCTGAAATCAAAACAAAACTTAAAAAAGGAATACGGGACCAGGAGTCCAACGAACCCTGCCCACCCAGAAGCTCAGGACTCCCCATCTCCGTGCCTCAGGCTCCCCATCTCTTAGACTGGAGTCTGACAGCTGGAGAGGATTTGCGCGAAGTCAGATCCAGCAGTAAAGAGCCAAGCCACCCAGGTGATGTATGGCAAGCACCTGACAATGTTCACTATTATCATCTTGCATAACACAAAAGGATATGGAAACAGACAACAAGATAAATATCACATGTATGGAAACTAGATGAATATACAAGCTGGGTACAGGTGGATTTTTCAAGCTGCTTATCTACACTTCACAATTTTTCTTCCTGAATATTGTTATGTAGGCAATAAAAGTTATGGATACAAATAAATTTATGGAAATAAATAAAAGGGTTAAACTACACTTAGTATGCCCTGTTTAAGGAAGAGACTATCATAAAAATATTTTTAAACTGAAAGTACTTATGGTATAATCATAAGTTTCTATTATTTGCACAACGTAATCAAGTGGAACAGACCCTGTAAGCAATATGAAGTGCAACTGCAGACGAGTGCTTAAAAGCTCGACCTTAGCTTTTACTTACCCTTCAGTAAAATGGGGGTGATATACTTTCTCAGAATTATTATGAGAATTAAATTTTAAAAATTCACACAAAGTACCCAGTTTGCCACTTTTTAGCAAACGCACTTTGCTAAAAAGTGAACTAAGAAATCCATGGCCTGTATACTGTTTTTACTGTTCTGCTGTTTTAAAGACAAACATTTATTTAACTTACTCAGCAGGAGCTGTATTTTCATGTTGCAATCCAGGTGGTGTTTTCTGGGTTCTTAAAGCTATTTCAGCATTTTTTAACTCCTAATATAACAGAGGTTTTAAAAAAGAAAAAGCCAGTTAAGTCAGGCTGAAAATACCAACCATCTCAGGATTTCAACAAAACCACTCTTCAGAGCTTCATATGCTGTGAGAACATATCATGACTAAAGCTCCTTTCAGGCAGGACAAACTATAGTTCCATGAACAAATTTCATAATAAATATAAAATGAGCTGCTGGTCTATCTTAAACTATGGATTTATGTAGGATTCATGAAGTTTATTCATCCATAGATACAGACATTACTATTTTAAAACCTGTACTACACAACCATAGAGAACACTGCCGTACACAACACAAGGTAAATAACCTGAGGATGGTGACAGCAGCAGCACACACTGTGCACCAGGCCCCTCGCTGCAGGTTCTACTTCTCTAACCAATGTCACCTCATGGGGCTACTGTGGAAAATCACTGGGTTAATATACCTAGATTGCTTAGAATACCGCTTCATACCAAGTAAGCACTCAATAAAAACCAGTAACTATTACAGTAATTTAGAAGTACATGTGCTATGTGGTTTTCTTATGCATGAAACTTCATAATTTTAAAAAGACCTATTTCTATTTAAAAAACAAACAAACAAACAAATGAAAAACACTATAACAAAATGACACTCAAGCTTACCTGAGCGGTTTCTATTTTCAGTTTGTCAATATTGAGCGTGTTCCTCTGCAATCCACTGGCAGCCAGTGACAAAAGCTGCTTCAGAGCTTTAATATCTTCCTGGACTTTAAGCATTGCTTTTGAAGACATTCTACTAATTTCTTCTTGAACCTGTTTTTGTTCCTTCACAAATTTCCTAAAAAAAGGAAACTGAGTTTAAAAAAAAATACACCTTTGATTTTCTACAGAAAAAAAGTACATTTACCACATGTAGGTCAGAGTTTTAAGTCTGAGTGTTTTGAGAAGCAACTATTAAAAAAGTCATCTACAGTTCAGAGAATGGCAGTTACAGAATTTTAATTCCTTTATTTCCTTCATTCAATTGCTCTGCTTCTTTAACTTCTACAGGCATTCCAATGTTCCCCAAGTTTAAATGCTCAGGAGGAGGAGGAGATGGTCCCCCTGAAATCCACAGCCACCCCCCACCACCACCACGTTGGAGTCTGACTCAGCTCCTGATGACACCTGATGCACGTACTGGAGGTTGTCAACGTCCTGGCAGATGACAGCAGGCAGAGTCTCATCCTTCAGTGCTTTACTGTCCCTGAGAAAGATGCCACAGGCCATTAACACCCGAGATCATAAGAACCTGGCAGTTGAATTCTACTACAGTGTGTGTTAAAGCATGTGAAAAACAGAGCAAATGTTCCTTATTTATAGCCTTCCTGGATGATTTTAAAGTTCCTTATAAAGAGTAATAAACCTACACAATAACTAACAATTCAACTGACATGGAGGTTTCTGTTCTAAGAAGATTGGTATCTGTTACAAGTACACATAGATGCATTTGACTAAATGTTTCAGAACAAAATCAGAGAATACTGCAGGTGGGATGAGATATTAAACTAAGTTTCTCCAGCTCAAAAATCCCAGGACTGACATTTCGTTCAGTTCAAAAATATTATAGCATTCATTAAAGAAAGAAAGCCTGCCGAACTTCTCACAGTGAGATGCTCACAATACTTTTACTTTATTATTTTCTAACTTCAATCTGTTCTTCAACAAAATAAGACCTGGGGGTAGCTGAAAGGAATCACGACTACTTAACAAAGACAGGAATAAATGAAACTCTTCAAACATACACATAAAGTACATGGAGGCCTTCTCCCTCTTCAACAGCAGGAAGTGAATGGTGCTGGCACAGCAATTTACATATAAAATAAAAGGTACATACACATGTTTAATTTGTATATATAAATAAAAAGTGGTCCAAGAGTAAAGTTCCATGAGTTGTTCAATACTTATAAGAAGGCAGAGAGACACTTTACATATATTTGTGTTTGTTTTTATTATTTGATGAAAGGCCAACTACTTCGTAGAAAGAAATAGTTATAATTTTCTCAAATATCTTACCTTTCACAATCTCTCCACAGCCTATGTTTATTACTTTGTCACAAAAACTTCAAAATAATTTTTCTTCTAAATGCGTGTATGGTTCCATTTACTTCCAACCATACCATTTGCCCACAGTTTAATAAGTAAAACTCTTTAATTAAAATATTTTAGAAGTCAAATTGTAAACTTACTCTGGTCTTGTTCCTGTTTTATCACCTAGAAAATTGAAAAAGCTTCGTGTAAAAATATGCTATTTATCAGTGTATTCCAAATACAAGTTTTAAGTTAACACAAACTAAGATAAAAGTAGAAATGGTTAAGGATTTCTTAGACTGCTTCTTAAACAGTATGTGATATCATGACTTGTCACACTCTAATCACAGCATGTTACAGACATATATATAACTGTTTTTATGTACATATAAACAGTTATGCAGCTGATTTGCAAGTATTTCTTTCAAGGGAAAGAATCTTCCTTTTTCATCTATCTTCCCTGAAAAATCTTGCTGAGGAGTTTAACTCCTGAGAGCTTTATTTGACACTTTTTTAAGGCCCTATTATCAGGCTGTTCCATCTGAGTAAAAAACTAAGCTGCTAAAACATCTAAGGCTATTTTTGAATTATGGAATTACTACAAAGAAAATTAAGTAAAAACAAGATAGGACCTTGTGTTTAAAATTTTTCATTCAAAGAAAAATAAATCCAAATCTTCTAAGGTTAAAAGGATTTTATCAACTTTTAAGATAGTAATTCACCCTATAATATTATCTTCTAATAATAAAATCCATGTCCAATTAAAAAATTCCATACAGACATAGGACACTGAGTATCCTACAGCTTCATGCATTACGTCATTCTAAGTTCTTCAAAGAGGTTCAGTGCAGTATGTATGTATGCACTCCAGAGGAACATGCTTTCATCAAAACAAATCACACACAGAACCAACAACCACAGGGGGAAAAAAAAAAAAAAACAACTTCACAATGCATTTGGATTGGAAAAATTTTTTTAAAGAATATTAGGCATGCCAAGAGCACAGCAAGAAGGGCATTTTCATACTAGTTAGTGAGTAAATCTTTTTTGAAAGCACCTTCACAATATATACAATGGAACTCCAAAATGTCCCTCCCTTTAAGCCTATGATTCAATTTCTAGGTATTTGCCTTAAGGAAATAACCAAAATATGAACAAAAACTCATAATAAAATCAAACAGCATTTTCTGTGTGCCTGGCTCTGCTAAGGTTTTACAATCCTCAAACCTACCCCATGAAGCAGGGACTGTTATTTCCCCTACTTCATAAAGCACCAAGAGGATAAAGAGGTTGAATATGGTCACAGAGCTTGTGAACAGCTGAGCCAGGATCTACAGCCAGCAAACGGGCTGGCCACCACACTGCCTCTCTCTGCAAGGGTGCCCAGTACAGTGACACTTCCCAGAGCAAAGGTCTGGAGACAAACACTGACTGGAGGATGGTGGCTGACTGAATGATGATACATCCATTCATAAAACTGATGACAAGCACATTAAAATATTTGTAAAGAATTACTGACTCTGATTAAACCTTGTGATATATTACACAAGAAAGAACAGGTTACAAAACAACACATGGACCATGGTCCCGATTTTTAAATGTGTATTAATATATGGATTCAGATAGTTACGTAAGACAAACATACCTACAAATCTGAGTCCTTTACAAAAATAAAATCTTAAATGCATAACACACAAAATTTGTGAAATATAATGCAAACTTAAAAACTTCCCTGTTGAATATTTAACCAATAATTTTTCAGACACGAATTTAATTCCCTCAATAGGACTGTTAGAATGTAAAATTACAGTAACATTACTTACTCTTCTTATCCGATGAGCTACTAAAATCTATACCTCCGAGGCCTTCATTGCCAGCAGCTGAAGTAGCTGCTGTAGTTCCCAGAGTCAGGCCTAAAGCACTTTGTCCAAGTCCTACAAACAAGCCAAACATCACTGATAAAGTTCATCACCCTAATACATAATGACTTCCCCGAATGACCAACACACTCAACGCCTTTAAGTTGGATCCCAGCTTATCATCATGCTTGACTTAGACAAATAAAAAGAAACAAGTCCAGAGCATGCTTTGGACAAAGACTGATAATCTCACTTGTATTCAGTGCTATATGAAGTTTGGATGATGTGATTTTTATCAAGAGGGCCAGAATACATCTATTAACTGATGTACATGGACACTAGATTGTACTTGATGTTTTTAAAGCATATCAAAGTAGTTTTAGTGTGCACATTTTTCAGGTGATTATTTGTCTTCCAATCATGCTTTGGAATTCTATACTTCAAAATCATCCAGTACTGGATGTATAAATTAACTTGATGGGGGAAATAAGGTATTCAGTCAAATCTTCAAGTTGTACATTTTAAATATCTTACAGTTTTACTTGTCAATTATATTTCAACAAAGCTGGGGAAAAAGAAATAATCTAGCATGAATTTATAAGGTTTTTAGTATAATACAAAGCAAACAGTTTTACTATTAATGAAATTTAAAGAACTGATAGAAACTTGCAGTCGAAACATCAAAATTTCACATTCTCAAGTTCTTTTGATTAAACAAACAAACAAAAAAGACTTCACTTATTTAAATTCTACTTCACAGACAAAAGGACGTGGAAGAACTAGACTACAGTTAATCTTAAGTCATCAAAGTTAACTTAAGTCACCTTTGAATCAAGTTAAAACTTCAAAGACCCTGCCCTAGTAAATCATTTAAGTCCATGCATTCTCAAGCTGACATAAGTGTGTTCTTTTTAGACAAGACTCTATTTACTTTAAAAACAGAAAACAGCAGAATGTACTGGATAAGAGCATGGGATAAATGAAAACTGGATTTAAATCCTGACCATGTGTGGAAAACACACAGCTGGATAAATGTTATGAATTTTTTAAAAAATCAATGGCACTTTTAGGTTAACAAAACATAAAGTAAGCATTGAATAGTGTCAACCGAAACTCAACATAGAGATACAAAAGCAACCCTGACTCTTCTATTGTTTTTGTGTTTTGATCTCACTGGAATCTTTGGGAAAGATGTTTAAATATTTATCCTGCAAAGAAATGTATGCTATAGTAACCTAGTGATTTGGTTATTAGAAGATACTCACCAAAAAAAAAAGGAGACACCTAAAAAACTAATAAAATCATTTAATATTTGCTTTTAATGCCTTGCCTTCAAGGCACTCTAATACCCTTTTCTAACATCTGTAACAAAAAGCCATTCCCAGAACCCAGTCAGGGTCAGAAGGTCAAGTTCTCTCACAGTGAATTTAGAGGCTAAACAATTCAGTACTATCCAAGTGCCATTTATTCAAAAGACAAGTTTCTTTGGAACAGTTTGCTGACTCTTGAAACAGGTCCTTCTTTGTCTCCTTATCTAGTTATGTTGAGAAAATTTATTTCTAAAATATCAATATAAAATATTTATATCTAAAATATATAAATTGGATAAAAGATATCCAATTATGTATTAAAAACTTTATCATTCACTCTTCTGGAGAGTAGGTATCACACTTACCTGATGTTGCTGTGCTTGTACCTTGGAAAAGTGAGCCTCCCAAACCAGTCAAGGCCCCCCCTAAAGAGAGGCCTGTCGAGGCAGTGGTAGTTGTGGCTGCTGTTCCACTCAAGTTATTCAGGGTAAATCCTGTGGATGCTATAAAAAGTGAAAACTGTAAGACTTCAAAAAGAAACATCATTTCTAAGAACATCATAGAAAATACAAAGCATTTTCTTAAACTGATGTCAAGATAAAACTGGCTCTTGCGGAAAACTATTCACTAAAGATAACATTACATATACTTAATAACAGAGAGAAATATTACCTTTAAAGCAAAAACCAGTGACAAGCATAAGCTTTGGTTAATACTAGCATGGTATCAGTTGAGAGAGTACAGACAGTAATAGTTTTCAACCCAGACTACCAACTCCACACTCAAAACCAGATGACTCCTAACCAGGCAAGGTTTATGCACGCTTTATCCTCCCCTGTCACCAGAATGTTCCTTGAGAACAAAGCAGACAGGAACAGGTTCACACGTGACCTCTCATCCAGTACCCTGCTTTGCTCTGTAAAGAGACCAACTTCCAAGAGGGCCTCTGCTGCTTTCATGCTCAAGGCAGATCTTCACAAACCAGTAATTCAGTGCGTCAACACTGCTGAATGACTGAAGTAAAAATTTTCCCCAACTGAAGTTACCTTTTCTAAAGGTGGACACCTGTGTTCACTAACTGAATGAAATGAGAATAAAACTAGAAAATGCCACTATTCTCCAACAGCCTCACCTGCAGGAGTGGATGTCAGTGCAGACGAGAGCGTGAGACCGCTGGCCGAGGTAGAGGCGATGGGCAGCGAAAAGGGCGTGGCGGACGCTGCGGGTTTGCTGAAGCCTAAACTGAAGCCTATCGTAGATGCAGATGTCGTGGCTGCCGTTCCTGTTTTAAAAAGAATCCCATCTTACCATAACCGTATGCATACCGGTATCAATCAGGACCCTAAAAGTCTAAAATTCTACTTTGTGTAGATAGAACAGATATATGCACTTATAAACGAGAGAAATCATTCACCAAATCACAGTGGACACCGAAGAGGAAAATCCAACTGAGGTGGTGATACTGGAATTCACCTTCTGCCCCACCTCCAGAATTACCCAGAACAGCGCTTCCCCTTTCTTTTATACTCAACAGAAAAAGTCTTCCTTCTCCAAGACTAAATTAAAAGACCTCCTCTGCTGCTGGCAACTCTCCTCCTCTGCTCCTCTACCAGTGCCCAGCTGCCTCTCTTCTCCTCCCCATGCGGCTCCTCCAGTCCCCCCTGTCTATCTCCTTCCTCAGTTCACTTCTCTTAAAGTACAGCTGATTTAACAATGATTCAAGTGTACAGCAAAGTGATTCAGTTTTATAAATATGTACTTTTTTTCTTCAGGTTCTTTTCCATTACAGGTTATGATGAAACACTGAATTTAGTTCCCCGTTCTGTCTATTGATACTTCACACAAACCAGTTGTGTATCTCTGTTTACTTACTAAATCATACTCTATCTGGCTCCATTTTTGCTCTCTCACTTTCTAAAGCTTCTTGCCCACATTCAGAATCTCAACTGTAGGTTCATGGGTCCAAGTCGATATCTATCTGAGTCTCCAAAGCTATCTCTGCCTTATGTCCCTCTGGGCTCTACATGTCTCCCTATAAAAACTTCCCTAAACTCCCCACAGTCATCTGGGTTGCTAAAGCCGGAGACCATGAACATCCATGATATACTTTCTCTCCCCTGCATTCTGTCAATTCTACTTCAGGGATACCACCACCTCCAGCACATTCCGCTAAATCTCAATATTGAAAGCATCATGCAGACTCAAGGCCACAGCCAGAAGCAGTAGCTCAAAATTATTACACAAAGAAATTATGAATGACCTGCGTTTTGGCTTCTCGTGAAAACTGAGAGAAAAGAAGCCAGAAACCATGCTCCTGGCTTGCCCCCGCCACAACTGGAGTCCCTGCCAGGGTAATGTGCTTTGGACACATATAGGTTCTAAAATCTCACAAGAGGAGCCAACTGCTTGACCATGTAACCAATCCTGTCTAAAACTTCAGTGATAAACAGACATGCTTTCTGTGGATAACAGGCAAGCAGCATGCAAGTAAAGAAAGTCCACAAATCTTTGATTTATTTCAATTTTAAACCTGCATTTGGCTAAATGAATTAACTTTTGTGGTTTCTCACTGTCCTCTCATCTTTTTGCATTACGCCCTGGCATCAAGGTCAAGGCAACTGTCGCCCTGGCTACCCTCATTCCTAGCAGCATATCATGATGGAGAACTATTAGTATAGAGCTGGAAGGGAATCTAAAACCTTTCATTCCAATACCCTCCTTTGATAGATAACTAGCTGCCAGATAGGCAATGGCACCCCACTCCAGTACTCTTGCCTGGAAAAATCCCATGGACGGAGGAGCCTGGTGGGCTGCAGTCCATGGGGTCACTAAGTGTCGGACACGACTGAGCTACTTCTCTTTCACTTTTCACTTTCATGCATTGGAGAAGGAACCCACTCCAGTGTTCTTGCCTGGAGAATCCCAGAGACCGGGGAGCCTGGTGGGCTGCTGTCTATGGGGTCGCACAGAGTCAGATACGACTGACGTGACTTAGCAGCAGCAGCAGCATGACTGTCTAAGGCCTCACAACTATTTAGAGGTACAACCGATGCTTAATTCCAAGTCTTTTGGCCTAAAGTTTGGTACCTTTTTTCCATTAAAAGAGCTTAAATGACTGAAAAATATAACTGTGAAATAAATTTTGACAAAAAAATTCTGTATTTAAATTTTTTTCTGAATTTGAAAAGGATTACAGTCATCAATTTTTTTATTTTTTAAACACTCAGATACTGAAAGGCTCTTTGAGAAGTCAGTATCTGTTATCCGTATCAGGTCCTCACATGCTGTCTTCTACAGCCCAACTCTGTGAGAGACCAAGAATGAGCAGGAAACCACAGATCTGGGACCTCCCCTCAGAAACCCTTACCCAGAGTTAATCCTGAGTTATAGTTTTTGTTATTGCTGGAGACAAAAAGAGAAATAAGCTTGAAGCATCAGTGGAAGACTGCACTCCTTTGCCCTGTCATAGCGGAGGATTTGAAACCACCCTGAGGGAGCTGTAACACTGCTGGTAAGACTGACGGGCAACACAGTATCTTCCACCACAATCACAACTAACACTAGCGTTCTTCCTACAGCACTGGTTCCCTTATTACAAGCTGTATATAGTTTGGTTAATTAGGGACTGAGTTGTAAAATGCAAGGAACTACTGCCTATAACAAAATCAGGCAAGGAGAAAAAAAAAGCTGCTCCCAACAGAATATCAGCACTGCCTCAAGAGGCACTCTCACAGCACTCCCACATCCTTCCGTGGCCAGTGCCACAGTGAGGCTGGCAGCTCAACACCAAAGGCGGCAACCGAGACCAAGAGGCTCTGTGGGCAGAGGACAAAGGTAAGCAAGGAAGCAAACTTTTAAATGGTGGCGCCAGTGAAACCTATTTTTGGCTTATAACAAAATATTTTTTTTTATTATTATTAAAATGTCTACCAGAAAGCTTTACCTCCTGCCCTTTCCCACTGAAACTATTGTTTGTAACAGTAAAAAAAAAAAAAAAAATCTAAGACATCTCTTTGGGATGTAAATTATAATGTTACAGCAAAATAGGAAACTGACTGTCCCACATATGCTAAATTAATGTCCAAACTCTAAACCTGACTTAATCTTCACTAACGTAAAACACTGTGTTATGTAATCTAACAAACTTTTGAATTACTTTAATTCATTATATTTAAGAAGATTTATTTTATTTCATCCTTAGATATATGTGTGTTGTCCCTCCTTCACTGAAGTAAATCACAGTTAATGGCTGGCCCTATTTCTGGCCCTTTCCTATCAGTATTTGCTATTTTTTTAAGTCTACCACCAATGATGATTCTTGTAAAGAGAGAAGACAGAGGACAGAACCTGCAAAGAATCAATATCCCAAACCCACTCCCTAGAATGTGATGATCCCCCTTACCTGTGGTCGTTCCTCCCAGAGTGAACCCCGTGGCAGGTTTAGATCCGAAGAGGCTGGTTCCAAATCCACCAGAAGCAGATGTTGTAGCTGGAGTGGCGGTGCTCCCAAGGGTCCCAAAATTGAGCCCCACAGTAGGGTTGCTTGTTTATAAAAAACACAAGGTAAAGTCTACTAGAGCCAATACTTGTTTAAGAGAAATGCAAGCTAGCTCTTCGAAGTTAGTATCTCACGCATCTCCACAGGTTACAAAAATAACTAACAATTTACCTTTAACCAACCAAGCTCAAATATTTTTCTTATCTCTTTAATAATAAATCCACATATAAAATTATCCTTTAAAAAAGGCAACATCATTCTTCAAGAAAAGTAGGATCTAGAGCAGCTAGGATTTCAGATCCCAAAGAGTTATAAACAGGATCACACATATTCTGCTCTCACCAGTTTTTGTTTGAAAGCTGACGTATTTTAAAACAACCATAGGAAGTCCTATAAATGTGGATCATTCTCCTTTTGAACTAAGTATGTACACTTCACACTGCTAAGCTCATTTGTCCTTCCCCAACTGCTACAGGAAACACATGACCAGAAACAGAAAACTAAGTCTAAGTTGTCTCCACCACCTCTCTATCACTATATTACCACCACTGGGACTGGGGGTGAGGAACACAAACAGATGTGTCCTGGCACAAGGAACCTGCAAAGCAAAACTACCCTCTACCACAACAATGTGAAACTGGCAGAGGTCAGAGCTCTTCAGAGCCTCTGAAAGCTTAAAAAAGAGCAGCTGACAATGACAAGTAATGTGAACAAAGTTCACAGCTTTTCAACTGTTCTTAGCAAGCTGCAGAGGCTCAAATTTGCTATCTATAAATGGGAGAACAAATTATGAAAACAAGCCAAAATATCTTGACAATCTGAGACTTCAAAAATTATGTAGTAGAGTTGAGAGTGATTATAACCTGTATAACATAAAGGGAAATCCCGCTCATCCTATGCCCAAATCTTTATTTCTTCTCTCTCTGCCCTTCCACATAGACATAAATGGCACAACACAACTCAAGGTCAGTTTTAAAAGAATCTTCAAAGCCTGCGGCATTTCAACTAAAGGGGCAGGCAGCAGTGACTGGGCCAGGCTCCAGTACCAGCTCTCCAACCTCCTGGCACTTGTGTGACATACCCTTTCTGAGCCTCTATTTCCTCATAAGCAAAATGGGAATAACAAGGATTTTCTATAAAGATTTAGAGATTATGAAGAGCACATTAACTTCAATCAATAAATGTTGTTGCTACTGTTATCCTAAGGAGCACTTATAAATTCAACTAAACACACTATGTACAAGGTATTACGCCAGGAAATCACTGTGAGAGGAATAGAGAGGGAAGAACTTTTTAAGGAAGGAGAACTTGAAATCGGTCATCAGCACTGAGCAGGAAGAAGGAGATGGTGCACCCTGTGTCTGTCCTCATCAGCAATGCGTGCGTGCCCCTGGTACACAAGCACAGGGGGCTGGCAGAGCAGGGCGGCAAGGCCTCACCCACAATCACAATCAACTGAATCAAATCACATTCTACGAAACAGAATCAAATTAAGAAAATGTTTATTATGCTCCCCTTGCTCCGAAACAAATCAGCAACTCCATGTTTTTGCTGCTTTTCCATGAACATACAAAAGATACACAGTGAAAGTATGTACATTTAAGACAAGTATTTAAAATTTCTTGACAATTTAAGACAAGTGGAGACACAATGAAGTGTTTCACAACTTCACAAAGTTGAAAACATTACCAAAGAAAATACATCAAAGTGAAATCTTACTTCACCAGAGAAGCAAAGGAGAAATTTCCCTGTGGCAGAGAAGTTCACTGAAAAACAAAAAGCTACCCCAAACCTAATCAATTACTGTCTTAAACAATATAATTATCTGCCAATTCCTCAACAGAATGTGTTGTAGAAAAGCCAGAAGACTGAGGCAGATCTGGAATGGAATCTTACCTTCCCTGCTGGCCTTACTGTGGACTTCAGAGCTAAACTAACAAGTGACATTTACAGAGTAAACCAGCTCATTTCACCCAGCAACCCTTTGAGATAAACAGTATGTTATCATACCCCTTTCCCAGATGCGGGAACTGAAGCTTGGAGAGTAACTTCCCCAAAATGATTTCCCAAAAGAATGTTAGGTCTCCAAACCAGTACTTCAATAGGCAGGTGTTAGACCATCTCTTCTTTTATTAATTTCCCAAGACTTTCTAAAGTGTGTATAAATTTTTCAAGTTTATTAATCATTCAACAATTATTTATAAAAGCCGTTTTATATGGCCAGGCACTGTCACAGGGTCTTGGAGTGATAAATGAGCTTAAGACCTTGACCTCAGGAAGTTTCCAACCAGAGAAATATTTATCATTCATGCAGGTGGTGCTAGTGGTAAAGAACCCGCCTGCCAATGCAGGAGATGTAAGAGATGCAGGTTCAATTTCTTGGTCAGGAACATTCCCTGGAGGAGAGCACGGCAACCCACTCCAGTATTCTTGTCTGGAGAATTCCACAGACAGAGAAGCCTGCTGGGCTATACAGTCCATAGGGTTTCGACAAACACACCAAAGCAACTTAGCGCACAACACTGACCATGTATGTACTGAGCTCCATTGTGTCTCTTGGAAAACCAGCATGAAAAGATCATCATGGAGCTTACACTGTACTGCTGAGATCTGACAATAAACAAGTCAACAAAAAATGAAATGAACTGACCACAACTGTTTAAGTGCTTTGACATCAGGTAAGGGACGGAGACCCCTCTCTGCTGACAGGTCTTAAAAAGCCTCCCTGGGCTGTAAGCACCTGAGGCCCACAGCAAGCATCAGCTCAGTACCACAGGTGGCAGGACAATTTCAAGCAGAGGGAACTGCCCTCAAGTTGGAAGGGGTTTGGCCTTCACCTGAGGAACTGAGAAAACACCCAAGCTGTGTTTTTCAAACTAAGATCAGGATCCACCACAGGGGAATAACCAGCATTTAAAAAAAGAAAGGAGAAAAAAAAAAAGAAAATAAGAGTATCAGGTCAAAAAAGAAAAAGATCAAAAGATCAAAGTGCATAGAAAATATCAAAGTGTAAGGGTAGTATCTTTAGTTGAAACTTTGTTTCAGTTACTTATTGGTGTGCCTGCAGGCTTTTTTTGTTTTGTTTTTTGTGGTTTTTTTTTTTTTTTAAGTGGACCTATATTACTGAATAGGAGCAAACAAATGAGGTGGGCTCAGGATATCTGAAGAGGTTCCAGACCGGGTCTGGTGGACCATGCTAAGATTCATTTTTATTTCATTTGGAGAACAGCAGAAAATCATTGATGAAAGGCAATGGAAACAAAAAATTTTACTCACCCTGGCGATAATGTTAGGTAAAAAAAAAAAGCTGATGTGAATGCAGCTGAGACAATTGGGATCCCAGGTAACTAATCAAAGTAGAAGATGGAAGCAGTTTTCATCTAACATGAGAAAGGTCACTGGTTGAGAACTTGGCAGGAATCTTAAGTATTTTCATAAGAATGTAAGCTTCAGGAGAACAGGACTTATTTTACCACCTAAAAGAGAGCCTATTACATAGGAGCCTGTTCTACAAATGACAAGAGCCTACAACAGGGTGGTGTCTCTGGAAGTAAAGCAAATGGAAAGTGAAGCATTAAAAAGATCAGGCCTTACTGATTATGAGGGAAGGAGCTATTAAGGAAAACTCCAGATTTCTGACCTCACTGCATAGTCTGTATCCCCCTCCCTTTTGGTACAGACAAAGCTATTGGTTTTGTTTTGGTGTGTTTTTTTGGCCTTGATAATCTACAACCACATTCTTCAAGTTTCAGGAGCTATCTTGTAATTCATTCTACACACGCCTCTTGATTTAATGATCTCCTCCACTTTTATGTTCAAAAGATTGAATTTAAGATTAAATCTCACATCATTAAAAAGATCTTTATCTTAATTGCCTCTTTCTGGAGATCAGCTAGCCAAATGGTTGTCACACTTTGCGGGGGGGCGGCGGGGGGGGGGGGGGAGGCGGGCGGTGGTGAGTAGCAGGCTCCACAAAAAACGAAGACGATGGAGCCTACATTTTACAAGACAAGTAAAGAACAATGCGAGTCGACGCAACGCCCTCACCTGCGTTATACTAATTTGCAGAGACTGTTCGAAATTACGACCAATAAGTGCTGTAACAAGTATTTGAAACAAACAAAAAAACCCCACAAAAGCTCAGATAGGGTTCCATGAAGCACAAAAGGTTTGAAACCGTATTGAAAATAACCAGGAAATCATTAACGACCCAAACCACATATCCTGCAACGGCGTCTCAATTATCGGGGACAGACTTGACATTGTCCCCCCTTAAAATTTCCTATTGTCTTTTTCTAACCCCAACAAGCTGAGATCCACTCAGCCGCTTGACATTCATGGGCGCCCTCAGTAGAGCGCCGGGATGGGCCCAGGGAAGCCGCGATGCCGCCGCAGAGCCTCCCCACCCAGGCCGCCCACCCCCGCCGCCCGCGACCCCCAGGCCGTCCCCAGCCCCTTAGGGAGCCCCCACAGGCCCTTTGTCCCCCAGGCCGCCCCCCACAGGCCCCTCGCCCCCAAAGTCTCCCCCCCACAGGCCCCTCGTCCCCAAGGCCGCCCCCGCAGGCCCCTAGTCCCCCAGGTCGCCCCCCATAGACCCCTCGCCCCCCAGAGACCACTCGTCCCTTAGGTCGCCCCCCACAGACCCCTCGCCCCCAGAGGCCACTTGTCTCCTAGGTCGCCCCTCACAGGCCCCTCGTCCCCCAGGCCCCTCGGCCCTCAGGCTGCCTCCCGCAGGCCCCCACCCCAACTCGCCCCCGCCTTCAGGCCCCAGCCCCCGAGGCCGCCTGCCCCCAGCCCCGCCGGGAAAGAGGCCGCTCGCAGTTACCTGGACGTCCCGGTCCCGAAGGAGAAACCTCCGCCCGTGCTGCTCCCGCCAGCGGCCACGGTGGAGGAACCCAGCGTGCTGCTCCCGAAGGAGAACCCTGTGGACATGGCTGCGGGCTCCGCGCGCCGTCGGCAAGCTAAAGGGTCGGCACGCCGTTCCCGCCTTAAGGCCCAGGTGGGCCCGGCAGCATCGCTCCCGCCGAGCCGCGACCTGGCGCGAACGCCGAGCCCCGCAGCCGGGAAGACAGGCTTGAGGGCGGGGTGGAAGCCGCGCCGCGCACGTCTGAGCTGGTCGCGCGCACGCAGCTCCGGAAGCGCGCCCGCCGCGCAGGGGCTGCTGGGAAGGGGCGGGACCAGCGCGCCACGCAAGGCGCCCTGGGACGGACGAGGGCGGTGCCCGGAGGTCCCGCTGGGATAGGGCTTTGGTTTCAGTTCTGTTGAGTTTTAGTCAGTTCAGTTCAATTCAATCGCTCAGTCGTGTCTGACTCTTTGCGACCCCACGGACTGCAGCACGCCAGGCCTCCCTGTCCATCACCTACTCCCGGAGTTTAAGTCGGTGATGCCATCCAACCATCTCATCCTCTGTCCTCCCCTTCTCCTCCCGCCCTCAATCTTTCCCAGCATCAGGGTCTTTTCAAATGAATAAGCTCTCCGCATCAGGTGGCCAAAGTATTGGAGCTTCAGCTTTAGCATCAGTCCTTCCAGTGAATATTCAGAACTGATTTCTTTTGGGATGGATTGGTTGGATCTCCTTGCAGCCCAAGGGACCACCAAGAGTCTTCTCCAACATCACAGTTTAAAAGCATCAATTCTTCGGCGCTCAGCTTTCTTGAATCTCGGTTATTGCTTATATCTTTGCCGCCTGCCAGGGAAGATGCGCAGTGGACCGTACGAAAAAAGTTCCGAAGCGAGAACGATGTAAGGGTTCCGTTAAGCAAATCTTACACATAAGAAAAACGGGGTTTTAAAGAGATTCCCTCCGGCAGGAGGATGAAGAAAGGCTTGCGGGCTGTGGTGCATTTGAGTTGCACCAAATGTAGATGCACCTTGTTTTTCCATCAGAGGTTGTCACGTTACTCTTGAAAAGGATTTTCCTACCTGCTGTTTTTTCCAGTAAAATGTATTTTATAAGCAACCGCCGTATTTGCTTTCCAAAACAATTCCCACCAGGACACTGCCTTGATCAGAAACCCAATGACTCTTTCCTTGTGGCACTCAGTGGCTTATAAGTCACGTCTCTTTATAACCTGACATCTCAAAGCTCCCGTTAATGCAGCATTTTCTCCTGCCTTGAGCTTGGGCTACCTGATATGCACTGAACTGTTTCCCTCTGCAATTCACATGTTGAAAACGTAATCCCCAATGTCCTGGTAGTCATTTGAGATGGAGCCTTTGGGAGGCAATGGCTGGATGGCATCACCGACTCGGTGGACATTAGTTTGGGTGAACTCCGGGAGCTGGTGATGGACAGGGAGGCCTGGCGTGCTGCAGTTCATGGGGTCGCAAAGAGTCAGACACGACTGAGCGTCTGAACTGAACTGAACTGAACTGAAGGCTTAAATGAGGTCGTGAGAGTGGGACCATCATGACAGGACTGGTTCCCTAATAATGAGACACCAGATACAACACTGTAAAGCAACTATGTATCTGTGCATGTGCATATTCGAAATGTTTAAATGGATCGGTCCTGTTGGGCTCTGCGACCCCATGGACTGTAGCCCGCCAGGCTCCTCTCCATAGGATTTTCCAGGCAAGAATACTGGAGTGGGTTCTGATTCCCTTCTCCAGGGGATCTTCCCAACCCAGGGATGGAACCCGCCTCTCCTGCATTGCATACTTTACCACAGAGCCACCTGGGAAGTCAAAGCAACCATACTTCAATAAAAATTAATTTCAAAAAAGAGGAAAATTTATTTTAAAGGAAAAAATATTTGTTTTTAATTTATAAAAGTTCTATTTGGTTCTTCTTCATGTCTGCTAGATCATTAAGAAACTATTTTTTTTCTCCATACACTGCAGATATTTTCATCATGTCTGATCTCTTTAAACATAATGAGCATAATTTTTTTTTAACAAACTAAGCCTGGTAATTATAAACTCATTGCCACTTATGCTGTTCTTGCAAATTCTCTCTTTAAGAATTGTTTCCTCTTGTGCTAGTTACTTTTATGGTAGCTAATGATTTTCCCTGGAAAATTAATTGTGAAGGTTATTTAAAATTTATTATAGAGTGGCATTTCACACACACACACACACACACACAGAAAGGATTTGTGTTTGCTATGCTAACATTCCTTGCTGTCCTTCAGTTGCTAAGTCATGTCCAACTCTTTGCTACCCCATGGACTGCAACATGTCAGGCTTCCTTGCCCTCCATCATCTCCCAGAGTTTGCTCAAACTCATGTCCTTTGAGTCGGTGATGTCATCTAATGATCTCATCCTCTATTGCCCTCACATTTCTAGGCACTAATCCCAAACGTTTAAAATGATATTCACAACCTGAAAGTGTTTTTGAAAGTCTTTTAGGTGGGAGGAATCTAGGTTATATAAATTTATTCAATGACCTTTTTAGGTAAAGGTAAAATGTTAAGGTAAATTTCCTGCAGTATTCTGGGCACTGGATTGGTTGAGACTCCTTCTGGTCCTGGCTTCACATAGGTAGAATCTCCCATTGTGCGCCCTACCTGAGATGGGCCCTATGCTTTGACTCCTGGACTTTGGGTGCTGTGAGAGTGTCAAAAGAGGTACTAAAGTCACCTGATTTGGAAATGGCCCTTTGGCAGGAATTTCTGCATCCTGCTTACCTTTCTGCGTACACACTTTCCCTTCTATTTTGCACTTGTAAGTCCTCACTCTCTTCTTAGTTATTTGGTACTTTATGGAATTTGATTTTCTATTTTATTTATTCATTCATACATTTATTTTGGCCATGCTGGGAGGCATATGGGATCTTAGCTCCCCTACCAGGGATCAAATCTGCACACCTGCATTGGAAGGGCAAAAGCTTAACTGCTGGGTTGCTAAGGAAGTCCCTTGATTTTCTATTTTAGATATTATTTTACTTAAAAAAAAAAAAAAAACCAGACTCATCTCCTAGCCTATCAAATTACCACAAATGAAACTTTTAATGGATTTTGAAAAACAAATCAATACAGAACAGTGTTAAGAAAACAGACTCTAGAGTCAGACTGTCTGGCTTTACCTCTGGAATCTAGGCTTTATCTGCTGCATGATGTTGGGCAAGTTACTTTATTGTATTTCACTTTCCTCATCTTTAAAATGAGAAGGATAATAGTAATTTCCCCATAATACAGATAAAGCACTTAGTACTCTTTCTGACACATGGTAATCATTAAAGTGTTAGTATTGTTACCTTTCTATGAGAACTGAAAAAAGAGAAGATGAGAAATGACAGGAGAAGAGAAGGGGGAGATAGAGTTTTGATGACACGTGTATGAGGATGTGAAATGGAGAAAATGATAAAACCTTGGGGGAAAATAATACAGAGAAAGGTTTTTACTTGCTTGGACTCATCACATAATTTTTAAGAGATGATGATATTAAACTATAGAGATACCACGCTTTACATCGCAATCCCATAATACTGGAGATTGTGCTGGATTCAGACAAGACTATATAAAATACATCTGATTATTTCCTTAACCTAGACTCATCTACTTCAGCAATATGTGAACCGTGAACTTCCTGATGTTCAAGCTGGTTTTAGAAAAGGCAGAGGAACCAGAGATCAAATTGCCAACATCTGCTGAATCATGGAAAAAGCAAGAGAGTTCCAGAAAAACATCTATTTCTGCTTTATTGACTATGCCAAAGCCTTTGACTGTGTGGATCACAATAAACTGTGGAAAATTCTGAAAGAGATGGGAACACCAGACCACATGACCTGCCTCTTGAGAAATCTGTATGCAGGTCAGGAAGCAACAGTTAGAACTGGACATGGAACAACAGACTGGTTCCAAATAGGAAAAGGAGTACGGCAAGGCTGTATATTGTCACCCTGCTTATTTAACTTCTATGCAGAGAACATCATGAGGAACGCTGGACTGGAAGAAACACAAGCTGGAATCAAGATTGCTGGGAGAAATATCAATAACCTCAGATATGCAGATGACACCACCCTTATGGCAGAAAGTGAAGAGGAACTCAAAACCCTCTTGATGAAAGTGAAAGTGGAGAGTGAAAAAGTTGGCTTAAAGCTCAACATTCAGAAAACAAAGATCATGGCATTCGGTCCCATCACTTCATGGGAAATAGATGGGGAAACAATGGAAACAGTGTCAGACTTTATTTTTCTGGGCTCCAAAATCACTGTAGATGGTGACTGCAGCCATGAAATTAAAAGACGCTTACTCCTTGGAAGGAAAGTTATGACCAACCTAGACAGCATATTCAAAAGCAGAGACATTACTTTGCCAACAAAGGTCCGTCTAGTCAAGGCTATGGTTTTTCCAGTAGTCATGTATGGATGTGAGAGTTGGACTGTGAAGAAAGCTGAGTGCCAAAGAATTGATGCTTTTGAACTGTGGTGTTGGAGAAGACTCTTGAGAGTCCCTTGGACTGCAAGGAGATCCAACCAGTCCATTCTGAAGGAGATCAGCCCTGGGATTTCTTTGGAAGGAATGATGCTAAAGCTGAAACTCCAGTACTTTGGCCACCTTATGCGAAGAGTTGACTCATTGGAAAAGACTCTGATGCTGGGAGGGATTGGGGGCAGGAGAAGAAGGGGCCGACAGAGGATGAGATGGCTAGATGGCATCACTGACTCGATGGATGTGAGTCTGAGTGAACTCCAGGAGTTGGTGATGGACAGGGAGGCCTGGCGTGCTGCAATTCATGGGGTCACAAAGAGTCGGACACGACTGAGCGACTGAACTGACCTGAGCTGAACATCTACTTCTGCTTTATTGACTACGCCAAAGCCTTTGACTGTGTGGGTCACAACAAACTGTGGAAAATTCTTAAAGAGGTGGGAATACCAGACCAGCTTACCTGCCTCCTGAGAAACCTATATGCAGGTCAAGAAGCAACAATTAGAACTGGACATGGAACAACAGACTGCTTCCAAATCGGGAAAGGAGTACATCAAGGCTGTATGTTGTCATCCTGCTTATTTAACTTATATGCAGAGGACAACATGCAAAATGCCAGGTTGGGTGAAGCACAAGCTGGAGTCAAGATTGCCAGGAGAAATATCAATAACATCAGATATGCAGATGACACCATCCTTATGGCAGAAAGCAAAGAACTGAAGAGCGTCTTGATGAAAGTGAAAGACGAGCGTGAAAAAGCTGGCTTAAAACTCAACATTCAGAAAACTAAGATCATGGTATCCAGTCCCATCACTTCACAGCGAATAGATGGGGAAAAAATGGAAACAGTGAGAGATTTATTTTGGGGGGCTCCAAAATCACTGTAGATGGTGACTGTAGCCATGAAATTAAAAGATGCTTGGTCCTTGGAAGAAAAGCTATGACAAACCTAGACAGTATATTGAAAAACAGAGACATTACTTTGCCAGCAAAGGTCCGTCTAGTCAAAGCTATGGTTTTTCCAGTATTCATGTGTGGATGTGAGAGTTGGGCTACAGAGAAAGCTGAGCGCCAAAGAATTGATGCTTTTGAACTGTGGTGTTGGAGAAGACTCTTGAGAGTCACTTGGAGTTCAAGGAGATCCAACCAGTCCATCCTAAAGGAGATCAGTCCTGAATATTCATTGGAAGGACTGATGCTGAAGCTGAAACTCCAATACTTTGGCCACCTGATGCGAAGAGCTGACTCATTTGTAAAGACCCTGATGCTGGGAAAGATTGAAGGCGGAGGAGAAGGGGACGAGATGAGATGAGACGGTTGGATGGCATCATCGACTCAATGGACATGAGTTTGAGTAAACTCCGGGGGTTGGTGATGGACAGGGAAGCCTGGAGTGCTGCAGTCCACGGGGTCGCAAAGAGTCGGACACGACTGAGCGACTGAACTGAACTGAGATTCTCGTGAAAGAACTGCAGCGCAGACAAAAGCGGAAGTATCGAGAATTGGTGCTGTCCCCTGATAGGGTAAAGGGGCTCCAGGGACTCCCCGTCTCTCCCTCACCCACCGAATGCTCTGCACGGCCGGTCCCCACGACCTGGTCCACGGGGTAGAAGTGCAGGCCAGTCGCCATGGAGAGGACCACGCTTTCCCGGGGATCGGAGAGCCTGCACAGGCAGGGGGCGCCGTGCGTCCCGCCGAGGGCCCGGGCCAGTCCGCTGCCGCTCTGCGCGCCGCGCCGCGCCCTTTCGGCGCTCCGGGGTTTGCGGAAGTGTTTCCAGGAGACGGCGGGTGGGCGGCGCATGCGCGGCGGGTGCGGCGGGCCGCCGGGGGTGCGCGCCGGCTCGGGGGTCCTCCGGTTCACCGTGCGGCGGCGGCGGCAGGTGGACACCTCGTCGGGATGGAACACATCCGTACGACCAAGGTGGGTGCACGGCGGCTGGGCGCGGCTGAGCGGCGTAGGGCCCAGCGGGCCGGGCGGCCTGGGCGGGTTTTCCGTCAGGCGTTGGGCGCCGGGGGCCTGCCGTCAGTCCCGAGGGGCCAGCGGCCTCCCCTCGATCACCTGCTCCACCTCACTTTCCCGGGGCTGGCGGTTTCCGGCGCCGCTTCACCCTCGAGGGTCTCTAGAGTCCAGTCAGGTGCACAGACGAGGTCCGGAGAAGGGGAGTGTGACCCCACGTCTTAACGTGTCTGAGGGAAAAGCTCTGCAGCTGAGCTCACGAAACCCCTCGCTTCAGTGTTGTGTGTGAAGGGCACTCACTAGGGTTGTGATCCTGGGACAGCTGAGAAAACGGAAGGGAGTGACATCAGAATATCGGCGGCTTGCTTGACCGTCGGCAATGAAGTTCATCTTCAATTTAGGGCGGGGGAGGGGAAAACAAATCGAGATCAGAAGCATTGAATGGCCCACCCGGAGCCTTTAACAAAATCAGGACAAGGACCTCCTGTGAGCCTTGACTCTCCCTCCGGGTTTGAAGCCATCAGTCACTTGTGGCCCATCCTCAAGTTACAGCTCCTGTAGGGAAAAGAGCAGACATCCGTCTTCTTCATCTATCCCAGGGAGAATCTGAGATGGATATCATTAAAATGTTTCTCAAACCTTCCTAAGGCGGATTTATATTAAAGCTTTTTAAAAAAAAAAAAAAAAAGAAGAAAGAAAAACATGGCACATGCTCTATCTAATAAAATTAAAGATGCTAAAAAGTAATCCCATTGGAAAAAAATTTCTCTTTGTATGTTTAAGAGAGGAAAGGTAAAGTAACTCTGGAATTCAAGTTACTGCCACTTAAAGTTTGAAGATACAAGGGTGCCTAAGTAAAGAGGCAAAGTCGTAGAGGGTGCAGAGGTTGAGAAGAGGACTAGCGTACCCTCAGACCAGGGTCTTGTCCTGGTTTCCAGGTTCCAGGTGTGTGTTAGGTAGTAGCTGTGTGCACCATGACTTCCTTCTGTGCCCAGTTGCACCTCTTCATTGCATCTTTCATCCTGCTGGCCAAAGTGTGGAGCACACAATGAAAAAATAGTAAAGAGTGAACTGAATTGAAGCAATCAGAGCAAACCCTACTCCTCAGGATTGGTTAGAGGGGACAGAATGTTAGAAAGTGTTTAGGATCCCTTGGCTTATTTTAAATCTTTTCACTTGAAATTTATGATGACTATATATCTTTGTTTCTATTTCTATGGTTGTAGCAGCCCTCATGCTCTTAAGCTTCTTGCCCATGACTTTCATAACTACCAGTTGATGGACTTTAATTTTTTAATTTTGTCTTACCTTTTCACAGTGGACCCATACTGGTGGTTTAGTAAGGTCTTTTTATGAATTTTTTAAAAAAACTAAAAGATTTCTGACTAATTTCTTATAAACATTACTTTTCAAGTGTGCTCCTTTATTTCTTTGCGTTATTTTTCTAGCTTTAGACCACTCCTGCTCTCTTAAGTGCCTGTGAGTGAACTGCAGTTAAACAGGTACTTCTAGGTACTGTTACGTGTCGGGCCCACGGCAGTGAGCTGGACAGACCTTCTGAGAGTTGCTTGGTGAACTGGATAGCCTCCTAAATTATAGCTTATTCCTAAAAGATTTTTGTTTGTATTTTTTGTTTCCAACCTTTTGTTTCTATTACACATAGCCTTCACCTGGACAGTTAATTTGCTGCAAAAGTAACTGTAAGTATTGGAAAACTAAAAATGAATTGCTTTCAGTTTATTTAGCTGTTTTGACCTGTGTAGTTTAGTCGCGATCAAGAATTGACTGTCAGTAGTAACTGTATAGCTAGTGATTTGTTCTGTGTTGTTCAGACTGGCTGTATTTGAGAAGTGATAATTACCTGTTATTGAGCAAGGGTATGTCAGAATAGCCAACTCTACAATGTGATTTCACAATATTTACAATTCCCAAATATATTAATTTATACAAAATCATCACTGATCTTTTACCCCTGCCCTTGGGGACGTTATCTCCATTTAGGGATGAGGAGGAAGTCAGCTTCAAGAGTTTAAGCGACCTTCCCAGTTAGCCTGTGAGAGGTAGAGCCAGGATTTACCTCAAAGCTGTCTCACCCACAAACTACACAGTGGCTTTTCCATTGCCTCTCTGCTTTCAGTCTGTTTGTTCAAATGTGTTAATTCAGAAATCTTAATAATTCTAAGAGCTTTTTCTTCCCCAAACTTCTTCTTGACATAAGTAAATAAAGAAATAGTATTGCCTTTGTGCTGTTTTAGTCATTTTAAAAATTATTGCTTACTAACCAGAGATGTATCAGATAAAGTATTTTACCTGACTACTAATTAGATGGCTTTATAGTTCTAAAATTTCGGATCAGATATATTATCCTGTTGTGGTCACATTTGGCTTACTAACTGTATAGTGTCAATAAAGATGTCAAGTCTGAATTTGCATTTCTGAAAGTGCATTTCCAGGCTGTATTTATGAGCAGCTCAGCAGCTGTCTCTTACTTTGAGCTCTAACTTCCCCTAATGAGAGTCTTGCCAGGAAACAAAGGGAGCTGTGCAGAGACGGTCCTTTTTTATGCATCCTCTTTCCCCGCCGCCAGGCCCCAGTGCTTTGGCTGACATCATATGTTTATGCCAAATGATGTTGTGCTGCTTGTCGTGAATGGAACGTTACAAAGTGGAATGAGAGGATTTTCCTTGGTGCTCTGTGTATGAAAGACCACTTCCTAGAGCTGGCTAAAGAATGGAATATCCCTTGAAAATCTGATCCCATTGAGGCTCGAATTGAGTTATTTCAAAAGTGATGCTTTCTTCTTAGCTTGCTACGTGCCCCCATTTTTTTTGTAAATGCATGTGCAAAGGTTATTACTAAAGACAGATAATTTGCTTGAGTAGCATTGATACTTTATAATAACCTTTATTTCCATGTATATGCATTAGTTCTCTTTTCTTTAGAGCACTTTGCTTTAATTGCTGCAGGAAATAAGACAGATGAGCTTTTATATCCAGGTATCACTGTTGACTGACCAGAGTGTCCTTTTTCAGCCGAGCCTCACACAGTTAAGGAGGAGTCAACAGTAGTTGATTCCATTGTTTTAAACATGTTTATATTTTGATGAGAAGTGTGTGGTATAATAAAGTTAGATTTTTATTTAAGAAAAAGTGGTCCTGAGCAGTCGTAGTTTACTTTCCTAACCCTGGATAATAACGTTATTTATTTCTTGACTTGCCAACGTACAAAATACATTGACTCTTGGATATGAAAAATGATTATGTTTATTGATACCACACCCCTCCTCCCTGATTCCTTTTCGTATTTATGTTAAATTTCTTACAGAGTTTTTCTCTACAGGCTGTATTTGTTGCTGTAAGTAATACCAATGTTGTTGGTGGCTTATATATTACCCAATATATGTAAAATTTAACTTTCAACCTTAAGTAATCTCATCTTTTTGAACAAAAGGAGGAAGCAGTTTGAAACTGTACATTTAAGTACTGAGATAAAAAGAAAAAGAATTTATATGACTTTGTAATGAGAAATAACACTTTCTCTTTTTCAGGTTGAGCAAGTGAAGTTACTTGACCGGTTCAGTACCAGCAACAAGTCGTTAACAGGAACTCTGTATCTCACAGCCACGCATCTGCTGTTCATAGATGCTCATCAGAAAGAAACCTGGGTGAGGAGGGCCTGTGCTGCGCTCGTCACTGTACTTATAGTGATGGACTCGCACCATGTTTTCTCTGAACATGTGCAAAAAATGCTCCTGTTGGCTGGCTGTCTTAACTGAGGAAATTTCACAGTCATGTGATTACATTTGCCCTCCTTTTTAAATAAAGCAGTGGTGTCACTGGAGTGAGTGGCAGTCTTTCTCAGTGGTGAATTGTAAGCGAAGGCCAGAAACCGCAAAGTTCCCAGGTGAAGAGTTAGAGCTGCCTCATCCCAGTAGTTTGGGGCAGCGCAGCATTGTGTGAAGGAGCTTGATGCGTCCTGAGGAGCCGAAAGTCGGCTGTTATCACCAGAACTTAGGGATGCGGGGGGACTTGAAGCGAGGCTAGGGGAATGGGGAATAGCATGACTAGATGGCAACAAGTCTAGTTTTTTTATAATTGCCTTTTTTTTTTTTAATTTACTACTGTATTGAAGTATTGTTGATTTACAGTGTTTTGTTTTTTTCTGTCATCCGGCACAGTGACTCAGCTTTATGTTTACATACATATGTATATTCTTTTCCATTGTGATTTGTTACAGGATATTGAATATAGTTGCCCGTGCTGTATAGTGGGACCTTGTTTATCCATCCTATATGTAATAGTTTGCATCTGCTAATTCCAAACTCCCACTCCTTTCCACCCCTACCCCTCTGCCCCCTTGGCAAACACAAGTTTGTTTTCTATGTCTGTGAGCCTTTTTTTGTTTTGTAGATATGTTGATTTTTATCGTATTTTAGATTCCACATGTAAATAGCATATGGTATTTGCCTTTCTGTTTTTGGCTTAGTATGATAGTCTTTAGGTCTATCCGTGTTGCTACAAATGGCATTATTTTGTTCTTTTTTATGGCTGAGGAGTATTCCCTTGCATATATGCATGTCTTTATCCACTCATCTGTCAGTGGGCATTTAGGCTGTTTCCATGTCGAGGCTATGGTGAATACTGCTGTTGTGAACATAAAGTGCGTGTATCTTTTCGAATTGTAGTTTTGTCTGGGTATGTGCCCAGGAGTGTCATTGCTATGTCATGTGTCAACTGTTTAATTGCTTTTCAATGGTCACTCCTCTGCCTTGTAGATGATGGCTTAGAGAAGGTCAAGAGTGGCTATGGAGAGAGCCTGCGGAGGCTCTTTGCAGTAGCTCAGGTGGAACAGTGGGGACATTGCACCTAGGGCCACGACAGTGGAGATGGAGAGGAGGGTGCAGGGTGCAAAGATGTTTCTGAGGTCCTGTTCTCAAGCTGTGATTGTGTGTGGAACGGGTGCAGGGGTGGGGAGGTATCAGACATGTTTCTGGCGTGGGCATTTGGTCGTTTAAAAGCTGTAGTTTGATGATGAGCGAATGTTTTCTTATGCTGTAGATACTGCACCACCATATTGCCTCAGTGGAGAAGCTCGCTCTGACGACTTCTGGGTGCCCCCTGGTGATCCAGTGCAAGAACTTCCGGACCGTGCACTTCATCGTTCCCAGAGAGAGAGACTGCCACGATATTTACAACTCTCTGTTGCAGCTGTCAAAGCAAGGTGCTGTTCTTCAGGACCAAAGCTTACTTCTCAATTGACGTGGATTCTCTAAGCTGCTTTTCAGTATCTCATTATTGTTATTTTGCACTTTAAGTTACTCTTAAGGTCATGTGCACTCTATTCCAAAAAATTTGTCCTATAAATAGTTAGAAACTTCTAAATTATAAGACTGGTTTCCAAAGAAGGTATTGTTGTTGTTCAATCACTCATTCGGGCCTGACTCTTTGTGACTTCATGGACTGTAGTTCGCCAGGTTCCTCTGTCCACGGGATTCTCCAGGCAAGAATAATGGAGCGAGTTGCCATGCCCTCATCCAGAGGATATTCCCGACCTAGGGATCACACCTGGGTCTCCTACATTGGCAGGCAGATTCTTTACCACTGGGCCACCAGGGGAGCCCAAAGAAGGGGTGATAATAAGGAAAGAGCGAAACATTTAAAACCCCTGAAAAACCATAGATTTATGTGGATGTTTTAAAAGTCTGTTGATCACCTGAAGCACAGATTTTTTTTTTTTAAAGTGGGTATCTCACAACCGAGAGAAATGACTTGGAAATTGATTCCTAATTAAGTTAAGGGCAGTCAGCCTCCTCTGATAGCAGTGGGGTTAGTACATTTAATCCATGGGAGTGGAGCCTGAGGGCATGACCTCTGCTTTAGCAGAGGTGGCAGTGAGCGTGTGACATACCCTAAGGAGGAATCACATCACTGCTTATGCCCCTGGGGTCTGCAGGCTTCCTTCCAGGACATGCTGGAATCATGCTCTCTCCTAGAGGTGAAGCACGCCGATTCCTGAATGTTCCTTTGTGTGGAACACCTGGGTGGCAGTGGTCTGGGAGCAGGTCCATGCTCACTCCCCTCTCCCAGCCCTGGAAGCCTATGCCATTGATCCCAGTGTCCCCAGGGCAGCCTGTCTTGCACCAGGAATGGCCCTGTGACTTTGGGGCTTGGCCTTGTTCAGGAGTAGGTGGTCTCTAGAGCTCTCCACAGCCTTTGCTGGTTTGGGTCCACACTGTCCCCTGGTGGGGTGTGTGCAGCCTCCGGTTCTGTATGCCACCTCTAGCTTTCCACTAAGTGCACACTGGGCTTCCAGTTCACATCTCATTTGGGGGATGTCTCCTTGTATCTTTAAAATTTTACTTTTAGAAAAAGGAAATATTGCAGTGTAGTATTTAATGTGTGTGTATTGTTTACTAGCTCTTGTTGATTTTATAAACTGAATCTCAGATCAATATGTGTGCCTTTAGGTATAATCATCCATTTCAAAGAACTGAGGTGTTAAGTTGTATGTTCAGATGTTAGCCGTCTCTTTGAAGATTTTTTAAATAGAGAGATAAAACTGAAAAATTACTCTCATTTGTAGCGTCCTAAGTCCTAGAAGTTGCCTCTTAACATTCATGTGTTTTGTATACTGTAGCAAAATATGAAGATCTCTACGCATTCTCTTATAATCCCAAACAAAACGATGCCGAAAGACTGCGGGGGTGGGAGCTCATTGACCTCACCGAGGAGTACAAGAGGATGGGAGTGCCCAATTCCAACTGGCAGCTGTCTGACGCCAATCGAGAGTACAAGGTACCCATCTCCCTCTCCAGAGGTACTCAGAATGCAAGGTACTGGAGTCGGAGACCGTCACAGCAGTAACTTTTATTGTTCTTGCGTTTAGTGAGTTTTAGAGGTTTTTAAAGGTGATTTTTAACCTGGTTCTAGAACTGTGAGTAGAATCGTTGTGTTTTGTTTGATTTTTACAGATTTGTGAAACTTATCCCAGAGAACTGTATGTGCCCCGAATAGCAAGCAAACCAATAATTGTTGGTAGTTCCAAGTTCCGGAGCAAGGGGAGGTTTCCTGTTCTCTCCTACTACCACCAGAGTAAGGAGGTAAGGAGCTGCTCTGAGCTTGCTAGTGGGGTGCGAGTCCTCTGCAGGTCTAGGTGTCCAAAAGGACGCCCATCTCTACACTGAGAGGCCACCAGCCGTGCTGCTGACAGAGAAGTGCTGACCTGGCCTTGATCACGTTTCTGAAATTTTGAAACAAAATTATCCTGAAATACGGAAACTTTCATACTTGTCGTCTTCCTCCTCTCCCCTTTATTAGAAGTTTAGTTGGGTTTTAGAAGGGAGCACGAGGTAAAAAGTAAAACTTTAAACAGAAGTTCCTCATCAGCTTTTCACAGAAAAGTCATAGGGCTTTTATCACTCTCATTATAGCCTTTGTTTGACACACCCATGTTTGTGTACATTTTTTAAATGGGAAAACAGGGCTGAAAATATATATTCAGTGCCCAGGTTAACAAATACAGAAAATAGGTCTGTATCCTCAGGCAATCCTTGTTTTCTTCTACTATTTTCTTATATATCCATGGTTTTATTTTGTGTGTGAGTTTAAACTGTGTGAATGTGAATTTACGTGTACTTTTTTCCTTCATGATACTATAATTGTAATGTTTGGGTAGGGTCAAGTTGGAGTTAATAAGAATGAGGTTGGAGAAAAAGTATATGGGTCTAAATCTTAGAAATCTTTTTTAAGACTTTAAACAACAGTAAATAATCCAACACACATGGCTTATTATAGATATTTTTGCCCTCTTAGATTGACTGTATTTTAACCAAATTTGAATTGAAACTTATTTTTCTTGTAAGTCTCTTTATATATAAACATCAGTGATTTCTAATTAGATATCAGAATGACTTTGGAAAGTAAAAGTTCAAATGTTGCTATTTTTAAACATTCTGTTCTACATTTATTAACTAAATCAGTTACTTGAACTTAAAAGAATCTTGTAACCCAGAGCACAGAATGCAGGTATCTGGTTAGGTTACCTGATAGGGAATCAAACAGTTGTTACTTCTTAGGACCAGAGAGTTTGTTTTTCTTTTTTTTCCATCAAACTCTTGAGTAAGGAGGTATTCAGGTTTCTTAGTAGAAGAGACTATTGAGAAAACTTAGGTAAATGTCAACATATTGGAAAGTATTGGATACAAATAGGATTTGCAAGTTGCAAGTGAAAGTAATAATCGCTCAGGCATGCCCGACTCTTTGCAACCCAGGCTCCTCTGTCTGTGGACTTCTCCAGGCAAGAACACTGAAGTGGGCTGCCGTTTCTGTCTCAAGGGGATCTTCCCAACCCACGGATCGAACCTAGGTCCCTGCATTGCGGGCAGATTCTTTACCATCTGAGTCATCAGGAAATCTAATCGTCCTGTCAGCTTTTAAAGAGATTGCACATTTGATTTTAATTGTGGGTTCTTTCTTTTAAGCATGTTTTTAGGATGTATTTTAGACTTCTCTGGATAACCTGCTTTCTCTTTCTGTAACTAGGCTGCCATTTGTCGCTGTAGTCAGCCACTGTCTGGGTTCAGTGCCCGGTGCCTCGAAGATGAACACTTACTTCAGGCCATCAGCAAGGCCAACCCAGCCAACCGCTACATGTACGTCATGGACACCAGACCCAGAGTATGTGTCCAGTACAGCCTGGCAGTTCACTGTCTCTGCTGATGCAGTTAGTGGGAGCCAGGCGCTGTGTCCATGTTGAACATGCTGAATCCTAGTTTTAAATGAACTGAGGCTAAGGAAGTCAATCTTTTACAGGATACCAACTTAGGAGACCCAGTTCCTGGTAACCCAGGTTGTGATTTTTTATGTCTTCTGATACATGTACAAGTTTAGGAAAGCTGAATTTTATATTGGGAGCTCTAGGTGGTGTATCAGCATTACGTTATTGTGAAGTATGTTGTGAAAATTAGAAATTCTCACTACTTTTCTTTTCATTGAATTTTTAATTGGCAAAACACTTTGTTAAAATGACATTCCTTAATATGGAATATTCAAGAAAATAAGGAAAATAGATAGTGAGCTAACTTAAGAAACATTGAACT
This sequence comes from Bubalus kerabau, assembly GCF_029407905.1. Classification (NCBI taxonomy): domain Eukaryota; kingdom Metazoa; phylum Chordata; class Mammalia; order Artiodactyla; family Bovidae; genus Bubalus; species Bubalus kerabau. Next base: position 34,468,257 of record NC_073635.1, read on the forward strand.
GGAGAACTGAACTAGTGAACTAGTGAACAATAAACAGTTGTTCTGTTAGGTATCTATCATGTCAGGATAAATTTTTATCTTTGGGACAAATGTCCGAATCCCTTTTTCCTTTTGTCAATGCAGTAAAACAAATTCATGTAGGATCCTGAAACTAAAATAATTCAAATCCTCAACAGTAATAGCTAACATTACTTTTAATTTTTATTGTAGCATCGTGTGCAGAGCTGGTGGGCTACACAAAAGGACATTGGCAGAATTATAGTGAGGATTTCTTCAAAAATCTGGAATGATGAGAAAATAAGAGAAAGCGATGAGAAAAAGAGAGTGAGCGATACAAAACACAATTTTAGGCAGCTTTGTTGAAAGGAATCGTAGCTGTTTTAGAAGTAATTCTCATCATTATGCAGTTTTACAAAAGATAATGGAGAAAAAGAAGAAAAGAGTAATTTGTGTAAATTATTAAAAGTTAGAGATTGCTAGTTTGATAATCTTTGTTTAACAAAAAGAGACTTTCTTAGGAGTCAAGAGTGTTGGTGTTATCCCTTGTAAGAAAAATTTTGGTTTACTTCCTAGTATAATTTGAGTGGGTTAATTGCATAGCACTATTTTTAGGTAATATTAGATATAAAGGATGACTGTAATTTAAGTCTTTCTGAACATGAGGTCTGAGGGTGATTTGTTTCTCAGGCCCTAATATCTCTTATATAATTGATGACTACACAAAAAATGTATATCTGTATTTGATTGGTGTGTTTTCCTAGTTAAACCCGAGTAGGACTAATGTGGAAGCATTTTTTAAATACCTAAGTCTTGCCTTAGTTATCATAGCTCCCAAATGACCAGTGAGTCAGTAGACAGTGTAACTGTACTTCTCACCAATCTGAGCCCCTGTCCACTGCAAGAAAAGCAGCTTTCTCTTCCAGTTCTGTTTCATCCAGCTCCTTAAGACTGTTGACAAATGTCATAACATACCACAGGAAATCCCAGTCTGAAAGAATTAAACATGCCAGATATTAACTTCTGAGAGCATTTGATCTAATAACCTAAGACCATGGCCCATAGGCGGTCTTTTCTCCCTAGAAATCAGGTTGTTTGGGGCCCAGTTCTTGGAGCTGTATCAGGCTGTCTCATTGCATACTGTGGGGTGTACTGTGTAATCTGATCCCAAGTGACCTGACCTATGTTTCAGCTGTGCTTCAGGGTCCCTGTGGCTTTCTGAGTGATCAGGTGCTCCAGGCTTATTCTGAAGTGAGTCTGAAAGTTCATTCTCTAACAGCTCTGCTCAACACTGAATCGTGTAGGGTTTAGATGGGATATAATTCTTTTATAAATTTTGAAATACTACAAACATATGGAAGACTGGCTAAATACACATGTGAATCAGTTTCATGAATTATGCGTGGGGAATTTCTTATCTGATCCTTATGTAGCAAGCATGTTGTTACTTTATAGGATCCTCTGTATTTTGAATAATATAGATGATACTTTTCAATTATTAAAAAATGGTAGCACATTCAGTTTGATGACTTCCTTTAAACTCTGCTGGCTAAAAGGTGGTTTATTTAGTGTTTTCATGATATTTGGTAAATTAAGTTAAAAGAGAAAGGCAATTTGTCTCTAAATTTCTAAAATTTAAAATTTTAGCTGAATGCAATGGCCAACAGAGCAGCTGGAAAAGGTTATGAAAACGAAGACAACTATTCTAATATTAGATTTCAGTTTGTTGGAATTGAAAATATCCATGTCATGCGGTCCAGCCTTCAGAAATTATTGGAAGGTACGATTATTGCATGCCTTCTAGGCAGCTTTATTCAACAGAAACATAACGCTTGTCACAGTATAAAATTTAAAGTTACATGCTTAAAAATTTTCTAGTAGTTACATTCAGACGTGTAAAAAGAACAATTGAAATAAATTTTAATAACAATATATTAAAAACATTATACTAACATGTAATCAGTATAAAAAATTAGTAATAATATGTTTTGGTTTTTTCAAACTCTTTAAGACCTAGAAATTGGCTAGGGTGTCTTTTATACTTGCAACACATCTTAGTTTGGAATACTCACATTTCAAGTGTTTAATAGTGATATTTCAGTAGTGGCTACTATATTTATTGGGCAGTATAATTCTAATGGTTTTACAAAAAATTGCTATTGTTTAGATATTTTCATCAGTCAGTACCATGAGGATTTAATATATAACAGTATTCTGTTTAAATATTAAGCTATCTTTCCAGTCCTGATATGGAATTTAAAAAACTAAAATATCAGACTATTTTTAATTAAACACTTGTGTTGCAGATTTTTTAAAAGGGACATTGGAACATTTTTTTTCTTTTCAAAGCACAAGGAATGACAGAAAAATGTACTCAAAAGTCCATTAATGAGCTTTTAATAGCATGTCTCCATGTGTAAAGAGTCTAGCCTGTTTGTTTTGTCTTCTTCTCCAGCTGGCTCCCTGGAGGGGCTCTTGAATAGAAGTGGGGACTCAGGCTCCTTCCTAACTGGACTGTCTCTCCCCTTGCATCCCTAACTGGACTGTCTCTCCCCTTGCAGTCAACGGTACCAAAGGGCTTTCCGTCAACGATTTCTACTCTGGTCTGGAGAGCTCAGGATGGCTTCGTCACATCAAAGCTGTGATGGACGCTGCAATCTTCTTAGCCAAAGTAATGCTTCATCACTCACATTCAATCATGGTCTTTCCGTGGTTGGGAAGGAACGGGTTCATTCTGTGGGATGCTCGTATCCATCACAGTCAGATCGCTGTTACTACATTCTATCTCTGTAGTGAGATTTACTTTAATTGGAGCTTTAAAAATATCATATAGCAGTTAATGTAGGCACTTCAAAAGAAAATCCGCAGCACTTTGAAATGACATGCTGTCTGTGGTGTTTGTTTGTTTTGTGTTTGGTCTTGTGTTTTGGAGAATGCGCTCTGACAGCATTGTCACTGCAGCCCTAGCGCTTCTTCGTAATGCATACCTGCTAATCTGGTTTTTGAGTAAGTAGAACTTACTGACTTACGTAAAATGTGTCCTGGTAGAATGGAAGTGTGTGGTCTGTCTTTTCAGGCAATCGCGGCTGAGAGTGCGAGCGTGCTGGTGCACTGCTCTGACGGCTGGGACAGGACCTCACAGGTCTGCTCCCTGGGCTCTCTCCTGCTGGATCCCTACTACAGGACGATCAGAGGGTTCATGGTAAGGGCTTGCTTGGCCAGGCCAGCGGAGACAAGCAGGAGTCATTTTGATCTTTACGTCTAAAGAGCAGGGTATACCTGGGCTCCAGCTGGTGGAGGACCAGCTGGTAATGTCCTGTAACGCACAGGACAACCCTTCAACAGAGGGGTACCTGGCCCAATGTCTGCGGTGCTGAGGCTGAGAAACCCTGGGCTAGATAAATTTCCACTTGTGCCATCTCTTTGACAAAAAGTTTTAAACTTTTTTTTCCCCTGCAAAGTATTGCAATAGAACTATTCAGCATTTCTCCCTGGTTTTTAATCTAACAATGTAACTAACGTAGTAAGACAAGACATAGATAAGAGTCCTTATAAATTATATTCCAGAGGAAACTTTGTATTTAACACACCTTCATTTCTCAGTGGTAGGTATACATTAAGTGTTAAGTGTTAGTTGCTCAGCCTTGTCTGACTGCAACCTCATGAACTGTAGCCCTCCAGGCTTCTCTGTCCACGGGATTCTCCAGGCAAGAATACTGGAGTGAGTTGCCATTCCCTTCTCCAGGGGATCTTCCCGACCCAGGGATCGAACTCATGTCTCCTGCATTGCAGGCAGATTCTTTACCTTCTAAGCCACTAGGGAAGCCCAGGTACACATTAGGAAGCTTGTTTTAAATCTGAAGAGACAGTTTCTAGTTGGACAGATTTTGTTTTGTGGCCCTAAAGTCCTGGCTCCTGAGTTTTGTTTGCCTTTTTAACATATGATCAGATTAACTCGTGTTTCAAACTTTGCATCTTAACTCAGGGCAGGTATACAAATGAAGAGCTGGTGAACAGTTTTCCTTGGTTTAGAATCACTCCACACAGTGCCAGCTTAGCAGGGGAAGGTTGGACACCCTCAGACCCCTTTCAGAATCATTGTATTTGTGGTGCCAACATACTGAATCGGGGACAGGCCAAGTGGAAGTGCTGCTGATAAAGTGCAGTTCCACCTGCCTCCAGTGTGTGAGACAAGATGTTTCCTTGGCCGTGTTTCACTTTCATTGTCTTGATGTCCAGATGAACTCAAGCAGTGACCAGCGACTGTGTGAGAACCTCCCAGTGAGGACCAGTGAGAACTAAAGTGTGGCTCCTGCAGGGGCCTGCAGGCTGTGCGAGGGGTGGGCCGGGTGCAGGAGAGCAGAGTGGGTTGCAGGCCTGAGGAAGAAAAGTGTGGCATCTGGACTTCACCCTCCCTGGGTGGTGAGAGCTGTTAAATGCAGGAAGAGTAACGTGTTCAGAACTGTTTTTTAAAAAATGGTTTGATGTCTTGAATGCAGAGGGGTGGGGATGGAGGCTAGACTTGTTGGAAGCTGTTAGGATGGCTTAGGGAGAAAAGAGGGCAGAGCTAAGGCAGTCCCACACAGACGGATGGAAGTGGGGGGGGGTGCCAGGTCCACCTCCGGGGAGGTCCAGACAGCAGAGTAAGAGCTGTTCCGGGACTGGAGGTGGTGCCAGAGAAGAGTCCTCCTCTAGGATGGTGTGCAGCCTCAGGGCTCAGTTGCAGGATGGATTGTGCCATTCTGCTCTTCACTTGGACAGCAGGGGAGTGAGTTTAGTGAGAAGGGTACTGAGTTAAGTTTCAGAGGTGGGTGTGTCAAAGGGCAGCAGGGAGCCCACGGTAAAGTCCAGGGCTGCAGGCGGAAGAACAGGTGCTGGGAGTTGCGGGTGTGAGTGTAGGGAAGCTGGGATCTGAGCCCGGGCACTGTGACGTCAGGGTCTGCACCTTACCCTCGAGTGCTGTAGCCTCTTGGAGAGATTCAGGACGAAGTCAGAGGAGCTGAAAGTGACAACTTTGACATCGAAAAGGATGTACTTGGTGATTATATAATGAAATTAGAAAGTGTGTTAAAAACTACAAAGATAATATTGTTGAGATTAGACTGAAAATAATTGGAAGCCTATTATTTTAGTAGAGTTGTAATAGAGAAAACATACAGAGTTCATTCAAGAGGTTAGATATCAACATTTGAATTTGAATATAAAGTTTTCGTTGGTTTCTTTACCATTATTTTTTCTTTTTTTAAAGTATCAATATTATGGAAATGATGTACAGTAAGCCAAAAGATTTAAACCATCCACCCCTGTCTACCACCCAGTAACCACTGGTAACCTCCTGGTTTGCATTTTCCTAACCTTTTTCTGTATGTATATCATCATCACTCATACAAAATGCAATAGTGTTTTATAATATGCTTTCCACTTAAAATATAGTATTTAAACGCAACTGAAAAAAAATAAACTTAAGTCACAAGACCACTATACTTCCTTTTATAAATGATTTTCATTTTCTGTTAGGCCAACCTGTAACTCAGGTTCTTGCTGGGTTTTGCCTATAATTTAAACAGTTTTATTTGCCACCATAAGTTTAAAAAATAATGCATTTTTAAGATAACAGGATTAAATCCATTCTAAACAAAAAAGGAATTGAAGGGTGTTGTAAAATGGATTTTACTTTTTCTCATTAAGGTTTTAATAGAAAAAGATTGGATCTCCTTTGGACATAAGTTTTCAGAGAGGTAAGTCACAATGTACGTTCAGTTATTTTGTAAAATTAATAGAACTAGTTTAGATGACCAGAATGTTCTGGTTCTTCATGATGGGAAATGAGAGTGGTGTGGGTTTTTGTATGAAAACTGATTTAATTTTTTTTCTGTCATTTTTTTTTTCAAGTCTCATACTTTAATTAATTCTTATGGCAGTTTAATTACCTTCCTTTTTGTCTGGATTGTAGTGGTTAGAATGTAATAGATCCTTTAAAACTGGTTGAAAAACTCATAAATTCTTTCAATAGAAACATGACAGATTTCGTTTTTTTTTTTTAATGTCAATATAACAATGTTTTAGGACTTTTTTTTCTGGATGGGGGGATATGTATTTAAATTTAACAGTACCCAAACAATTGACCTCTTCCAGTGGCATTTTCAAAAGCTTGTACTTTCTCGGGGGTTAGGTGTGGCCATTTGGATGGTGACCCAAAGGAAGTCTCGCCGGTGTTTACTCAGTTCTTGGAGTGTGTGTGGCATTTGACCGAACAGTTTCCACAAGCCTTCGAGTTCAATGAAGCGTTTCTTCTTCAGATCCATGAACATATCCATTCATGCCAGTTTGGAAACTTTATTGGGAATTGTCAGAAGGAAAGAGAAGAACTCAAGTAAGACAGTTGATTGAAATGGGCTTTTTTTTTTTCCTATTTAGCTGAAGTCTAACTTGTAGTTGAACTTAATCTTGACAATATGATATAGAACTGGGTCTTAACATGAATATTTTGCTGTCTGTATTTCTGCAGCTGAGTAAGCTCTGAGCACCCCTCATGTTCTCAGCTAATAGTTAAAAATTTGTTTTGAAGTGTGGTGTCTGTGCAGACAAGTATGTATAACCTAAGTGTGAAAAATTCAGAGGTGAATTTGTGAATTTGTTAAACTGTGACAAAAAGAAAAAGGGGAAACTAAGTCTATGTGGGAAATGATTACCTGCTTTACAGGAGAGTATCAGCATCTCTGGGAAAGGTCTTCATGTTTTTCTCATCACATCAGGTTAAAGGAGAAGACGTATTCCCTGTGGCCATTTCTTCTGGACGACCAGAAGAAGTACCTCAATCCTCTCTACAGTTCCCAGTCTCAGAAATCGGCAGTTCTGGAGCCAAATACAGTGTCTTTCAATTTTAAGTAAGGTGGCATTATTGAAATACTTAATTATACTCAATTTTTCTCAGACACAATTTGTTGAAAAAATTTTTTCTATTTTTTTGTCTGTTTTTGTCATAAAGGTTTTGGAGAAACATGTACCACCAGTTTGATCGAACATTGCATCCTAGGCAGTCTGTATTTAATATAATTATGAACATGAATGAGCAGAATAAGCAGTTAGAGAAAGATATCAAGGACTTAGAATCTGTAAGTATTCTGAAGCATCTTGTGTGATATATTTGGAATATTAAGTTAGTTTATTTCCTTATTTGTGCTCTCAGTCTAAATCAGTATATATAGAAATCTCGCCAGTACCTATGGTTGCTTCAAAATCAGATCTTCTCTGCCTTGAAAAGAGGTTAGTTCAAATCGCATTTTCTGAATTTTAAAATATATTGAAATATTTGAAGTATGTAGAAAAAAGAGATATAATGAATATTAGGATATTCACCACCTAGCTTTGTGAGATTTTAGCATTTGTCGTATTTGATTCAGGTCTTTCCTGTTTCTCTGTGAAGAAAGGAGCATTACTGATCTGTTTGTAGAGCCTGCGAGCCCCTGCTGTGTCCTCCCACCCGCTCTCACTGCACTGAGCCTGGTGTTGGTCCCTCCTGCCCATGTCTTTATGCTTTCTCTATATATGCTTGTATCCACAAACAATTTATCGCAAACTTTTGTTTGGCTTAATATATTATTTTTATTATGTATTGAAAAAACACAGAAGAAAACAGTTTTCTATAAAGGGCAGCAGACTACACGAATGCCCAGTCCCTTCACTCCACTTCAGGAACCGCATATTTTAAACTATACAAAGGCTGTCACACTCATGCTTCACCTGGCTCTGCATTGTTCTTAAACTTGTCCATGTTGGTACATGTAGCTTTAGTTCATCTGTTTTCTCAGTAACGACTACCTGCTATTCTCTTTTATGACTATGGCACAGTCTGTCAGTTCAGCTACACTAGACATTTCGGTTATTTGCAGTTTTGGATTTCTATCACAACAGGTGAAGTTGGATGACTTTTCATGTTTTTGTTGGCCATTTGGTTTTTCCCTTTCTGCATGCGAATGGCCTGTTCAAACCTGTACTCATTGTTCTGTTGGTGTATTTGCCTTTTTCTTACCAGTTTCTAAGAAGTCTTTATATACTAGATACTAATTTTTATTTAGTTAAATATATCACTAATGGCTTTGTCCAGTCTTTGTTTTTTCCATTTTCTTGATGGTGTGTTTTATATAGATACTGTAAATTTTAATATAGTCAAATTCATCAGTCTTTGTTTTACACCTTTTTTAATATCTTTTTTAAGAAATCCTTCCCCACCCTAAAACATTTCTTTACCATTATATGTAGCCAAAAAGGATCAGTAAGTACATGTTTTAAAAAAGCCTAACCAGTTGCTATATCTCAGTGAGACTGTCCTGTCTGCCTTTCAGGCAGGGCTGTTGCTGGTCGGCTCTCAGGTAAGGAGGCCATGACCGCGCGAGTGACCTGTCGGAGAGGCCCCAGTTTTAGGTGGCACAGGAAGGTTATCTGGAGATCAGTCCGAGGATCTGGGGAGTGTGAACTCTGCCAACGAATTCTTTTGAAATCTGTTAAATAAAAAACTGTCGTGTGCTAGCACCTGTTGTGCTCGCGTAACAGACCAGTGCAGGCTCACCACAAACAAAGCTCATCCGGCCAGCAGATCTTCAGCTAAACGAGTGTGTGTTTGTCACATTGTACAGCTGGGATTTCAGGGTGACCGTCTCATACATATTTCTTACATTATAAAATGCTTTCTTTTTATCCTTTCTAGGAAGTGTATGTGCTTTTCAAATATGAAGGTCTAGTGACCCTCTTCTCTCAAATATACTTTCCATTGCAAAAACTGTGAACAGTTTGGATTCTCAGTCTTGTCTCACCTACGCTAGATTTGAGTTTTTTGAGATTTAATTTTGCATTGTATATAAACAGAGCATTTGCAAAAGCAGGATCTTTTTCTAGCTTTTATCTAGTATGTATTGAACATGTGGGGTGTGCAGCTGATAATTTCTTTCAAATTTGACTTTGTTCTAGCAAATTAAGCAACGTAAAAATAAGCAAACAGATGGAATTCTCAGCAAGGAATTGTTAAATTCAGTCCGTCCTGAGTCACCTGCCCTCAAAGCCACCCTGAGTCTCAAGGAGCAGGCTCTGCTGCCTGTGAACGATGTTCTTCGAACTATAGAGGGCAGCAGCCCTGCAGATAACCGCTACAGCGAGTACGCAGATGAGTTTTCCAAAGCCGAGCCTGCGGTGGTCAGCCTGGAGTATGGCGTGGCCAGGATGACCTGCTAGGCTTGAAGAGGGCTTTTTGGAGAGGGCTTTTTGGCTGCCTGCGGTGCGATTATTGTGAGGGTGGTCTGTGTGCGTGACATGAGGAATTTGCCTGATAATGATCTTAGAGTTTAATAGGTTAATCGTTGAAGTCAGGGTGACAGCTACTCTTGTGAGAGAAGTCAGTTTAATTGCATTTCTAGCAAAGAATGAATGACTTTCATTTCTGTAAGAAGCAGGTGATACATTGGCCAATGTACTCCAGACGCAGTTTGTACAGTATACTAGTAAAGTGACCTGTCTATATGATTTACATGTTAATTGCAGCCAAACATGAATAGCTGTCCATAAGTATAATTTGATTGCTAGAAGACTCAACTGACAAAGCCATCCCTCACTTAATAATTGACATGGCATGTACTTTCAATTATGTAACTATGAATGTTTGCAAATGTTGCCTATTAGTGGTGTTTATTGTTGAAGTGCCATGAAAAATATTTCTAAGAAAGCCTTAAAACCTCAGTTTACTCATTAATCATTACATCACTCTTAGGTTTTATAGCCGAGAGCAGTGGTTGGTTCTGTTTTGCTTCATCAGCCTGGTTGTGCTTGTGAAGGGTTGCTCTCATACCCGCAAGAGCTGCAGGCCCTACGGAGACAAGGTCGAGGGACACTGCCAACCTCAGGTGTGACTGGTCCCACTTCCGGAGTCAAAACAACTAAACTGGCAGTTTAATTCTGGTTACTATTTGTTTAGTGCTACATTTCATGACCTATTATTCACAGCTTCGATTGTTGGTTTCTTGTGCTTACATTTGACCGTCTTTTCTGAACAGATTACTGCATCCTATTGATTCTTATTTTGTGGTTGGCCTTATTCCTTGGATAACTGTTTGAGTTTACAAAGCTGAAGCTCTAAATTGTTATTAGAAACAATGAATAGGACATATATGTATATTTGCAAACTGTTTTATCTCTCAACAAATTGTTCTTCCTAGAATAAGTTTTCAATTTACTCAAGAATCTTTGGGTTTAAAAAAGGGAGTACAGATAGTTCAAATTTTGCTTGGTTGTATGAGTTTTTCTCTGTGACACATTTTTTTCTTCTCTGTTTTCATAGAAGAGAAAAAAGGAAAATTAACACAAAGGTAATGTTTAACAAAAAAACTCAATGCTAGGAAGAGTGGCATTTTGCCATGTTACGGTAACTGTTTATTCTCTGTACTAGTACATATCATTAAAGTAGAAGAAAAAGAAAAAATAAAAGAAAATTACTTTCAATTGACAGTATCACCCAGCTGGCTTTAAAATGGAAAATTCGACGTGGGTGACACAAACTGTGATTCAGGGGTACTAGGAAATCTGCATAGGATCCCTTCTGCTGTTTTTTATTACACCTACATCTGCTATATTGATTTAAACATAAATATCTTTTTCAAATGGTAAAACAGGCTTTATTGTATGAGCTTATCTAATCCTATCTTTTCAGTGCTTTTCTGTAACGCATTATGTAATAAGAAAAATACTTGTTTTTAAACAGTAATAGAAACACACTGTAACGTATAGTTTTGATTTAGCCAAGGCTGTTTCCATATTTGAGCCCTGGGATGAGAAACTTAATCTCTGTGACCACAGAAGGGAAGCTGTTGTGCCTTGTTACCTGGTTCCAGTTGCTGACTGTGGTTTTAGGATCTTCCACAGCACCCTTTCTATCTTCAGCTCTTTGGTTTATTGTTTTCTTCTTCAACTTGAGGCATATACATATGTGTTCATGTGCTCATGTGTGGACTGAGAAATCCATTAACATCCTAAGTGACCTACAGGGTGTGTGTTGGTGAAAAGTAGATTGTGTATATGTCTTATAAGATTGGATTTGTGTTCAGTGTGTTTGGGAGTGTATAGCATGTACATTATTACATATGTTATTTAAAGGTAATTAAATGCTCATGTTTTACATTGAATTTTTTTTTTTTTTTTAAACAAATGGGATCAAGTTGTGGTGGGTTTTTTCCCTCACTTAGGTAAAGTGACCTGCATATAACACATTCATCATAGTGCAAGGTTTGAGCATTTCACTTTTCAAAAGTGAATGTTGATAAATAATAACATATATAGAAATCATTTCCAAAATACTTAAAATAAGCATAGAGGGCTGAAAGGGTCAGCAGATACAGTTGATAATGTCACTGCATTTTCCGTTCGATCCTGTCACTTCTGATGTCACATCAATATTTTACTGCACCCTTCTCAACGTCGATGGAAGGTGGTGTCCAGTGGGTGTGTCCCTTCGAGGGGCAGGGTCTTCCCTAGAGGCCAATCTGCATGTAATCAGGAAGAAGAAGGTGCCTGACAGAAGAGTGTGACTTTATATGATGGTGTTTTGAGCAGGTTGGTTAGGCTAGAAGTAGCTTGGGGAATCTTCACTAAAGATGGGTGGAAGGCCTTTTTTATTTTTCCAGTTTGTTTGGCGGGGTAACGGGGCAGGGGGTAGTTAACCTCAATTTTTTTTTTTAAAGACCATTACTTTTTTGGGCAGTTTTAGGTTCACAGCAGAACTGGAGGGGAAGTCCAGAGTTCTTCTGTATTCCCTGTGCCCCACATGTGCACAGCTTCCTGCATCGTCAGCATCCCCGCCAGATGGCACATTTGTTAGGACTGATGAGACACACATCATAATGACCCCAAGTCTACAGTTTACCTTAGGGTTCATCTCAGTGTCATATCTTTTGGATTTGGACAAATGTGTGTATTGACCTTTATAGTGTCACACAGAGCAGTCTCACTGCCCTAAAAATCCTCTGTGCTCCGCCCATTCATCCCCGCCTCCCCCAACACTCAGCAACCACCCATCTTTTTACTCTCTCTATAGTGTCGCCGTTTCCAGAATGTCATACAGCAGGAGTCATACAGTGCGTAACCTTCCAGGTTGGTTACAGAGTTGCTCACTTAGTCATGTGCATATAAGGTTTTGTGTTTTTTTCCCCCATGGCTTGGTAGCTCATTTCTTTTTAGCACTGAGTAATATTCCATCATCTAGATGGGCCACAGGTTATTTATCCATTCACCTACTGTAGAACATTTGGGTTGCTTTCCAAATTTCGGCAGTTAGGAATAAAGCTGCTGTGAACATCTGCATCTGTATTCAGGTTTCTGTGCAGGTGAGAACTGAGGAGCATGGCCGCTGGCTTATAAGGGAGGAGCGCGCCCAGTGTTGTAAGAACCTGCTGGTCAGTCTTCCAGAGAGGCTGTACTGCATCTGCATTCCCACCTGCACGGATTTCTGCATTCTGCATGTGGGAATCCGCATTCCCACCGGCAGCGCTTGAGGCTTCCCGCCGCTTCACACCCTGCCCAGTAAGTGGCATCAGTGATCGGGACACTGGCCTTCTTGTAGGTGTGTGGCCAGTGGTGTTTGCTTTTCTCCCCCTTGTGCTTTGGAATACTGGGTGTTTTCCAGCTGGCATCCCAAGTCAGACGAAATGCCCGCTGTCACCTGCAGTGCTCTGCAGAGCAGTTGCAGACTGTTAATGACATTGGTCCATTTTCATTCCCCAGGTTTGAGCTATATTGTTGGCTCTTCTGTGTAGTAATCCAGTTGGCATCAGCATATCTTCAATATGTACATTCTAAGTAAAATGTAGAACCTATTTTTAAAAACATGTCCCTTTACCTATAGGGAAGGGGCTTCCCAGGTGGCGCTAGTGGTAAAGAACCCGCCTGCCAAGGTAGGAGACATGAGAGATAATGTTTGATCCCTGGGTCAGGAAGATCCCTTGGAGGACGGCAAGGTAACCCACTCCAGTTTTCTTGTCTGGAGAACCCATGGACAGAGGAGTCTTGCGGACTATAGTCCATAGGGCCACAAAGAGTTGGACATGACTGAAGCAACTTAGCACACATGCGCATGTATGGGGAAAAAAATCTAAAAATGAGTGGATATATGTATATGTGTAACTGAATCACTTTGCTGTACAGCAGAAACTAACACAACATTGTAAATCAACTGTACTCCAATAAAAATTAAAAACAAACCCAAAAGGTCACTATAAGCTTTAAGAACCTATACTAGAAAAAAGCCTGTAATTTAGAATGACTGATTATCTCAAAAAAGGTATACACTTTTCGCTGAACATCTTACAAAAAAAAAACCCATGAATTTCTGCCATTTTTATAATGTTAATGCTACTCATCACTGAGCAAGTAGAATATCCTGCACTACAACTTCTATAAAATGGGAATTTTATAGTGGAATGTGTAACTAAAAGCCACTTTCAGAATCTAGTTTGTTGACTCTTAAAGTCTTGGCTTTGAGCTCCTGATTCAGCAAGTGTGGGTTGGGACTGTGGAGTTAAAAACATTTATATATCAATAAAGCATTTGTATTTTAAAATGTTTTGGAGATTCTGATGCAAAATGGTAGGAGAATCCCACTCTGAGGAGCACTGCCCTAAATCACCTACCCTGATCCTCAAGCAGTGTCTCTCATTACTGAAAGAAAAACTGAATCGCTCTTGTACAAAGAGCACTAGGTTGGGGAACATCTGAAACTTCCATGTGTGTGGCTGCATGGGTGAGAGTGAGAGCCCTGTGTTCTGAGCCACTGAGAGTTTGGGCTGTTTGTTACTGAGGATGACCTGGTCCTTCCGGAATGGTGAAACCACTGACACACCGAAGAACGGAGCGATTCTGGCTCCCTCTGAAGACCGCTTCCTCGTCATCCCTAGATGGCCTTTTACTTAGGATGCTTGTACTCATGTCCAGTAACGGTTCAGGTGGTGCATTTGGCTGGAGCCCTTTTGTCTCAGCCTCAGACATTACCTGACCTTTGCCCCTTGGCATCGATGCTTTGAACCAGAGCAGGTGTGAAGTACCACTCTGCCCTCTGCACTTGTCCAACTCTTCCCCCGGGTGTAGTTCAGCTTGCTCCTCCGTTGGCTGTACCTCCTGTAAAGTAGGCACAAGGTGAGATTCAGATTAAGCAATTTAGGAAGGATGCTGTGCACTGCATATTGAATCCCTCTGGAGGGTATAGCATCAGACTGTCAGCCTTGCTGATGCTGAATTTGGTCACTTGGTTGATCTCTCCAACATAAAGGTACATTTTCCCCCTCTGGATTTAGCAGATGCTCTGCAGGGTATGGATATCCTGTTCTCTAACAGTTTACCCATTGATATTTGCCTGAATCAGTTATTTCATTGTATGATCACAAAACAGTGATATATTATTTAATTTTTACCCAAATTTTTTATTTTATTTTTACCCATACAGTTCAAAATGTGTGTATTTGTGTATGTATGTATATATATATATATATATACACACACATCTTAGGTGTGGTGAAGATATCATTGCACTGGGCTTGCCATATCATACATGCTTGATAGTCACACGTGCCTGCTGTCTGGGGCAGCAAAACCATAACCAGTGGGGTCTTGGCCCAAGATCTGTTCCTCTGTTTACTTTCCCAAAGTTCACAGATTAAATTGATCGTTTTCCTGCCCTCTGTTGTTAAATAATTACCCAACTGCAAGCTTCTACACAAGACAGTTCCTGCAGATAGGTGTAAATCCTGGAGCCTTCAGTTTGTGCAATGATGCTGTCTTTAGAAATTATCAGACATTGGGCAGAAACTGATGCGCAGTCTTGGCATCTGAGGGGAAAGGAGGGCTGGGGCAGAGCCATAGCAGATGAGGCAGGGGGTTTGTGCAGGGTCTTAGGCTCATGGGAGCCGGAGAGAGGGAGGGCTTCTGAGCAGTGGGTAGATGGAGAGAGAACTTGAGGGAGTCTGGGAACAGGGGTTGATGAGCAGGGAGGCTGGCCTGCCTTCCTTCCACTCCTGTTTGCGTGAGGTCTGTGGGAGGTGAGTCAGGCACACTGCTCGTCACCAGCTGCTCACATACACCTTGTCCTCATTCTGTGCGGCCCTTCCATCTCCCTTGTGTCCCATTCCCTGAAAAAAAAAAAACAAAACCACTGAAAGTAACTAACATAAGCCTCCTTAAAGTACAGGCAGAAATCAAACTTAAGTGGTTTTACGATTGAAGGGAGATGCATAAGTAGAGACCACGGAGGCAGATTGCACTTATGACTAGGAAGGAAATAAAATTCTTGTGTATATAACTTCCCCATTAGAAGGATGGAAGTATATTAAAGATCATTACTTTTAAAACCCGAGCACACACAGCCTGTGGGGACGGAACAGAACAGGAAGAGCAGCTCCTAAGGCCCTTGGTCCTGGACCTCGAGCCTCTCAAATGACTGGGCGTCTTCCTCTTTTTATCCGCAGCTCAGGGCACATGGCCAGGCTCCCAGCAGTTGGACAGGAGAGCTTTATTGATTGGGTGGGTGGATAGAGATATAGTCCCAGCCTTTTTAGGGTCATTTCTTTCTAGTTTCAGATGGCATTAAAAGGAATTAAACAGAATCATGTTAAAATATTGATGCATACCAAGAACCATACTTTTAATTTTCAACTAGGCTGTCATTTCCCCCATTTGCTAGGATGACTGTTTCTTAATATGCTTTCTCTTCCCTTCTTCATAATTCTAGCAGAGTATTTAATCTAAATATTTTAGTATCTTACAGAGCTTGGCAGTGAGTTAGGATTTTAAAATTTGAATATTAATACCAGCTAATGAGAATATAGGATCTTAGCAGGGATGTTTCAGCTCCGCTCCAAGCCCTTATGCCGTGTGGCAGCTTCCACTTGGCCTTGGAAGTGTGCTCCAAGGGCAGCCTCCTGGCAGCCACCTGGCAGCCTCAGGGCCAGGACCACTGCTCCAGGAGGCAGGCCAGGTGGCTGTTCGCCAAATGGCTTCTGAAAATTGGCAACATTAATAAACGTTTAATGCCCCTCCTTTGCAGCTGCTGCAAAGCACTGTCCTCTGTATGAAGACCCTGTGTTTGGTGCTGTTTTCCTTGGTTGTCACCTGGAGTGCTTTAATCCAATTTTCTATTCTGCATGGTAATCATGTCTACTTACCCTACCCCCCAGTGCCTCTTCCAAAGAATTTGCAAGTTCTTGGGGATGTTGAACTAATACAGTTTATATCAGTTGCTCTCACAGGACTATATTTTAAAGGGTAGAATAGGAAAAGTGGAAAGCTGCAGTCTTCAGTGAAGACAAACAGTAGAGGGATGAATTTTCAGCTCTTTATATCTGCCGGGTCACCTCCTGATGGTGTGCCTTCCAGGTGTATTTTATTTGGGCAGGTTTCTGATTCCTCCCTGCTTGCACTTGAGTGATATTTGCATCAAATACTTAGCCAAATGGTTGATTCCTTACATGACAAATCATGCTGTCATTCAAGAAATACTTTGTGCATGACCTACAAGTCTAACACTATTCAAGGCACTAAAAAAACAAAAATAAGACATAGGGGTTTGTGCACTCAAGGGTAGATGTTAGGAGAGAGACGGGCATGTAATCAAGACAGTTGACAGGTGGAATTAGAGTTGTGTACATTATTCCTCCTATTTGTTACAGGAACAAAGGAGGCGGGAGCCTTAGCTGGTTCTTTGTGGGTCTAACTGGGGGCCTGTGTGGCAGTCAGGAAGGCTCTACAGAAGTGGTGGTGAAGTTGAGTTTCAGATGAGTGGAGTCCACCAGGTGGTGGAGAAGAGGTGGGCGGATGAACCAACACAAGGGCTGGACAAGGGTGATGAGTGCAAGCGACACAGGTGCTCTGACACGGAGCCAGGGGGTGGTGGGGAGATATGGGGAGGGCAGTGGTGGCTGGAGCAGACAGCCCTTATCCTCTGCTCTGGTGGTGGGTGCTGTGGATCAGGGAAGTTTACACGAGGAGGTGTGTAATCAGTGTATATTTTAGGAAGATGTTGGGAAGGAAGGGTGTGATTGGGCAGGTGTCAGACACCCCTGGTGCCTCCACACACACCCCTCTCCCACCTGGGAAGCACAGAATTTCACACCCTCACAGTGAAGGATGGGAGCCAGTGGGTCAGTGCCTCTCCTGGCCCCCTCGTGGGTGGACAGTCCAGAGAGGCGACCTGCCTGGGCCTGAGGAGTAGGAGAGGCCCAGGGGGCCCCAGGAACTCACCCTTGTGCTGGCTTTGCTCTGCCCACCTCCTTCCAGGCTCCCCCACTCTAGCACATGTGTGCGTGCTAAGTCGCTTCAGTCGTGTCCGACTCTTTGCGACCCCATGGACTGCAGCCCGCCACATTCCTCTGTCCGTGGGATTCTGCAGGCAAGAATACTGGAGTGGGTTGCCGTGCCCTCCTCCAGGGGATCGTCATGACCCAGCGATTGAAACCAGGTCTCTTGCGTCTCCTGCCTTGGCAGGCGGATTCCTTACCGCTGAGTCACCAGGGAAATCCCTTCCCCCCACTCTTGTGAGTACCTCCCAAAGCCACTTTCTACACCCAGCTGCCCATCACGCCTCTTTCAGGGGGAAGGGAAGGGAGACCCAGGTTGGGATGGCAGGTCCCAACAAGGAAACCTGTGCAGTAGCTCAGTGGCAATGACGAAGGACCCACACCAAACATTATTTCCAACAGTCAACCTCTCAGGTTCACAACTCACGGTTAACATGGTCAAGAAAACGAATGAGCGTCAGGTAGTCAAATACCTGATTATTTTGTAGATGAGAATAGGATTCTAGCATCTGGCATTCACTCTGTAGATTCTGTCTAAAATCAGCCTGCTGTGGGGACTTGACATTGTGTGTGCGAGAGGAGAAGCTTACTCCTGTAATGGAGAGTCGGTCACCAGAGAGCAGTCCCCAGAAAGCCAGTGATAAGGTTACAAGTGTCGTCTGGGGGCGTGCGGGTTCCAAGAGAAGGCTTTTAACGTCTGGATTCACTCTGGGTGGTGGAGTACAGTATTTTGACAGGGAAAACCTGCTTTTAGCCACCTCAAATATTTATGTCCTTGACTTCTCTCCAGCCTGCCTGTCGGGTGGGGGTACATTCAAAGAGGAGCCTTGACCCACAGCGGAAAGCAGGGGCTGTGGATGGAGATCACTAAAAACGTGTGCTCAGCAGGAGGGAGGAGTTGTGTCATGTTCAGTAAAAGCAGAAGCGAGTTTGTGAAGTAGTCTCCACTAGTTTTTATAGTTACATTGGAGGGGAAAGTTATATTGGGTATTTCACATCAATGAAATTCAATTTCCAAGCATGTGAAGTGTTTTTTCCTGGTGGGAGATGAGGCCATAACTAGGGGGTGGTTCTGCTTTGCTCTGGACTGGAGGGGGCACTGAATTTGACTCCAAAGACCTGGGGATCCAGGGACCTTGCTGGCAACCCAGGATTCTCTCTCCTGGTAGTGGCTTTAGACTAGGGCGCAATTTATCTCACTTGTATTCCTGCATTCCCTGAAACAAGCACACACACATGCCATGTTGCTTGCTAAAAAAATTTTGAGAACTTAGGGCCTCCTTCCTATAAATCTCCAACCTTCCCTGCAGCCTCCTTCCTCCAGGTGATGGCCTGGCTTCTGTGTGTTCTGTGAGAACACACGCCATCCCAAAGGGCTTCCCCTCCCATGGCCTCCCCATTGCCACCTCCAGCGGCCAGTTCTCTTTGCCCCCCATCTGTCTTCTTGGGGCCTTGGATGTGATTGGTCATCCTTCCTGCATGGAACTTTTCCTGCATGGCTCCCCTCGGCTCTGTGGCCCCATGTGTGGGGGTGGCCTTGCTGCTTTGTCCCAGCAGGTGTGTGCAGCCCTGGCTCTTCTGTCCCTGGCTTCTGGTTTAGAGTCTAACATACATTTCCTGGCACTAAAGAGGTGAGCATCTATCTGGGATTTCCATTTAATTTGGGGTAGACCGTTGGTGTTCCACAGTGTAACCGAAAGTGGGATCCACTGCTCGCTGCTCAAAAGCCAAGAGAGAGGCCAGTTTGGTGTAAAGGAAAGTTTGCTTTATTTTGGATGCTGGCAACCCAGGAAGTGGGCGGGGAAGACTCCACAGGCAGCTCTGACAGTCATCTTGAAATTGATCATTGGTGGTCTGACCAGTGTCATCTTGATTGTTTTAAATATAATCTTCAGTTCTAGGTTGTTTTTTTCCTATTTCCTTGGAGCTAGTTCTCAGAATTGTAGCAGCTTACGCCGTGACTTACGGTGTGGTCATCATGTAGCTAATTTCTTCCACCTGGTGGGGATTTCAGTCTCTATAAGACAGCTCACAGGACGGGCTCAGATTATCTATAGCCCTTGCTGCTATTGCTGCTAAGTCACTTCAGTCGTATCCGACTCTGTGCAACCCCATAGACGGTAGCCCACCAGGCTTCCCCGTCCCTGGGATTCTCCAGGCAAGAACACTGGAGTGGGTTGCCATTTCTTTCTCCAATGTGTGAAAGTGAAGTCGCTCAGTCGTGTCCGACCCTTAGCGACCCCATGGACTGCAGCCTACCAGGCTCCTCTATCCATGGGATTTTCCAGGCAAGAGTACTGGAGTGGGTCGCCATTGCCTTCTTCGATAGCCCTTAAGGGGGAACTAAAGATCCTTGAGCAGATCCTTGAGCAGAGAAGTCTGGCAGGCTACAGTCTATGGAGTCACAAGAGTCGGTCATGACTTAGCAAATAAACCGTCACCACCACCACCACAGCCAACTCGATGGACATGAGTTTGAGCTAGCTCTGGGAGTTGGTGATGGACAGGAAAGCCTGGTGTGCTGCAGTCCATGGGGTTGCAGAGAGTTGGACACAACTGAGTGACTGAACTGAACTGACCACCACCACTGACTAAACTATTATTACTTAGTCTTATTGGACTGTTTTCCCTTGTTTCTGCATTTTCTCACTTCTCTGATTAAACTTATTCTTTGGCTGAAGTTTTTTCACAAACGAAAGACAGGCAGAGGATGTGCGGGCAAGGACCACAGGGTCCTGCTCTGTTTCAGTGGGGTGGAAATTTCCCAAGCCTGGGGGCTTTCAGAAAGAACCACAGTTGTCCACGTTGGAGCTTGATATAGTGAAATTTGGGCCCTCCATGTTAACATCCCAACTGGCATGTCTGCTGAACTAAGGTTTTGCTACCTATCAGCTAATGGGATACATTGAAGTCTCTAAATGCTTTTGTTTTTAAAGAAAGCAACACACATATGAGCTAAGACTCAGATAAGAGCAAAAGGAACAGAATGTCAAAAGAAATAAATAGAAAGCATTCACAGAGCCCAGAACACCACTGATGAATTATTAACAAGAGAACATCAGAAGAGTGAGTGCATCAGAAAAGCCAAGAGCTGTTTCCTAGATGAAAGCGATCAAGCAGGCAAACTTCCAGAATAACTACTTGGTAGGAGAAGAACTAAAACAAAATGAGAGGAGGGACGTGGTCACAGCCTCATCTCCTGCCTGGACACCCACTCAATCCCAAGTGAGTCTCCCCGTGGCCACTCTGGTTCTCTGCCCTGACACCCCTACAACAGCCATACTGCCCGTCTTGAGGTGTGCATGAGATTTCTGTCCAGCCATGCAGAGACTCCCCCGGTATCCTCCCATTGCCCTTAGCAGCCATCCAGTCTTCCAGTGATGCCCAAGAGGGACTTCACCTGTGCCTGTCTCTGGCCTCCTTTCTCATCACCTGCCTGACTTTCCCTCCTGCCCTCTTTTTGTTCTTTAACTTGCTGTGCTTTTTCTGGCTTTGGAGCCTTGGCAGTGCTGGCCCTAGGCCTTCGCAGGCCTGCCTCCCATGAAACCCGAGCTCCTCTGAGCACTGGCTACCAGGCAGCCAGTCTTCTGTCCCCATTACGCATCCCCCCTTTGTCATCTTCATGCCACTGTCTATAGTCAGTTTGTTTACTTTGTCTATGGTTCCCCCACTGGGATGGAAGCTCTATTGGCATTTTCACAGCTGTATCACCAGCACCTAAACCAACACTAGGCACAGTGATTTTATACCTAAATGTGACATCTCCCTGCCAGACTCCTTATGAATTGGATCTCTAAACTCTAAAAACACATTAGTTGTTGAAGGGAGGAACAAATACATATAGAGGAGTTTGAAAAGATTATAAAATACAGTAAATGGTAATAAATGGAAAAAATTTTAACTGGATAAAATGGGAAACTTGAATAGATCAATAATTAAAAATTATCAAAATTTTTGTTAAAGATTTATTTTCCCCAAATTCCAGAATAGAAAACTGTAGACCAACCTCAGCTTCAAACACAGGTGAAAATCCTACATACAATACTAGCAAATTAAATGGAACAGCACATTTAAGGAATCATTTATTATGATCATGTAAAATTGACTACAAGAATACAAGAATAACTACACTAATATTAATATATTAATAAATCAAATGAATAACTCAAAAAGGAAAAGTTCATCTCATTAGAGGCTGAAGAGACTTGTGAAGTTCAAGGCTCTTGCCCTACTGAGATAAGAAAAAGCCTTAAAACACTAGAGATTTGAAAGTGCGCATTTGTACAGAATATGTAGCTTCATTAAACAGCAGCTGACTTCAATGTGAAACCTTAGAAGTATTTCCATCAATACTGGGGTTGAATCAAGGATGTCTGATATGGCTATCATTGCTCACCATTTCCTGGAATCTCTAGGCAATGCACTTAGATCAAGTGGAAATAAGATATATAATTAAAAGGAGCAGAAAATCACAGACAGTATTGTTGACTACCTATGAAAACCCCAGATAATCAATTAAAGAAGCATTTCCTGATGAAGAATCAGTAAAGTGGCTGGATGCAAGATTACTAACAATTGAGAGCTTGCTTCTCCACCAGCCAGCTGCTGCATTTTTATCTTGTCTGAAACAAATTGTTTGTCATAATTCAGACGTGGGGCCAGAGCCTTCTTTATTAAGAAAATGTTACAAATCAAAGCTATGGTTTTTCCAGTAGTCATGTACAGATGTGAGAGTTGCACCATAAAGAAGGCTGAGTGCTAAAGAACTGGTGCTTTCAAATGGTGGTGCTAAAGAAGACTCTTGAGAGTCCCTTGGACAGCAAGGAGATCAAACCAGTCAATCCTAAAGGAAATCAACCCTCAATATTCATTGGAAGGAATGATGCTGAAGCTCCAATACTTTGGCCACCTGATGCAAAGAGCAGACTCATTGAAAAGACCTCGAAGCTGGGAGAGATTGAAAGCAAAAGGAGAAAGGGGTGGCAGAGGATAAGATGGTTAGATAGCATCATCGACTCAATGGACATGAGTTCGAGCAAACTCTGGGAGGTAGTGAAGGACAGGGAAGCCTGGTATGCTTTGTGTCCATGGGGTTGCAAAGAGTTGAACACGACTTAGTAATTGAACAACAATTTTCCCACCCATGTGATTTTCCCTCTTCCTCATTCTGGGATGTGTACCTCACAACTCCAACCAACAGGGCAGTTGGCAGGTTGGGGAAGTCACTCTGCTTGAAACTGATCTTAAAGGTAAGAGTCACTTTCTTTTGACCCCAGTTTCCTCCCCTGTCATGAAAATTCATGAGGGAGAAGACAGAGCTCATAAACTTTCCCCTCATTCCAAGCAAGCCTCTTGTGCTCCTGAGCACACAGTGTTCTTGAATGACTGCACCTTGCAACGGCCCCCCTGGCCCACTGGGAATAAAATCTCAGCCCCTCGCTGGGGACTAAAATCCCAGCCCCTCACTGGGGACTGGGGATGTAACCTCTTTCCTGCCATCAGTCCTCTTGTGTGCCATGAGCCAGAATGGGATAAAAGGAGCCTTTGTCTGCATTATGAATCCTTTCTTAGGAAGACAAAATCAAACCCACTGTCAAAACCGCGATACCACTTCTAGCGTTCCAGTGCTTGCTTGCTTAAGGAGGGGAGGGAAGAGGGGAGGGTGATGGGAAATTGAATTGCGGGGCACCGGAAGGAGGGCACTTTCACAGCACCCCTGGCCTCGCCCCGCCCCCTTCTGTGGGAGGCCTGGGAACAGAGCTGCGGGTGTTCCTGCCTCAGCCTGGAGGACCAGGGCTTTCATTGTGCTGAGCTGGGTTTCCCACTGAGCTGCCAGTCAGACGAAGCAGGACTGGAAGTCCACAACCCTGTTGCCAAGGCCCAGAGAGCATGCGAGGACCATCTCCACGGAGAAACGGCCCTGGGAAAGTGCAGACCCCTCCCCCTCAGCATCCCTCACATCATCTGCACCAGCACTTTTAGAGTTAAGGCTCTAAAATATTTTTTAAAAAAAGTGGAAGTGTTAGTCGCTCAGTCATGTCCGACCCTTTGTGGCTCCATGGACTGTGGCCCGCCAGACTCCTCTGTCCATGGGATTCTCCAGGCAAGAATACTGGGGTGTTGTGCCATTTCCTCCTCCAGGGGATCTTCCTGACCCAGGGATCGAACCCAGGTCTCCTGCATTGCAGGCAGATTCTTTACCAGCTAAGCCACCAGGGAAGCCCTCTGAAATGTAAACCCTGGTTCAGCTCCTGCAACCTAGGATTAGCTGCTGCTGCTGGTAGGTAGCAGAGAGGAGCGGGGCCCACTGGTCACCCCTTCCTGGAGGAGGACATTGCATTCAGACTCTTGGGCTGTCACTGCCAGTGCAATTCACAGTTCAGAGACACATTCAACTGGGATTCCCCAGGACAAAAGGCAGCATGATTGGAAACTCAAACTTTAAATTGAATCATAGTCTAGTTAATCTTTTATAATTAATTACTCCATGTACAGTCACCGATCATTTGAGCATCCTGAGTCCCAAATCTGAGCTAATTGGCATTTGATGAAGTTATCTGCATTTGATTCCATCTGTGTTGTCTTAACTGGTCTTGGAAATAACAGGGTCCAGATGTTGTTCCAGAGAAGGCAATGGCACCCCACTCCAGTACTCTTGCCTGGAAAATCCCATGGACGGAGGAGCCTGGTGGGCTGCAGTCCTTGGGGTCACTAAGAGTCAGACATGACTGAGTGACTTCACTTTCACTTTTCACTTTGATGCATTGGAGAAGGAAATGGCAACCCACTCCAGTGTTGTTGCCTGGAGAATCCCAGGGACGGGGGAGCCTGGTGGGCTGCCGTCTACAGGGTCGCACAGTCGGACACAACTGAAGTGACTTAGCAGCAGCAGCAGGTGTTGTTCACCTTAGATTTTTTTTTTTTGGTCTGTCTATTCCTTAGTTTTTGTTGTTTGTTTGTTTTGGCAATTTTGTTGTTGTTTGTCTTTGACCGTGCCATGTGGTTTGTGGGATCTTAGTTCACCAACCAGGGATTGAACCAGTGCCCCCTGCAGTGGAAGCAGGGAGTCCTAACCACTGGCCCATTGGAGAATTTCCTCCTCAGTCTTACTTATGCAGATGGCTTAATACTGGTTTTTGTTGAGTTTCATCTAATTTTTTAGGAAATGCCTGACTTTAGGATAACCTTAGTTTTACAGCAGAGATGCAGAGAGAATCCCAGACACTTTTCCCCATTTCCCCCATTGCTGGCATCTCACTGCAGCGGGGTTTGCCCCGGGAACCAATATTCGCATATTACCACTAAGCCGCATTCCATTCTCAGATTTCATCATTTTCTCCCTCAATGTTCTTCTCTGTTCCAGGACCCTATCCTAGGTTCCATTTAGGGGTCGTGTCCCTGCAACCTCCTCTGGCAATAGTTTCTCAGGCTTCCTTCCCCTCATGCTGCCTGCTGATGGGAATCCAGGAGGGCTTCACGAAGGAGGTCCCATCCAGGATCTTCATTTTACAGCATCCTTTTGATGGCAAGCAGATCACTCACCTTTCAGAGAGTGAAAAGGACCCCAGCACCCTTGACTTGTCCCTGGTTGGCACCACCTCACATGATAAACCAGGAGATGTCACCAGTGGTGGCTTAGATCTTTGTCTGCTGCTTCGTCTGCCAGACACCTTTTCTGTGAAGCCTGGTCCCCAGCTGCTGGTCCCTCATATGACCCCTTCCACTGTGGCATGAGGTCAGGACCTAGCTGTGAGCTCCTACCCTGGGGACAGCCCACAGGCAGGTCGAAGCCTGCATGGAACAAGGGGCTGGAGCGAGGACCCCTTAGAGGGTATGGGCACAATGCCTCTCCATCCATCCAGACAGGCCCTGTAAGTCCTCAGCTGTTCTGGGGGTGGCTCATCAGCCTCTCTGAGGGTCTCTGGAACCCCCGGGGAGACTGCCCAGCACTGGTGCTGTCATTCGTCACCACCTGGAAGGACGGCGGGAAGAAAGGACAGTCTCTGAGGACTCAGCCTTCTGCCGAAGAGACTGAGCAGAGATCTGGGGGTAATGCTTCAGTGATCCCATCAGACTGGATTTACTGAGCTCAGGGAGAGTCCATCCTGCAGAGTGGGGCTCCTGGGGGAAGCAGCTGAGGGATGGAGACCTGAAGAGGAAGGGAGGTATTTGGGGTCCCCTGCCCAGGCCCTATGTGCCCAAGACAGGTTCATCCAGACTGCAGCTCCAGGGTGCCGAACCCCAAACCATCCTATTTCATGCCCCCAGCACTTCTGTATCAGAGGATAGATGGGCTTCTGTATTTCCTGGTTATAAACTCCATCCTTAATCATGACTCTCGCAGAAGGGTCTCATGGCTGCTCTCCAGATCAGCACAGAATAATGTGATGGATGGAGCTGCAGACCTGCTTCATGGGACATGGGGACGCTGTGCCTAATGAAGGAGATGAAACATTCATGACCCTCATGTTTCACTTCCAACCCAAAGCCTGGGGTATTTCATAAATGTTATTTTATATCAAAGCGTGTGGAATCACTGTCCCAGGAGCATTTAATCAGTCAGATATTTCCTCTCTGGAGTGGCTCTTGGGAGATCAGAGGCACGTGTGCAGCCACACAGGACACGCTTGTGTAGTGGGGAGGCCAATGCCCTTCCTGGGCCGTTCTGCTGAGAACGGCCCAGGAAGGAAACCCCGTACCCTGCCCTGTTTCATCAGCACCAGTGATGTGTGCAAAAGGGTCCTCGATGGAATTTGAACAGACACGCGACCTTTGTAGAGATCCAGTCCTCCCTGTGCTATGGGGCACACAGAGATGTACAGATGTGACAGTTGGACGATAAAGAAAGCTGAGCACCGAAGAACTGATGCTTTTGAACTGTGGTGCTGGAGGAGACTCTTGAGAGTCCCTTGGACTGCAAGGAGATCAAACCAGTCAATCCTAAAGGAAATCAACCCTGAATATTGTTTGGAAGGACTTATGCTGAAGCTGAAACTCCAGTACCTTGGTCACCTGGTATGAAGAGCTGATTCATTTGAAAAGACCCTGATGCTAGGAAAGATTGAAGGCGGGAGGAGAAGGGGACAACAGAGGATGAGATGGTTGGATGGCATCACCGACTCAATGGACATGAGTTTGAGCGAACTCCAAGAGATGGTGAAGAACAGGGAAGCCTGGTGTGCTGTAGTCCATGAGGTTGCAAAGAGTCAGACATGACGGAGCAACTGAATAACAGCAACAATCCTCCCCTTGCTCTGGGGCACACACAGATGCAATTTTCAGGGCCTCAAAAGGGAGAAAAAGAGAAATCCTGGCATACATATGGTATTTGGGTAAATGCTGGGGCTCACAGCAGAGCCTGCTGAGGCTCACATGCTCTTGCCCACCTCACAGATGAGGAAGTGGGGTTGGGGAGATGCTGGGGATTTGGACTGAGGCCTTGGGGTTGCTCTGTGGGAACCATGGCTCAGAGTTATCTCTGGGCAAAACTAGAACAAACCCCCAAGACCATCCGTGTAACTTCACCAGGAACCGTACTGCTCAGCATCTCCTTCCATCTTTGGATCATCATCATCTTTGGATCATCACCCGTAGATGATGTGTGCAAGAAGTCCTGCTGTCACCTGATGTAAGGATCAGACACTCAGAGGGACCGGGCTCCCGGCTTAGAGCTGTGCCCCACTGTGTGGTGCCCATTTCCCGAGAGTGGGTGAGGCTGGCCAGGGGCAGCTGCTTCTGGCGTTTCCCAGCTGCTCTCTAAAGGGGGCTGTTTTCTCCTCTTTCAGATCACCGCAGTGTCGGGGGACAGGCCAGGTGGACAGTCAGGCTGAGAGCACCCTGATGACACTCGGAGAATCTGATGCCACCAGGCTGACATCCTGCTAGGTGTGACCCTCACCCGCCAATCCGGTTTCCTCCTTTGTCCACCGAGGATGCATGTAAAGAGGATGCGTGTAAA
This sequence comes from Bubalus kerabau, assembly GCF_029407905.1. NCBI lineage: Eukaryota > Metazoa > Chordata > Mammalia > Artiodactyla > Bovidae > Bubalus > Bubalus kerabau. The sequence goes on from NC_073635.1 coordinate 34,495,533, forward strand.
TCAGTAAACACACTCCAGGGCCCACATGCCCCGCCCCCCGCCCTATTCGCTGTTAGCTTTCAAGGCTTTTCCTGGGCTGAACATGTGACAAGCCTCAGTTACCCATCCTTTCAGGGGCCCTGGTCCCCAGTTTGTGAAGGAGGAAGCTAGGCCTGGGGGCAGGGTTCACTGTCCAGGGTCAGCAGAGCTTCCCTCCTTCAGTTCTTGGGATGCCCGGCACATGAGAGGTTCCCCAAAGGATAGTGGGAACCACTGTCTCTGTTGCCCTGTCTATGTGGAACCAGGAGACTCTTTGAGTGTGAGGACCAACAGATGCTAAAAGTAAGAAAAATCGTTCTGGTGATTCTTATCTAAAAGCGTGGTCAGAGCCCATGCCCCAGGGCCTGGTCTGAAGGATGTGAGCGGGTCCAGAACCAGTGGGCCTCTGAGTGATGCCACATCCTGAGGAGTCACGTCAGGGAAGCCACCGAGCCTGGTGCTCAGGCTTCCATTTTGGCCTTGAGTCATGGAGCCAATTATCCTCAGAAGATCCTTCTCCTTAATGATTTAAAATGTAGCCAGGAAACCGTGGCCCAGGCCCTTGATCTAGAAAGCCACGCACCCTTCCCTTGGAGCACATCTGGGAGCTGGCACACACGTGTCCTCACTCCCCCACGCAGCTCTGCGGACACCCCATGACCAGCACTTGGCTCTTATAAAATACCTTCATGATCTTTCAGATTGAACGGCCAAACACATGGCCACCCTTGTCCAGAATGCAGCCTCATTCCAGCTGCCTGGGCCTTGGACACCCCACCCCCATCCGAGGGCACACAGAGCGGGCTCCCTCCTTCCAACCCTAAGAGCCTCAGGGGCTGAGGGGCGTTTCTGCACTGGGGATGCTGGCAGGACCAGTTCAGGCTGTCCCCTGGACCGGCTGCCTGTCTGGAGAGGACCGGCTGTCTGGGGCTCGAGGTGCACGCTCGGATAACCCCCACGTCCTTGACTGCCCCCACCGGGACACAGACTCCTCGTTCCCCTTTCTCCTTTCTTCCTCTTCCCTGGAGCCAGTGAGGATCTTTTGAATGTTTCTTCTCCAGTAGTTCACTTGTTTTTGGTTTCGGTCTTTTCATGCTCTTTCCTAAAGTGTCAGATATTCCAGATAGACCAGTAACACCTTGATGCCACTTTGCTCACCTGAGACACCCCCTAACCTGACCCCCAGGGCAGATTGGGAAGATGTGCCCAGACAGAGAGCAGTAGGGTGAGCAGCATTCCCCAGCCTTTTGGCATCAGGGACCGATTTTGGAGAAGACAGTATTCCACGGACTGGGGTTCAGGGGATGGTTTAATGGTTTCGGGATGATTCAAGAGCATTACATGTATTGTGCACTTTATTTCTATTATTATTACATCAGCTCCACTTCAGATCACCAGGCATTAGATCCTGGAGTCTGGGGACCCCTGGGGTTAGGGAACCCAGGAGGACTGCTCTGCCATGTGGCTTGCAGTCTTGGGTTTTATGGTGGTGGATTTGGTTTTATGGTGATGGGTTTGGTTTATGGTGATGGGCTTGGTTTTAAGTAATGGGTTTGGTTTTATGGTGATGAGTTTGGTTTTATGGTGATGAGTTTGGTTTTAAGGTGATGAATTTGGTTTCCCGATTTTCCCTGGACAATCATCTTGCTTGGACTGTATCTCATGACTCAGGGTCCTTCCTGGTGGTTCATGCATCTCTCAGCCAAGACAGATTCCAGCACAAAGGATTCTGTGAGGTTGGCAGAACAAATCATCTCCTCCCTCCTCCTTCCCCTGCCCCCTGTCCCCCACCCCGACTTCTCCAGGTTAATTCTCTGGGTTAGTTTTCGGGGCAGCACTGCACTCTGTATTGAGCCCCTCTGTTGTGGGACAGTTCGGGCAAGTGATTGTCATCCTGTGGCCAAGGCGGGCAGTTTTGGTCAATGGTTCCCTAATGGAACGAAGGAGTGAATTCCACTTTTGGCCACACAGGCCACACCATCAAGGCCAAATCTTGGGCAACAGTGTGGTTCATGAGCAGAGAGCTGAGACATATTTCACTTATTCATTCAGGATGGAAACTGAGAAGTCACTGAACTGCACTCAGTCACTCAGTCTTGTTTGACTCTTTGCGACCCCATGGACTGTAGCCCCCCAGGCTCCTCTGCCCATGGGATTCTCCAGGCAAGAATACTGGAGTGGGTTGCTATGCCCTCCTCCAGGGGATATTCCCAACCCAGAGATCGAACCCCCTTCTCTTCTGTCTCCTGCATTGACAGGTGGGTTCTTTTACCAGTGCACCACCTGAGAAGCTGAAGAAGGTTAAAAAACAGTAAGTAATGAACAATGATCTTAGTGAGCTCTTCTAGTGCTAAAAAAGGTTCTCATCTGGTTCCCTTGTGTGAGGAGGGCTTGGTTACAGATATGGACGAGATGGAGATGTGAGGTCTGGGTCCCTGGTCTCAGGAGGACAGAGCAGACCTGACTCTTTCAGTCTGAACGTGTGGCAGCTCTCAGGGCAGGAGAGCCTGGTACCGTCGGTTCCTCACTTTGCTTCCAGCCTTTTCTGCTAACTCTGTCTCTGTATTTCACGTTCAAACTCCCCAGGAGGAGAATCCGATTAGTCTATTACAGTGGTGAAAATTAAATTAACCTCCCACCCAGTGCAGGGATATTCAGACTAATTAAAATAAGCCACAGTCTAACCTGCTCAAGTGTTCAGCAGCAGAAAACAGAAGTATCATAAAATCTGTAAATGTTACCTGCAAATACAGAGGGAAGAGCCCCTTCTCTTTCCTCCCCTTTCCCTCCTATCCCTCACCTTACCCCTTTCCCACCGTGCTTTCTCTCCTGTGCATACCCCAGACCACGCTTGGCAGCTGTACGGCCCTTAGTGTGGCCCTCCTCCCCAGCTGAGGAAGTAGGAAGGGGGGCAAGGAGAGTAAGCCTCTGCCATGTTGGCCAGAGGAGGGTCCGGTCCCCAATCCCCAGATGAGATGGAAGACCCTCCTGTCCTCAGGCTGGAATTGAACTGGCTGGAAAGAAGCTTTACCTTGTTCACAAAAATTTGTTTTAATTTATTGTGGAAATGGGTTTCACATGTACACAAAGGTAGACAGAATAGAGTCATGCCCCCACCCCCGTTTAAAAATCAACAGTATTCTACCTTTTGTGTTTTACCTCTTCCCCTGTGCGATGTCTTCTGGAGGATTTTAAAGCAAATCCCAGACATAGCATCACAACACTGATAGTACTTAAGTGTGTGTCTTTAATACATATGGACATTTTTTAAAAAGCATAAGCACAATGCTGTTTTCAAGCCCAACCACACTTAGTAATATTCCCGCAACATCTAATATTTAGGAGGCAATTCATGTTCAATTTTCCTCTTGACTCAAAAATGAATGTTTCAGTTCATTTATTCAAATCAGGACCCACTCGACCTCCCCTTGCCTTCTGTTTGTGGGATGGGTCTCTCAGGTCTTCACATCACTCCTCATGGATTTTAACAGCCACTGATGATTGTTCCCAAGCTCTACTGTTTCTTCCCCAAATTGTGATTTTCCAAGAATATAATTGCTTGTGTATTAATTAGCTGTGTTCTTCTGTTAAGCATTTTCCCCCATTAGCTGCTGGTTTTCTCTGAAATACGGTCTGTACAGGAAAGAAATCCTCTCCTTTACATTCCATCTTTAGAATAATTTACACATGTCCTATCCGCCTCCAAAGACAGCCAGTAGGTTTGGGAAACCCTGAGCCTTCTCAACCCCCATAACCATGGGAGCCAGTTCCTGTAAGAAATCTCCTCTTAACTATATCTGTGTCGACATCATCGATCTCTCGGTCATTTTTCTCTAATGCATTATTTTTGGGGGGAGCAAAACAGCCCAGATACCAAAGAAGTTCTGCTTTCTCTACTCACATAATTTTTGTCCTTTGATGTTCATGTCACACATGGTTTCTCTCCTTTAAAAGAATCCATTTTAAAGATGATTTTCCCTTCTGAATAGACTCCTGAGTGAGAGACAGGGGCAGAATTCTCAGTGCCGGGGCACTGGTCTGCTGGCATCTCAGCCAGTGAAGACTGTCCCTTTCTGGCCTCTGCCTCCAGGACCGTTTCTCACAGGATAGAAGCTTCCTAGCACCACAGCCGAGGGAAGAGCTTTGTGAAAGGCTTATCCAGAGAGGGTGGAGGAGCCAGCAGGCAGCCCGGCTCTGGGTGTGGAGGGCTGCACTCCTTCAGGATGCAGAGCTCAACCTAGATGGGCTCTGCATCCTGCTGGTTCCCTCAGCTCCCCTCTCCATGGAGACGGGAGGACCTGCTGACGGTGGTGGTTTGGAGAAAGGTGGCTTGTGTTCCAGCGAATATTGTGGTGATGGAAGTACTTCATCCCCACAATGGGGAGATTACATTTGGAACGTCGAAAATAAATGTTATAATGTTAACATTTTAGCATGTTTTTAAGTGATTTGTTTTTTAAACTTTAATGATGTTATCATTTTATTTTGTAAGGTTATAATTTTCATTTCACATTATTTATAGTAATATTTACTGAGCAGAAATTAATAATTTTACAGTCAAATATTTTATTTATTTTCTTTCCTCACCATATCTAATTCTTTACGACCCAGTGGACTGTAGCCCTCTAGGCTCCTCTGTCCATGGGATTCTCCAGGCAAGAATACTGGAGTGGGTTGCCATGTCCTCCTCCAGAGGCTCTTCCCAACTCAGGGATGGAACCCACATCTCTTATGTCTTCTGCATTGGCAGGCAGGTTTTTTGTCACTAACGCCACCTGGGAAGTCCGTTAACTGAATACATAAGCAAATGTGAGACACTTCTATTTGTCAGTTAAGTCGGTCAGCCTTGTATGAGCTTTTAAAAAATCATCTTTCTTTCCTTTGTTGTTTGGTTGCTCAGTTGTGTCCGACTCTTGGTGACCCCATGGACTGCAGCACTCCAGGCTTCCCTGTTCCTCACTATCTCCCAGAGTTTGCTCAAACTCATGTCCATTTGGAATTAATTTCCTGTCATCTTTCAGGAGGAATGTGACATCAGTACCATCGCTTGCACGGCAGGGCTGTCTGACTCAGTGAAAGCCTAGTGTCAGGCCCTATGTTAAGCCTTTAGAAGCATACCTCTCCTAGTGACGGAAGCATCTGGAATACCAGGTTGCTCACTTTAAGGGCAGAAGATGGGAACTCTGACCTAAAAATATGCCTCGTAGTTCCCCGCCTCATGGGAACTGTGTTCATTCATGTTCGTACATTCAACAAGTATTTATTGAGTGACTACTGTGTGCTTCTGGGGCACTGTGCAAGGCATCGTAGATGCAGACAAATTGATTCCTGTTCTGAAATCTGCAGCTCAGCTGTGAATACAGACAACAAAATGGGATAAAAATAAATGGGAAGCTTCTGTCACTAGAAGAGTCACCCTTCCAAAGCCTTAACGTAGTGCCTGACTCTCGGCGTTCACCGAGTCAGACAGCCCTGCCGTGCAAGCAATGGTATTGATGTCACATTCCTCCTCAAAGATGACAGGAAATTAATTCCATGCTTGTTTTCACAACGGTTCTCATTTTAACCTCAAAATTAAAGTAGAAGTAAAAGATGTGAGTCTAGTGACATGGTTAAACTGAGCTACTACAAATCTTTAATCAGCTTACATATTAATATGGTCTGGGCATCTGTCGTCTCCCAGAGGACACTGCGACGTGTCCACTGGCCAACAGCAGGAACGCGTTCTTGTTCAGCAAATGCCTTGACTGCAGAGAAGCTCCCTGTCTCTCTATGAAACCAGACTCAATTCATCACCCAAATTCAGCTGTTTTCTCCTCTTGGCTCCCAGAATCTTCTCTGTTGCGGGCTCTCCAACCGCACGTGAAAAGCCCCCAGCTGGACCGTTGCAGTGATCAGGGTCCACGGCACAGAGTGTGCCACTGCTTCGTGCTCAGCTGACACCAGCCCCTCCTTTTGCACCCTCCCCCCGGCCCCCGCCCAGACCCCGCTGCACATCTGTGGTTGACAATGCGTCTGAGCTCACATTTTGGCTCCGCAGTGGCATTGTCATGGGAGCTGAGCACATGCCCTGAGGGTTATAAACAAGGGGGCTCTTCAGCGACAAATATTAAAATAGAAAAGAAAAGCTATTTGTCTTTCTCTGTTATTTTTGGTCCCCCAGGATTCCTTCTCAAAGCTTCGTGAAAACCCTCTGGTTCTGTCCACCTAAAGGGAAGCTCAGCGGCTTCTCCAGAGATAGACGGCCAGGGAGCCTCTGTCCTGGGGGCCAGTGTCCCTCGCCAAGTTGTCTACCCTCACAGCCTTTGTCCAAATCCCCGGCAAGGGGCAGCAGAGCGTGGAGGTAGCCCAGGACTCTGTGGTCACCAGTAGGAGATGCAGTGCCCTGGATCAGTCAACCAGGGCAGTGGTCCCTGCTGTCCACGGTTGAAAGAGTCCAGTGTCGCTGGGGGGAGCCGCAGGATGATGGAGGAGTCCATAGGGTGCTCCCACCTGCAGGCAGCTCTGCCCTCCATCTTCTCTCTCCATCCTCAGGCTTCGGAAGGTCCCCCTCTGGGCTTGTCTTCCTTGAATTGGCCCTTCCTCACTTTGGGGTCCTTGGGGACTCGGAGCTAACAGGTTAGTCTTGATTACAGTGCTCATTTAGGGGACCACTCGCCCTCCGTCGGCCTGCGTAGGGTCACACAGAAGGCTGGACACAAGCCATTGTTTGTTCAGAGCATCCACACACAGGAGACATCTTCCTTCCAAAATACACAGTTATGCTACTTGCTTTCTATCAGTGGAGTGATAGAAACCTGGTCCGGCAGAGAGATTTTGTCTTGTTTTATTTTATGCTGGGAGGCATGTGGGATCCTTGGGCTTCCCCAGTGGCTCAGCAGGTAAAGAATCTGCCTGCAATGCAGGAGACACAGGAGACGTGGGTTTGATCCATGGGTCAGGAAGATCCCCTGGAGAAGGGAATGACAACCCACTCCAGTGTTCTTGCCTGGAGAATCCCATGGACAGAGGAGCCTGGCGGGCTACAGTCCATGGGATTGCAAAGAGTCAGACATGACTGAGCAATTGAGCACAAAAAGAGAAATAGATGATGCCTGTAACTAGCATAGTGTTTGGATTCCTATTAAAAAATTCAGAAAATGAAGCAATCAGCTCTAAAGGAGAGAGAATGACTTCATCTCTGTTATTTGAGGAAAGGTAGGAATTTGTCATAAGGAGGAACCGTGATTGGCAGGAAGCTGGACAGATGAAACCAAGGGTCCCTCTGTCTCTGGTTTTTATAGGTTTTCCTGACATTATGAAGATGTGTGTGTCTCAGAGAAATAATTTGATACAGTTTAAAGGTAATGAGTGAATTTTCCTAGTTTGTAGAACTCCAGGCCAAAAGAGAGAAAGGGCTTGGCCTCTCTTCCGCTAACCTCAGCCCATTTCAGGAGACATCTGTATGTATGAACATTGATTGTTCAGAGGCAACTGACAAACAACTAATCTCAAAAATATACAAGCAACTCCTACAGCTCAATTCCAGAAAAATAAATGACCCAATCAAAAAATGGGCCAAAGAACTAAATAGACAATTCTCCAAATAAGACATACAGATGGCTAACAAACACATGAAAAGATGCTCAACATCACTCATTATCAGAGAAATGCAAATCAAAACCACTATGAGGTACCATTTCACGCCAGTCAGAATGGTGGTGATCCAAAAGTCTACAAGCAATAAATGCTGGAGAGGGTGTGGAGAAAAGGGAACCCTCTTACACTGTTGGTGGGAATGCAAACTAGTACAGCCACTATGGAGAACAGTGTGGAGATTCCTTAAAAAACTGGAAATAGAACTGCCTTATGATCCAGCAATCCCACTGCTGGGCATACACACTGAGGAAACCAGAATTGAAAGAGACACGTGTACCCCAATATTCATCGCAGCACTGTTTATAATAGCCAGGACTTGGAAGCAACCTAGATGTCCATCAACAGATGAATGGATAAGAAAGCTGTGGTACATATACACAATGGAGTATTACTCAGCCATTAAAAAGAATACACTTGAATCAGTTCTAATGAGGTGGATGAAACTGGAGCCTATTATAAAGAGTGAAGTAAGCTAGAAAGAAAAACACCAATACAGTATACTAACACATATATATGGAATTTAGAAAGATGGTAACAATAACCCTGTGTACGAGACAGCAAAAGAGACACTGATGTATAGAACAGTCTTTTGGACTCTGTGGGAGAGGGAGAGGGTGGGATGATTTGGGAGAATGGCATTGAAACCTGTATAAAATCACATATGAAACGAGTTGCCAGTCCAGGTTCGATGCACGATACTGGATGCTTGGGGCTGGTGCACTGGGACGACCCAGAAGGATGGTATGGGGAGGGAGGAGGGAGGAGGGTTCAGGATGGGGAACACATGCATACCTGTGGTGGATTCATTTTGATATATGACAAAACCAATACAATATTATAAAGTTAAAAAAGAAAAAAGAAAAACCTGCGGATCTCATAGGGTCTCTCAGGACTAAGGGACTGTTTGGGCACAACTGGTTCGTAGTCATGAGTAAATGTAAAATGAGTGTATGATTGACTTATTTTAAAGGTACTGCAATTTCACCTCATCTCAAACACTCAAGGCTAAGGAAAATCAGTTCCTTTTCTAAACGTTTAAAAAAAAAAATTGAATAAGATGTTGCCTGGCTCACATATCACAAAAAAAGGACACATATGCCACAAAGTCTCAATTATCTATTTATTCCAGGATTAGACACAGGACTGGACCGAGAACAGATTAAAATGACTTGACTTCATTAGCTTAATTAGGGAGTTCCAAATTAGATTTTTTGCAGCTAAATTCTTCAACCGGGCAGAGTGAGCAGCTGTTCCCAGGCGCCGGCCTCAAAAGGAGAGCTCACCCGCCGTCTGGCTAGCCCCTGGCCCTCCCCAAGCTCATCTCTGGAGGCCACCCAGGGGGCCACACCCCGTGATCCTGGCGCTTGGACCCATAGTGCTGCTGCCAACAATGTTTCCAGGAGAGACCCCACTGACCTTCTCTGTTACTCCTGGGACCTTGAGCTCTGCAGCAGGGCTGGCTACAGAGTCTGTGGGGTTCAGTGCAAAATGTAAATGCAGGGCTCCCCTGTGCAAAAAGTATTATCAATTTCAAGATGCAACGATGGGCCATTAGCCAGAAAGGCCCTGTGATTCTGGCCATGCCACGAAGCTGGCCCTGCTCTGTGGAATGAACTAGACACAACTTACCGTCTAAGCTCTGGTTGCTTCTCTGTCTCTCTTCCCAGGTCCTACCACACCCTTCTACTCAGGAAGGAGGCTGAGGTCTCTAGTAAGTGTGTTTTGCACATAACGCATGCATGCTGGGATTATTTACTGGGTAAGCACCTTTTTCTATATCTTTGATATACATAAAGACAGCAAGATACCAGGGAGGCATAAATTTGGAGGTTGGGATTATATATACACACTGATAAGGAAGATCCCCTGGAGAAGGGAATGTCTACCCACTCCAGTATTCTTGCCTGGAGAATTCCGTGGACAGAGGAGCCTGGAGGGCTAAAGTCCAAGGGGTTACAAAGAGTCGGACATGACTGAGCGACTAACCCACACAGCTCATGTTATCATAAGCATTTTCCCATGTCACGAGAAATTCCTCACACACTAATGTAAGGAGAGAAATGTATATTATTAGCAACTGATACAAGAATTCCTTCTAGGGAAAAATTTGCCTCCTTTTTGGGGAAAAAGCTCTGGAGAAGCATGGGGACTGACCTGTCTGTTGCGCCAGGGAATTGAGAGTGGGCTGGTGCCCAGTGGCCTCATCTGAGCCCCTTTGCACATCCCCACAATGACAGTAAGGTCACCCAAAGCATGAAGTGCTTGGGGGACTGGGGAAGCTGAGTTTGGGCAGCCCCAGACAGGGGGCATAGACAGAAAAAAGCATCTGAGAGGAAGGAAATACTTGATCATTTACACAATTATCGGGAAAGCATTGCCTTTCCATCAGTTGTGGAGAGTCAGAACATGTTAATCGGATACCTAGGTCAGCAAGTAAGGGCCTCTTAAGTCCCTAAGCTGAGGTCAGGTCTACATCTACCATGGTCTTTTGCTGGTTGCCTAGCATTCCATTCAACAGCCTCCATGCGTGCTCAGTGGCTAAGTCACGTCCGACTCTTTGTGTCCCTCTAGACTAGTCCTCCAGGCTCCCCCGTCCATGGGATTTTCCAGGCAAGAATACTGGAGCGGGTTGCCATGCCCTCTTCCAGGTATCTTCCTGACCAAGGGATCAAACCTGGTCTCCTGCATTGCAGGCAGATTCTTTACCACTGAGCCACCGGGGAGGCCCTTCCATTTAACAGCAATATCATTTTAATAACACTTTGAACATCTTTGTGTGTGGATGAGTTCCTTGGACTTTGTACTCAGTTGTGTCTGACTCTTTTGTGACACTATGAACTATATATAGCCTGCCAGGCTCCTCTGTCCATGGGATTCTCCAGGCAAGAATACTGGAGTGGGTAGCCATTCCCTTCTCCAGGGGATCTTCTAGACCCAGGAATTGAACCAGGGTCTCCTGCATTTTAGGCAAATTTTTTACCATCTGAGCCACCAGAGGAGCCCAGCACTAGATCAAATGGTAGCAGCATGTTAAAGAAATCTACTACATTGTCACCTGGCCATTCTCAAGAATGTCTGTGAACAGATAGGCTTATAAGCAGCAGAGCAGAAGCCATCTCTCTGCATCTCTGCCAGTGCTCAGCGTATATTTAGGATTTACTCCATGTGCCACTGCCTCCAATAAGCTTTTTCTCTGTTCAAGTAGAAGTAATTTGTCTTATAAACCCTGTCATGGCTCACTTCCACCCTCATAAAGGTAGCAATTATATTCTTTTTTAAAATATATGATTGTTACTAGCATGCGCCCTTGAACTAGGCTGTAAGCAGCTTGAAGGGAGAACCTATGCCCTTCTCATTGAGGGGAGCAGAAACCCACGTTTCTAGAAAAGAGTTGGCAGCACCTGCTACTCTAACTTTATGTCTGCTGACCCAAATTCTTAAGAGGATCAGACTTGAAGTGGCGCTGTGATTAATTCCATGAGTGCATCCCCGAGGTTCTCTCTGAAGGGCTGGAGATGGGTGGACAGTGTGGTGACGTCCAGACAAGGCAGCAGGTGAACAAGGTGAGGCAGGGGTCCAGCGTGGGATACTAAAGAGATGATTGGGGGAGGGGAGGATTTGCCATCGCCAGGAGTCCACAGGGGCTCCATAAAGCATCCAGGCCGACCAACTAAACTCCGTGTGCTGCACACTGGGGGAAGTCATGGAGCAGGAAGTTTGTGGAACCTGAACAAACTGCCGGCAGTGGTTCTTATGCCAGGACGGAAAGAGGTGGCTTGGAAGCAAGGGCAGGTTGAAGCCCAAACTCCCCGAGCAACTGCCCCATCCATTTGCAAAGCTGCCGATTCATGCTAGATTGTAACATGTAACATGGGCTTGAGTGGTGGTTCTCAGAGCTTCGTTCTTGTCTCTGAACAGGCCAGTAGGTTTGTTGGTCATGTAGCAGAAGATGTAGAAGAAGGAGGTGAGTTGTGAATCAAACATACATTTGACTGAAAGCTGGGAAGGGGCGTGAATACAGTGGCAGACAAGATGGAGATCCAGAAAGGCTGCATGAATCAGAGGGCCAGGCTGGATTTCATAAGATGGAATTTAACTTGGGTCCCTGGAAACAACTGCACAAGTACAACATGGGGACGGAGAATTTCAGGTGACAGAACTGCCATGTGAGAGTGTACAATTCCCAGTGCAGCATCCACAGCTATAACACACGGATGATGGTCCTTCAGCTGAGACCCAGCCTGGAACCAGACACTATGTTCTGGGTGTGTCAGAGAAGGACAGCGTGCGTCCCATCCTTATAAGGAACAGTTGATGGAAGGAGAAGGCTAAGCTGACAAACAGAAGGCTCAGAGAGACTTGAGAGAGAGTTTTGCATACCTGGAGAGGTATCACTTGAAAGTTGCATGAACTTCTCTTCTAGATGCAGTGTGGTGGCATGGTTTTGGTAGACGGTGTTTCCCTAGACAGCCACACCCTAGATGGCCTCTCTCACCTCACCTGTTCTTTTGTGTTATGACCTTGCCATTCTTTGATAAACCGGTGGAGTTTGGTTATCTTCCCCTTGAAGCTGGGCAGCCTTGAGACTTGTTAAATCAATAGAATTCAGTGGATGTGGGGTCAGGTAACTTCTGGGTCTTAGCAAGCATACAGCTTTTGCCTTTGCAGGTTGAAATGCTTGCTTTGGGGGTCCAGTTGTCGTGAAAAGAAGCACTCACTTGTCATTTGGCAAAATTCATGTGGAACCTTTCAGCTTGTCCTTGCCAGTTCTAGTGCCATCACACTGCAGTCCTCGAGGGACCTCAGTTGGTACCAGCGGGACAGAAGATCCACCCAGCGAAGCCCTGCTGAAATATCTGAACCAAAGAATTCTGAGCCAATCCAATGAGCCTTGTTTTAAACAACAAAGGTTTTGGAGAGAAACATTATTTAGTAATAACTATACCAGACAGTGATTTGGAAGCTAGGCTCTGGAGCCAGCTGCTTGGCCACCTTCTGGCTATTTGATCTGGAGCAAATCATGAAACTTCTTTCTCCCAGTTTCTTCTGTAAAACATGTGATGACAGTTGGGATTAAATAATTTAACACAGGAGAATCCCTGTTCCATAAAACTTGGGGTAGAATGAGGATGAAGGGATGGAAGATACAAAATAATAATAATAAGATACAAAATAATTCAACTCTGTTAAAAATGTTTCTAATGGAATCTCCAGACTAGGAGTGAGCTGCCTGGGGAATGAGAGGCCCTTTTCCTGGGGGCCTTGCAGTTGTGCGTGGGCTGCTGGTCACAGGGTTGAGGTCCTCTGTCCCATGTCTCCAGTGGAAGAGGCCCTCATTTTGCTCCATGCACTACTCCCGAGCGGACGTGAGCTAGAGAGATAAGAAAGAAATATTCATCTGGCTAAATCGTTACGAATTTGAGATCACCCAACATGTTCAATTTCCTATAATGTCTTCTCATCAAGCATGAATGTTCCTGGACCCATCCTCACGAGGTCACATCACCACTTCTATAGGATCAAAGAGTCTGATAGTTTATTGATTATTGAATGGGCTGCTAAGAGCAACCTCCTGCCTGTGCGGTCACCCTGGACTTCCTTGCCCAGACTTGTACGGACTGTCCTGACCTCCCAAATGCAGGAGCAAAAAGGCCCAAAACATGAAACGGATCTCAGTTCACGCGTCCCTAGCTTCCGAGACACAAAAGCAGCCCAGGTGGCCCCTGGAGGGCAGGAAAGGAAGGAGCTGCCCACTCAGAAGCTCACAAAGCAAAGGAGGCCTGGATGGAAACCATCCCATCCGCTACAATCTGATAAAGTGTCCCAGCCCTGGTCCCAAAGGCCCCGAGCCCCAAGTCACTGGCAGTTCAGCTGAACAATTCTACTAGGTCATTCTAGGGTAGAGTGGAAAATGGGGACGGAGACACAGGAGGGCAGGGGTCCTGAGCCAGCCAGGGGCAGTCACTGGCTTCACACATGGGCCTCAAGGACAGCAATCCTGGGGCCCCAAATGAGGACAGGCTGACCCAAGAGACGGGGACAGGTGGTCACTTTGCTACTCAGTCTGCAGCCCCCGTAGGGTGCTTTAAGAGTGCTCCCCATCTGTCCCACCTCAGGGGTTAATCCCTGCCTTGTCTGAGCCGTAATCATTGGGTAATCAGACAAGGCACTCCAGAAAGCCGGGCCACGGTTTTGCTGTGCTCTTTGGCTCGATTTCTCTTTCATTAGAGCAGAGAGTAGCTGACCTAGAAATCTCCTGTATGTGCTTCTGTCATCAGCTAAACAAAAGCAGACACTCCTAAGAAGCAGGCGTGTTTAGAAAGCCCAGCCCTCCCTTCCTGCGGGTGATTTTAGTCCTGGCTGCCCGAACTAGTGAGAGCCGGAGGAGGAGATCACGTGGTCCTGCTCTTTGCTGCAAACTAAAAGGAAAAAAGAAAGAAAAAGGAAAAAAGGGGGGAAAGCCTCCTGGTATTAGCTTGGGCTAATGAGCTCACTGGTGTGTGTCCGGGAAACATCCCAGAATGAATTCATCTGCTGAGATGTCTGTCTTTTGAAAAAAGCACCCTTGTGGTGGTGGATGGCAAAGAAAACACAAATGGGAACCGCGTGAAGCCGGATCAGGGGCTAAGCCCCAAGCGAGGGAGCCCAGGAGGGGCCAGTGTCTGGGCACAAGCACTGGGCTGGGCTGTTTGGGGATTAACCCACCCTGGAGGTAAACATAGGGTTTGATTTTTTTTTTTTTCTTTTCCCCCAAAGGAGAGAAATCTAACATGCAAACTGCCAAGGCCCCATCACTGGTCCACAACTGAGATGGAACCAGGTCATGTCAGTCTGGCCAAGTGGAGAGTTTCATACTGAATAAGGGTCACAGTGATGAGTCTTGTGGTCAGTGTCCAGGGCTGGCATCATGCTTGATTTCTGCCAACCTCCAGGCACACAGTAGATGCTCCATAAACTTGAATGGACACAGCTAAGTTGGCATGGGGACCCTTCCTAAGATAACCATGGTCAGGTGGTTAGTTTAGTCTATTTCAAATATTTTATTGTTGTTGCTGCTTAGTTGCTAAGTCATGTCCGACTCTTTGTGACCCCTGGACTGCAGCCCACCAGGCTCCTCTATCCATGGAATTCTCCGGGTAGGATACTGGAGTGGGTTGCCATAACCCTCTCCAGGGAATCTTCCTGACCCAGGGATCAAACCCACATCTCCTCCATTGGCAGGCAGATTCTTTACCACTCAGCCACCTGAGAAGCCCATTTGGAACATTTTCTAGATACAACTGTTTTTTAACAGAAAATATTCTCTTTGAAGGAGAAGGCTACAGGGCATGAGAACTGGGTGTGGGCCCAGAGGTCCTGGGATCTCCCACACGGCTCACGGAGGAGGAGGCAGGAAGGCAGGTGAACCCCTGGGGGTGGGAGGCTTCCTTCCTCGCATGGCTGGGGGTGGGTGGATGGGTGACAGATCCTGCCAGCTGTCCGCTTGAATCTCTTCTCTCCTTCCACAGTCATGGGCACGCAGCCAGGCATGGCTGAGACGGGATCTCCCACTCTCACTGTCACTAGATGCAGCTACATGCCTCGTTGTCACCAACAGACCCTGAAAGGAAGTGAAATGCACTGTGTCTCAGTCGGAGCTTCTCCCAGGGTGTTTCCCCTCCTCCCATCAGCCGGATGCAGATGGCAACCAAACCCCAGAGAAGACAGGGGGGCAAGACAGCTGGGACCCTGCAGATCCTGTGGAGGAGACCTCCTCCAATGACCTGAACATCCGCCCAGGACTCGGGGGCTGAGCAAGAAGTAGTCCTCTATAGGGTTGAGTCATGATATTTGGGGAGCTATTTGTTTTAGAAGCCAGCACAATTCCAAGTAACACCTAGAACACCACGGGAAGTAACCCACTCACCTGTGTGACTCAAAACAGGGAGACGGTGGCCCCAGAAAGAGCTTCATCAGCCTCTGATTGAGTTGATAGAGCCGCATACCTGCTGGGGAAGAACCACACCCTTCACTGTCCTCACAGCCTTCGCTTCCCCAAAGTCAAAGCCCACTTCTGGGGGGTGGGCCCTGGGCAAGATGATGGATGCTGGGTGGAAAACAGCCTGACGGTGTTGTGGGAATCTGCGGCAGCTCAGAGAGACCCAGAGGACCTGGGGTCCCCGCCGTTGTGGAAAGCGTGCATAGGAATCCTAAGCTGTGTGGGGTGGGGCGGGGCAACACTACCCCAGGTGACAGCAGCAGTGGTTCAGATGCAGACGGCCAGCACCTATTCAGGGATGCGCTCAGACGCGCTGGGACAGAGCGTGAGAGCGGCTGTTTATATGTTGTGCATAGCGGATGGGACAGAGCCGGCAAACTAGAGCAGGTAGGCAGACATGCGGAAGGACAGAGAAGACTCACCTTTAGAAGCTAAGTTTATTGCAAAATAAACTTTGAAGCGTGTGGCTAACCCTGCACCCAGGTCAACCCCAAAGGAGTGGGGCTAGGACACCCCATGGGCTGAGCGTCCCTGTGTGTGTCCCCATGCCATCCTGGCAGGTGAGGATGAGGTAGTATCATATGGGGCAGGGGTGGGGGAAGCAGGGGAGCTTTCTGGAATCGCTGAGACGGACGTGAAAGGGAGTCAACAACCACCCAAGGCC
Source organism: Bubalus kerabau (assembly GCF_029407905.1). NCBI lineage: Eukaryota > Metazoa > Chordata > Mammalia > Artiodactyla > Bovidae > Bubalus > Bubalus kerabau. The sequence continues at coordinate 34,511,831 of NC_073635.1, forward strand.
TCCGTGTGGTAGTGACGAGGGGATTCCCCCAGCAGAGGTGGCAGTGAGGGACAGCAGAGGGTGTACCTGGGCTTGGAGGTGACCTGTGTCTGCTTAGAAGGCTGGACCTACCCCATGTGTGATACTGCTTCCTGGCGGGAAGCTGATTCGGAGCAGAGTTCCTTTGCCAGGCGCACAAGCTCAGTGAAGAGCCAGGGGCTTGGGCTTAGCTGGTCATTTGCAGCCCCTCCAGGCTCACATTCGTGAATTCCTGTGTCTCACCTCTGCATGCACACCTGTGGGCCCACACCTTGAACTCTGGTCTAGTTTGCATCCCCACCAGGATTAGATGGTTCCCGCGGCCAAGCCTGGCCTTCCCCAACATGCGCTCATCCACGCATGAAGCTTGGCGTCTGTCCACTTGCCCTCTGCTACCTGACCTCATTCTGCTTGTTTTTGGCCTCTCCTTTGGCCACCTTGGTGTCAAGAGTCTGGAGAGACCCTGCCCCACCCTACAATCTGGGGTGGAATATTTTTTCTTTTTAAAAACACTTTTTATTTTATATAAGAGTACAGTTGATTAACAATGTTGTGTTTGTTTTGCACTGAATGTTCTGTAAGAGTAGCCCCAGCCAGACAGCAGACTAGGAGGAAAAGGGAATCACTGGGTTAAGTTCCCCCTGGATAACCCGGGGGTATCACAGACAGATGGCAAGACCTACTCATCAAGCCCAGCCCCACTTTCTTGCTTACACTGGCTGGCAGGGGTGCTGTCCCCTCATTGCTGGGAATTCCACAAGTGCCACCCATGACCTTGACATCTGCCAAAGGCCCCCACCTGTGGGAGCAGCCCAGGCCCCACTTGAAGTCACCAACGTGGACATCTGTGTCCAGGGTACTGGTGACCGAGCTGAAGAACCGAGGTGTGGTGGGTGCTGTCAGCACTGCTGAAAACACTTGTCCCGGGGGATGTCGTGTCCCTCCAGAGACATGCTGAAGTCGTAACCCCTGGCATCTGGGGATGTGACCTTACTGGAAACGGTATTTGTAGATGTGACTAAGATGTAAATTAAGATTAGATCTTGCTGGAATGAGTGAGGTGGGCCCCTGACCCACGAGACAGATGCCCTTATAAGAAGAGAGGCAGACAACACTGTGTGGATGGGGGCAGTGTTTAGCACAGAGTGTCTAGAAGCCGAGGGACGCTATGATTGCAGCCATCACCAGAAGCCACCAGAGAGGCATGGCCACTGCCCAAATGCAGCGTTGCCCCCTGCCGCCTGGCTCCTGCGCCTGGGCCCCTGGGCATTGCAGAGAAGCACTCATTTTGCTTTCATTTGGTCTCCTGTTGGGCACTCTTGCTCCAGGATCCAGGTACAAAGCCATGGGGCCCGGGCTGAGGGGACGTCGTCTGAGCGAAGACCTGTTGCGCCCAGACCAGCTCGTGTGCTGAGCTCCCCGACCATTCCAGAACCCCTGTGGCTTCCTGCTCCTCGAGACTGACCTCTGTCCCCTCAGCAGCCCCAGCTGTGCACCCGGTTAATGCGGAAAATCACGAGTCATGCTGGGCTTTTTACACCTGCATTTACTCATTAAAAATGAGTTTCTCCTCTGAATACATACATACTCAGAACAGCTATCAATCCACAGTGAAAGCTGATATTCGAGGAAGTCAGGAATCAAAATGAGAGTGAAGTGAAAGTGTTGGTCACTCAGTCGTGTCGGACTCTTTGTAGCCCCATGGACTGTAGCCTGCCAGGCTCCTCTGTCCATGGGATTCTCCAGACAAGAATACTGGAGTGGGCTGCCATTCCCTTCTCCAGGAATCTTCCCAACCCAGGGATCGAACCCACATCTCCTGCATTGCAGGTGAATTCTTTACCATCTGAGCCACCAGGGAAGCCATCAGGAACCAAAATGTGATAAAGAAAACATAAGGACTTCAATCTAGCTTGAGACTCTCTGTGCCAAGACCCCTCTAGCCCTCATCCTGCCAGCCCTGACCCAGAGCATCCCCTCCTCCCCCCAGGAATGAGGGCAGGGGACCCCCCTGGCCAGGATTCCTGCAAGGGGCACCCACTCGTGTTCTCCTGGCAGTTGTGCATGTCACCTTGTTGGTCTCACCTCACAAAAGGCCCTCGACATCTCTTGGAGGGCAGGGCCAGGCCTGGGATATGGACCCTGGGTGAGGGTCAGAGCAAAGTTGGGGCTCTCCTTGAGAGTCCCCAGAACAAGGACCTCAGGTGGGAGCACAGTTGAGGGTCTTCTCTCACATCACAGGGCTTCTGATGCTCACCTCGGAGGATCATCATGGGGTGGAATTGTAGGGGGGCAAGGATGGGGAGCTGGCATTTCCAATGGGGCTGGGGTCCAGAGCAACTAAATGGTCAGAGGATGGGAGGTGTTTGTCCCAGGTCAAGGATCACTTCAAACTTCACTGATTAAACATTATCCCTTTAAAGACCTGAAGCAAATTTAGGACAGAGCCTTCAGTCTCCCTAATAGGGATGCTGTGGCAGGGGCAGGTCCTCTGGCAGCCACTGGCAGCCACTGTGGCTTGAAGCCAACATACCTCACCCAGCCTTTTCCACGTTACGTTCTGGCGGCTCCACTAAGATAGAGAACCAGGGCAAAGGTGAGTTGGAAGACACCTGAGAAAAGAATTGATGGTGTTGATGGTGGCAATGACAGTGGTGGGCTCCCAAATGATTCCTCATGCATTTCTCCAGTTTTCTTCTTTATTTGCTAATAATCCCTCAGCAAGGATCATCAAGTCAGGTGACAAGATTACCATATCAGCAGCCACTTTCAAAGTCAGAACATAGCAAAGATCTCTAGATTGGGCTGTTATGTGGGACAAGATTTCCCTTTTCCCAGATTAAGCAGCCAGACCAAATGGTACTCAGGGACCCTGCCAGGCTTTTTCTCGCCCCATAGGGGAGGTGGCTACAGACCAGCCCTGAGAGATGGTGAACAGGGCTGGCAGCAGCAGCAGGAGTCATGCCTGGGCCCTGCTGGATGGAAAAGGAGAGGGCAGAGCCTGGACTCCATGGAGCACTGTGGAGGAGGCCTGAGAGTCTCAAACTGAGTGCTCTATCCTTAGCTTGGTCAGACTGGCTAACGGCTTCTGTGACTTCAGCCCCAGTATCTGGAGTCTAGGATTAAAGACAAGGTTGTACCACCGGACCAGTCAACTTCCACCTCGCAGAACTTGCACTTGCATGGCAGAGAGTTGCTTTTTGGTATCTGACTGATGGCCCATGCCTTTGGGGCAAGAATCAGAACTGCAGTAACACAGACTCCATATCCCCTGGGAGACTGTGCTCCACACTGGACAAGACCGATGTAAACAGATACCCTCTGTGCCTGGAGGGCTTGGTAGTGGTTTGTTGTTCAGTTGCTCAGTCATGTTTGACTCTTTGTGACCCCATGGACTGCTCCTCTGTCCATGGGATTCTCCAGGCAAGAATACCGGAGTGGGTTGCCATTTCCTCCTCCAGGGGATTTCCCCCCCCCAGGGATCGAACCTGTATCCCCTGCACTGGCAGGCGGATTCTTTACCACTGAGCCACCTGGGCAGCCGGACTTGGTACCCCCGTGATAAAGAGGGACATGAAGCGTGTGGGAAAGGCATGAAGAGTCATGAAGTCCAGTATGGCTGATGGGAGAGATCCGCGTTTTGTGCTGGCGTGGCTTTCTTTGTCCATGTGGGGGTTTCGATCCTCGGACTGGGCTTCTGGAAAGAGCGAGCCAGGAGGAGGATTCTGAAGGTGGGTGAGACAGGATGGAATTTGCATTCCGAGATTACTGGCCTTTAATTTCTGCAATCAGCTCGCGGCTCTGCCGCAAAAAAGCCGCAGGACAAAGCCGAGCCGGCCGCGAAGTGGGTTAGGGCGTTATATAAGCCCCGGCGGGAGGGGAGACAGCCCTCTCCGCGCTCCGCAGGCGGATGCAGAGCGCGGGTGACCGCGGGCGGGCGGGGGCCGCGCTGACGCCGGGCTGCTCGCGTCGCCATGGAGACGGGCGGGCGCGGCGCGGCTGTCAGCGGCGGGCGCGCGGCCGCGGGGGGCTGCGGGAGGAAGGCGCGGGCCGCGGCCGGGACCCTCGCGGTAGAGATGGACTTGCATTGTGATCGCGCCGCCGAGCCGCCGGCCGCCGAGCCGCCGTCGGGGAAGATCAACAAGGCCGCCTTTAAACTGTTCAAGAAGAGGAAGCCGGGCGGCGCGATGCCCAGCATCTTCGGGGTCAAACACAAAGGGGACGGCAAGGGCGCGGGGCCGGCGGGGCTGGTGCGCAGCCGGACGCACGACGGGCTGGCCGAGGCTCTGGCGCTGGAGGGCGGCCGCCGCGAGGAGCCGCGCGCGGGCGGCGGGGACGGGGCGCGGCCGGGCCCCGCGGCCCCCCGGGCGGCCCCGGGAGGCGCGGGCCCGGCGGCCGGCGGCTCGGTGGCCAAGTCTCACAGCTTCTTCTCGCTCCTGCGGAAGAACGGGCGGCCCGAGAGCGGCGGGGCGGAGCAGGCCGATGCGGGCAAGGCCGGTGGCAGACAAAAGCGGGGGCTGCGGGGGCTCCTGGGCGGCGTGCGCTGGCGCAGGAAGGACCGGCGGCCCCAGGACTCGGCGCCGGCGGGGCGCGCGGGGGCTCCGGGCGGCCTGGCGCGGCCGGGCTCGCTCACCGCCAGCCTGGAGTGCGTCAAGGAGGAGGCGCCCGCGGCCGCACGCCAGCCGGAGCCAGCAGGTGAGCCCGCGGCGGGGGAGCCCGAGCCGGCCTGCGCCCCGGGAGAGGGCGCCTCGGGGCCCGGGCGGCGCGCCGAGCGGCCCCGCTCGCCCCCCGAGCCCGAGCCGCGCGCCGGGGAGGGCCGGCCGGCCGAGGACGCCGCGGGGCCCGGGGCTGCGCCGGCAGAGACGGTGCCCCGGGCAGATTCCAAAGGCGGCCGCGCTCCCGCCGCCCCCGACCCTTCCTCGGTCGATCCGCCCTCCGACCCATCGGCCGATCGTATTTGTCTGATGTTTTCTGACGTGACTTCACTGAAAAGCTTTGACTCTCTTACAGGCTGCGGAGATATTATCGCAGACCCCGAGGACGAGGCCGGGCCCGGCTGTGCCAAGCACGCCCCCGGGCCGGGCCAGCCGGGCCCCGCCACAAAGCCGCCGGGCGTGGTGGCCTACCAGGGAGGCGGGGAGGAGATGGCGAGCCCGGCCGAGGCGGACGACTCGTACCTGCAGGAGTTCTGGGACATGCTGTCCCAGACCGAGGACCAGGGAGAGGGGCCCCAGGGAGGAGCGGCCCCGGCGGCGGCGGCGGCTTCCGACGCGCAGGTGGCTCCAGAGACCCCCAAAGAAGCCAGGTGTGCGGAAGTGACCAAGGACGCGTCCTCGGTCAAGCGCCGGAGGCTTCACCGGGTCCCCACGGAGCTCCCCCCGAAGGAAGAGCCCAAGCACCCGGACAAGGAGCCGCAGGAAGGCGTCCCCAACAGCGACGAGGGCTACTGGGATTCCCCCACCCCCAGGCCGGAGGAGGACGGCGGCGCGAGGAAGACGGGCCTCCCCAGGGACAGCGACAGCGGCGACGCGCTCCACGAGCCCTGCGCCGCCGAGCCGGATCGAAGCCCCGCGGCCCTGCCCGCCGCCCCCACTGCCAGCGAGGAGACATCCTGCTCGTCCCGGTTAAAGCCCGTGTCTCCGGTCACCATCACCTGCCCCCTGCGAACGCCGGGGAGCCTGTTGAAGGACTCCAAGATCCCGGTCAGCATCAAGCATCTGGCAAACCTGCCATCCAGCCACCCGGTGGTGCACCAGCCACCAGCCAGGAGCGAGCTGCCCAGAACCAAAATCCCGGTGTCCAAGGTGCTGGTCCGCCGGGTCAGCAGCCGGGGCTTGGCTGGGACCACCCTCCGGGCCGCGGCGTGCCACGATAGTGCCAAAAAGTTGTGAGGTCTCCGAGGCCGAGGTGGAGGGGTCGCATGTCGAGGAATACAACTTTGTCTGGAAACTGCTAGGACAAATGTTGCATCCCCAGAGAAAGGCCTTGCCGACAGTCTCCACTCAGAGCCTGGACCCAGGAGCTCTGCCCCCAGGCAGGGGAATGCTGCACAACGGGATTCCCCCTTCAGATAATTTCCTGAGGATTCTTTTCAAGCACTTTTTTTCCCTTTTTTTAACCTTTTTAAAAATCCCACCCCCCCACTTTCTTTTTTTTCTTTATTGCACCGAACGTTCGGAAGTCACCTTTACTTGCCTTTGCAGAAAATAAGACAACCCAACCTAAGGAAGCATCATGCCATGATATTTGGCTGTGTCACCATCCAGCGGGCCTCCAGGAACCATCTGAAGAACCAGAGAGGAGCCCTCCTCTTCCTGACACTTTACTTCCTTATTTTCCTTTTCCTTTCCAGGGAAAAAAAAGAAAAAACAAAAAAACAAAAAAACACCCTTTGCTGTATCACTGTGTGGGAAACACCTACAAAGCTGAAAGAGCCAGGTACTTACCCGATGAGCAGAGGCAGGACTGATGGGCAGAAAACCTGCTGTACTTTCAGTTGCTAGGTATGCAAATAGATATATATCTACCACTAAATGATCACAGAGTTTGGGTTTGGTGGGTTTATTTAGATCATTTGTTTGGGGAGAAATAAAAACCTCAGCAGAGCAGGGTTGTTTTTTTTTTCCTCTCTCTCTCTTTTTTTATTTCCCCACCCAGTGCAGAGATGAGGACCAGGGCAAGATTTCACTAAATGCCAACAGACAGTGTTTTAGCATTTATGAACTGTAACCTTTTCATGTGTAGATAACGCATCTTTTACAGATTATCCAGCTGTTAACCTTTTATAATCTGTCAGTAACCTCCAGTTTAAAATCTGGTTTTATAGCTAGACACCGTAACCGCTCCCAAACCATTGATGTTCTTTTATGTACTGTAAACAGAAGCAGTTCTCTTTTTGTTTTATAAGGGTTCTCTGCCTTTCAGTGTAGGGGAAAAAAAAAAATCTATTGTGTTGATGTCCCAAAGGAATGCCTTGTCTTGGGTAAAAGTCTGTTTCTCACCCTGGACCCTGGTTTTCAGAGATTTTTACCTTGGTTATAAAAATTTCGGATTCAACCGTGTCTCAGTATGAGGAGTCCAAAACGAGGAACACGTAAAGAAAAACAATAGAAAATGTAGTTTTTTCATTGACTTCTTTATGTCTTAGGACTGAGCCACATATGTTAAGAATATGACACTGGGAAACTTATGTATCGTTAACATTGTGTGCCAAGATTATTTTTGAAAAGTGGTTTACTTATATGTGTGTTTTCTGTTATTTTAGATGAAGCATTTATTTCAGAAAGGGTTACCATATGCCTCAATAGTTTGAATGATAAACTGAAGTCTTTCCTAGAATGCTATTAGGGTCTAATGGTTATAAAATATCTTCTTTGAAACATTTCAGTGTATTTAATCAAAAGATCAGAGCTTCTATTAGGAGATGGTTCATGGTATCGGGGAGATTCGTATTCAAGTGAAACCATACACACATAAAAGACATGCACGCTTCTCTCCAACTCTCATTTTCCAGGGAGGTTCCCTAAGTAATGAACTGATAGTACATGCTTGTTAAGTTTGTTTTCTGTTTTATAAAAGAAAGAATAAGGCAAGTATATGAAGATCTATTTTAATAATATGAAAGAAGTCACAAAATAAACAGACATCAAAGGGATAAAAATCCTAGCCAATAGCACAAAGCAGGTTGTTCCCCATTTTAAACCTGCAATGACTCCATTAGAAGAGGTGGTAGAGATTGACTGAATTTATTTATTATTCAGATTACTGGCTTTTCTTGCGTTGTGTCAGATCCTTAATGTTATTTCAAAGTAGTGTTTTAATATTTAATTTCCTATGTCTGTCGATGAGCTCTCGTAGGCTGACATAGCCTTAAGCACTCTGAATACACCACCAGGAATTCATAAAGCAGCTCACACGTGCTCACGCACTCAGCTGTGCACAACCAACAGACAAAGGCGTTCACCATGAACTTGGAGATGTCTTAGAGATTAGTTTTGTCTTGAGAAAGGGATTTGAATTAGATTCAATGCTGATCATACTACTTAGACTCAAAATATGTCCATTTCCCCCTAGTGAAGGGGAGGGAACATAAATTTTATTTCTAGCTGTAAAACAAAGGATCTTTATTTTCTTCCTGTGCATCTTCGCAGGGGTTATAGTCTCCCCAGCCTGAATCCCTGACAGAGTTCTGTTTGTTCAGTAGCACAGGGAGGGTAGAAAGCCCTGAAGGACTGATGAGAATATTGTAATAGGAGGACAACCTATTTATCTATTTTGTAAGCACTGGAACAAACTAGTTTTGCTTTCACAGTTTTGGGACTTGTTTCTACATTTGTACCTCTGTGTTGGGTCTTCTTTTATTAGCAAAGAAAAATGTCAGCAAAGTTTACCTTAATTTCCCTTTGCCTGTCAGTGAACCATTTTTACAGGATTTAAACTATTTTTTTCCATTATTTTCCCATATATTTTCCTTTTTTTTTTAAACTATCTTTAAGAATTCCATCCACACTAGTCAAATGAAAGATTCAGGCAATGAATAAAATGGCCTCAGTCACTGATGGGAAATCAAGACCAATGTAGGGAGCTGTGTCTTAACCTTTTCCAACCACAGACAAGGGATTGTCATGCCTTTTTGTGCCAAGGGCTACTTTCTCTTAGTCATGTTCATAGAGATTGTATTCTAGAATTTTAGTAGATTTACATTCCAGTAATTATTAATGCTCTTACCTAATTTGGCCATAGTTGCTGTTTTTTAAAGGAAAGGATTGGGTATGGGCTGCTGACACCTTTCCTGTGAATCTATGATGCTAAGATAGTTGGTTGAGACCCTTTAGTCAAAGAGTTGGCCAAATTCTGTAGGAAAAAGTCAAATCAATTGTTTTGTTGTTCATTTGCTAAATCATGTCTGACTTTCTGCCACCCCATGGATTGCATCGTGCCAGACTCCCCTGTCCTTCACTGTCTCCTGGAGTTTGCTCACACTCATGTCCACTGAGTTGGTGATGTCATCCAACTGTCTCATCCTCTAGGTCCAAATCAATTGTTGCCCCTCCATTTATCAGTCATTTTAACAACTTGGCACAAAGACAGCCTGACTTCAGCATCTGTGTTACCTAGGCAGTGTGGTTCGAACCCCTGTGCTTCTTACTAAGGTTTTCTTGCTTCCATTAGCCCTAGAGCATTTTGAATCATCGCTAGAGGAAATAGATTTGCATTATGTCATCTAATAACAACAATGGAATGTAGAACATTAAAGACTTCCTTTAGCTCCATTTCCCACAAATTATCTGCCTATTTAAATACAAATTGTGTGATGTCTATGAAAGTGATGACTCAGGAGTTTAAGGGTTTATTCATTAGTCTCAGCAATAGTTTTCAGGTATTGGCCCTTGCATGAATATTCACATAACCCTTTACCTTCACAGTTGTCAGAGTAGAAAGATGGTATTAGGGTTGGCGGTGTCTTTGGCTGAACTTTGAGTTTCTGTTATTTACGTTCTTTGTCAGATTAATTTTCAGCGACCTTTTACAGTTAATTTTGGCTGAAGAGACTGGTTTGCGAGCTTTCTGATCTCTCCTTTGGTTTCCATCCTGTTTCCGTGGTGACCTCAGGGAGCAGTACTGGGATGCTGTTCAGCGTGTTCGCCTGTTTTGACACTTGCACAGTGGAGCTCGGTCCTCACTCACATTCTAGATTTCTCTCTTGCATTAAGACTATGTGGATGTGGCCCCCTGTGCTTGCCTTCTACATTCACATGTATACTCAGCTCCCCTTATCACTGATAAAAAATTAATCCAAGAATCTTACACCATTAAGCATAAGGAAAACCATCACAGTTACCTGTTTTTTCTTACCACTGCTGTTGTTGTTCAGTCGCTCAGTCATGTATGACTCTTTGCAACCCCATGGACTGCAGGACACCAGGCTTCCCTATCCGTCGTTACCTCCCAGAGCTTGCTCAAACTCATGTTGACTGAGTCAGTGATGCCATCCAACCATCTCATCCTCTGTCACCCCCTTCTCCTCCCACCCTCAGTCTTTCCCAGCACCAGACGCATTTCCAATGAGTCAGCTCTTCACATCAGGTGGCCAAAGTATTGGAGCTTCAGCTTCAGCATCAGTCCTTCCAATGAATATTTAAGGTTGATTTCCTTTAGAATTGACTGGTTTGATCTCCTTGCTGCCCAAGGGACTCTCAAGAGTCTTCTCCATCACCGCAGTTGGAAAGCATCAATTCTTTGGTGCTCAGCCTTCTTTATGGTTCAGCTCTCACATTCATATGTGATTGAGGATGGCCCATTAGAAGTACCTGGGTGAAATAAGAGGAGAAACTGAAATACCCCTGCCCAATTCTCGCTTCCCTTCCACTAGCCAGGCAGACTGAGGGATGAACAGCACAGTTCTTATTTAGGAGTCTTAAATTTTGTACGCACAAATATTTAAAAGGAGTTTAGGAGCCAGAGCCTAACAGGGCAGCCTGGTTTCTCAGGTGGGAAAACCAGAGGCCAACATTTATTAATACTTGTTGAAGGGAGGGGGCTATAACAGGTGATTTGGGCATGTGGTCCCTCCTCAGGGCAGACCCTGTCCTGCTCTGAAGGTTGTCTGAAGGCCACCGTGCATTGCCTCTCACAGCCTTTTCACTGTGAGGACCATGGAGAGGAGGCAATTTGTTGCAACACTAGCCACTTCCGAGGAAAGTTATCTCCCCAGACAATGTTTCTAAGGACTGATTCAGAATGATCATTTCATGATTATGGAAAGCAATTCTTTCTCAAACTGAAAAACAAAAGGTTAAAATAGCCAATAAGCCTTCAGAATTCAAAGTGGGCACATCTGATTTTGATATTAACTCAATGCAACACGTATTCAAGGGGCTTATACTGGATCTCGTGCTTAATAAAAACCCATTCAGTTCGGAGTTCACACATAGCTGTACTGGAATCAGACATTTTTAATATTCATTAGAAACACCTTTATTTCATTTATACTTTTATTTATTTATTTTGCTGATAGTCTGTGGGTTGGAGCAGAATGCAGTGAGATTGAACAAGGGCAGTATGGATTAAGTCAAACATATTCCTCTAAAAGGGCTTTCCAGGTGGCGCTAGTGGTAAAGAACCCAACTGCCAGTGCAGGAGACATAAGAGATGCAGGTTTAATCCCTGGGTTGGGAAGATTTCCTGGAAGAAGGCCTGGCAACCCACTCTGGTGTTCTTGCCTGGAGAATCCCATGGACAGAGGAGCCTGGCGGGCTACAGTCCACAGGGTCTTAAAGAGTCAGACACGAATGAAGCAACTTAGCACGCACACACATATTCCTCTAAAAGTAAAAATAGTAATTATACAGACAATTAACATTTGTCGAGTACTTACTTCATGCCAGCTCCTTCCAGGAGCTTTATAAATATTTACTCAGTCCTCTCACAGCCATGTGGGTTAAGAGATATTACCTCCCTCACAGAGCATATCTAATTCATCCTTTTGGTTTACTTCTATCCCATTCATTCCATCCATACCTCTGTTTTTCTCTCTTCACCCAGGACAAGGATAGACACTCTTTAATGATTTACAGTAATACAAGCGCTAAGAACTGCTAAATCTCATCAACAGCTCACTTTCAATAGAGAAAGAGCTCATGCATGTCATGCAGTTGAGAATGGGTTTTGTGTCCGAAATGGTGGTATTCAGCATCATTCTGGGGGAAGGCTGCTGCTGGGTACCATTTAGAGTCAGACAATCCTCCTTGCTTGGGAGGGATCCACACCTTCTTGGGATTAACTTCAAAAGTGTAGACAGACCTCTCTTCTGTTGTCATGGTGATACTTCTGCTCTGATAGGATTTCAGTCATGCTGAGCACGTTCCACTTGTTTTTCTACTTTAAGCCCAGTCTAGGCTGGTTCTGGGTATCCTGTGTTGTTTGTTGAACTAGTAGCTGGTGGAGTGACGCCCACCTCAACATGATTCTGAATTGCAGAGACAAACTCCTGGCTCTTTCGAAAGTAGTACATCCCACGTTCTGTCTCTGCTCATTGAATGCTGGCCTGGATTTTCTAATTTGTTCATTAATTCAGCTAATATTTCATGCACACCTCTAAGTCTAAACCTATGCTGTGCATTTATTATGAGCTGAGGTGGTGCTCCGTTTTCATTGACATTCTGTCCACAAGAATCAGGCAAGGTGGGGCTTGGTTCTGTTCTATGGAGGAGGAAAAGGTAAAATACCTTTTCCTTTTGGAAAATGGCAGCAATTTAGCGAGCCACTGACAAACTCTGGACCCGAAATCTAACTCTATTGCTTGTGCTTTAATTATAAGTCTCTTTTAGACATCTGATTAAATTTATGTATGATTTAGTTAAGAAACTGATCAAAGTTCTGAACTGCAAGAGTCAAACCAGATTTTTATGATGGTGGATATCATTAAAAGGATGACTGTTTCAGTTAAAAGTGGACTTGATTTTTTTTTTTTTAATTATTTGATGGTCTTTGTACACGCATGTCTGAAAGGAAGATCTTGGAGCTAGCAGGGTTGTTTTTTGTTTTTTTCCTCACTTGGCCAGTCAAAAATTTAGGCCATATCCACCAATTACTGCATACAGATTTTATAATCTGATGACTGCTTTGTCAATAATGAAAACCAAGAAAAGCAATTTCAATAGCAGATTTGGCAGGTTACAACCTGTTTTCTTTCACTCTGATTCTGTGAAGTTGCAAGTGTCAGTGTTTAGGGAAAATCATTTTGAAATGCATCACTGTCACAATTAAAGAGATTATTTTATTCACATATGGGCTGCTCACGCTTGATGAAATGCTTTTTTAATGAGAAGCAGTGAAAGAATTTAATCACAGGTGATCATTGTGTTGAATAGTAAACTGGGGTAATTTTTGGAAGTTATTCAATAATTAGGTAGAGTAACTTTCTGCACTATGTGAGATCATTTTTAATAAAACATAACCTAGGTCACTGGTTGTTAGAGGCATAATAAATTTTCTCAGATCCCTGCCTAATACACTAAAAAAGAAAATACTAAAAATAACTGATCAAATGACACAGGGGCATTAAATTGACACACAGGAAAGACTCGTTATCATGTCATAAAATGAAATGGACCCAGGGTGCCTGGAGGAATTAGTAAACCTTCTCAAATATGCCCCACTATAGAGTTATTTCTAAATAGAAGAGGAAAAACTCTAACAAAATAATGTCTAACATTGTATACATTTAGATGAACATGAAGGATCGGATGGTGGTATTTTTTTCCAAGAATATCAGGGGAAATGGTTTAGATGTTATAGACAAAATAAATTCCTGTCATCTTTTAATGGACTCCAGCTACATACCATGCTCATTGCTAACTTCAGTTTTTCCCAAGTTATTTATAGAAAATATCTCAGTGTAATATAGGGAATTGCAGGTTGTTGAAAATAAAGACAAAGAAAATCCAAATAAGAAACTCCATATTTCTAAAATTAGTTTTCCTGAAAGTCAAACGTATCTCTGAGGACAAGCTTTTGGCTGTATTATTTTTGTGCACAGGAGGAAAGTTGTTAGTAGGTTTATAGATATTATTTTTATAATAGAATGTTAAACTCCCCCAACATCAGAAATTGTCTCCTAAAATTACTCTATGTTTTTAAGACTTGTTTTTAAAAAGGATTCTAAATAACAATAGGGTCTTTTCTTTTTCTCCTCTCCAATGGTTTAATGGGATAGATGAACCAATGTTTATATTTTTAAACCTGTAAATATTTTATTTTGGGTATTTTGTATATTTGTTGATATAATTCCATTTCGTGCAAATGTATCACTGTGCATGTTGCTGGTTTTGATAGTCACTCTTAATGAATGTAAGAAGCTTGGACTAATAGCACTTTTCTTCATTCAAACATCTTAAAATGAAAGTACAGCACTGCCATTTTAAACGTGTTTAATTCAGTCAATAAATTTTGTTGCTTCTTTACATTAAACATGAATTCTGTTGGTGGTTATTTTTCCAGGATAAATTTTATTTCCACTCTCTTAACTTTTAGAGTTTATACTAGTGATGACAATAATGACCATGTGATGGGAGTATGTGTGGTGTTGTGTGTGGTGTGTGTGAAGTGTGTATGGTATGTGTGGTATGTGTACGATGGGTGTGTATGTAGTGTGTGTGTGGTGTGTATAGTATGTGTGAGGTGTGTGTATGTAGTGTATATGTGTGAGGTGTATGTGAGGTGTGTGTGTATGTGAGGTGTGTGTGTATGTGTGGTGTGTGTGATATGAGTGAAGTGTGTGAGGTGTGTATGGTGTGTGTATATAGTGTATGTGTGTGGTGTGTGTGTGTGGTGTGTGATGTGTGTGTGGTGTGGGTGCAGTTTGTGTGTGTGGTGTATATGTGTGGGGTATGTGGTGCATGTGTGCTAAGTGTAGTGTGTACGTTTGACCAACAGGAGGCCCATATTTCTTTCCACACTTTGTGAACAGGTGAAACGTTACTGTTTGGCTTGAGCAAATGCCTTTGGAAAGCTTGTTTGTTATTCTAACTGTGATCTGATTTCTGAGCCTTTACTAGGAAAATCTCTGTTCCTTATAATCCCCTGTGAGTTGGACTCACCTGCTGCGTGTGACTGTAGGCAGTAGTGAATTAGAATCTTTCTGAAGAGCTGTTTTCAGTTTTGTTTGAGGGGTATGTTTTCATAGAATCTGACTAGTAATTCAAACCCAAGGACTTCTGAAACTTAATGTGATGAATAATGAGGTTGCACCACTTTGAAAAATAAGAATTCAAGTCTGCCTAGATTGTTTGAAAGTCTACTTCTCTTAGAATGGGCTTGTCCATACTGCAGTTGCTTACATTTGTCTTAAATAAGAAGAAAAACTCAAATTTATCTATAGAACACAATGAGCATACACTTCCAAAGGGAGCTGTGATTCGTCACAAAGAAGAATCACAGTAAGTGGACACAAAGCCATAAACAGTGAGACCTGAGACTCACAACATTTCGCCGTCCTGTCTGCTCCCCCTTCTCCCAGCTGTCCTCGACCCTCCTCTTCCTGCTTTTCCTAGAATTCAACAGAAGTCACCTCGCAAGAACAAACCAAATTCCTCTTTCGTGAGGCAATAAGTAAACTAAAGCGCAGGGATGCTGTGCCTTTCCTAAAGTCTCTGAGGTGGTGAGGTTGGTAAAAAGAGACAGAGTTTGGGAATCAAACAGAATCCAATTTGAATTCCAGGCTTCCCTGGTGACTCAGACAGTAAAGAATCCGCCTGCAATGCTGGAAACCTGGGTTTGATCCTTGGGTTGGGAAGATCCCCTGGAGGAGGGACCAGCTACCCGCTCCAGTATTCTGGTGTGGAGAGTCCCCATGGACAGAGGAGCCCGGTGGGCTACCTCCATGGGGTTGGAAAGAGTCGGACATGACTGAGAAACTTTCACTTTCACTTTGGACAATTACCAGCTGTGTGAATTCAGGCACTTTGCTGAACTTCTCTGAGCCACAGTTTCCTGCTCTATAAAAGGAGGGTAATGAGATTTAATCTACACTGTAGTTGTACCATGATTAACTTTCAGAAAGGCACGTGTCAAATACATAATACATATTTTTGTATATGTTAATTTAGCTCGTTCTGTTTTTCTAAAAGGGAGATTTATAAAAATTAAAACTTGATGGGTTGGAGTTGAACTTTTCTTAAACAGAGAACTTGCTTTAATTGATGAAGAGAGTGAAGCCTGCCGAGAAGGAGAGAGGTCTGAGTGTGTTATTCTGAGACACATGGCTCTGAAATGAAAAGCCTACGTGTGTTTAGGAGAGATTCAGGGACGACACCTTGTCTTTGTGGAGGACATCAAGGATGGTTGCTAAGTTGGCAGCCTCAAGACCCATGGTGGTCAAGACAGTTATCTAAATGTTGGGTCACAAACAGTTGGACATGACTGACTGACTGAGTACCCATACACAAATGTTGAGTCTCCAGCCGGCATAGACGGTGGTGGTGCCCAGACCTTACTTAGCACTGTGGACTTTGGTGCTTGACTTTACAAACCCCCTCCCCATTACCAGGCAATGGTTACCTAAGGACTCTTACTGGTCCTGCTCAACCATTGGTTGGAGCTTCAGGCCCCTCCCACGGGCAACCAACTGTCAAGAAGCAACCGTTAGTGGTCCTGCTCAGCCATTGGTTGGAGCTGCAGTGGCCCCTCCCACGGGCAACCACCTGTCAAGGAGCGACTGTTAGCAGCCCATTCTGTTAATCGTCAGTGGAACAGTGGTCCTCAAGAGGAGAGTGAGGTAAGAGGCGGACCCCAGCGTTCTTCCTGGGGTCCTTCTGGTTCACCTGGCCTAGGGCCAGCAGGTGAGCTGGGGCAGCCCAGGAAACAGGTTGGGGGCTGTGTTCTGCGGGGCTCCAGAGCCCTTGCCAGGGCCGCCCTCTGGCCGGGGCCCAGACCCTGAAGTGCTTACTCTTTCCCCATCCCTGCCTCTGCCACCTCACAGCATAGGCATAGTATGCAGCCTTCTGGACCTGGCCTCCACTCTATGGCTGCCTGAGGAGTCCGAGGGCCTGTTGGGTTGGGAGCCTGTCTCCCTCAGGGGTGACAGCTGGCAGGGTCTGGGGACCTTGCCCTGCGGGAGCTGCCAGCTGAGCTCTTCCTCCTCTCAGTCAGGACCGGGACCTGGGAGGACAACAGCTGTGCTTGGGACCTGGCTTTTTCTTGTCCAAACAGGGACTAACATTTGGTTACCTGACCATGATCTGACCTCAAGAATAAAGGATCGGATAGCAAGGGGTTTATAACAATTAATCATGCCCCTCCCTCACCTTTCCTAGAAAAGGGCTTTGATGAAAGCTTTTGGGGAGTTTGGGCTTTTTCAGGCACAGGCACCCAACTCCTCATGTTTTGGAATGGTTTGGCTTCACTGTGCATGGGGCACATGGACAGGCGTTGGGGTAAAACAGGGTTGTGTGTATGTTAGTCACTCAGTTGTGTCTGATTCTTTGCAACCCTAGGGACTGCAGCCAGTCAGGTTTCTCTATCCATGGGATTCTCCAGGCAAGGGTACTGAAGTGGCTTGCCTTGCTCCCTCCAGGGGATCTTCGTGACCCAGGGGTTGAACCTGCATCTCTTATGTCTTCTGCATTGGCAGGTGGGTTCTTTGCCACTAAGCCACTGGGGAAGCCCTTTGGTGTTTTGGTAACACAGCTGCCAAATGTCCAGACATTGGGAAGCAATTACTATTTAGTGAAGATTATGCCAAATAGACACAACTAAGATCTCCAGCTTCAGGGAAATGGTCTGTACAGAATGACACAAATGTAAGGACTAAAGATGGAGAAGGCAATGGCACCCCACTCCAGTACTCTTGCCTGGAAAATCCCATGGACAGAGGAGCCTGGTAGGCTGCAGTCCATGGGGTCGCTAGGAGTCGGATACGACTGAGCGACTTCACTTTCACTTTTCACTTTCCTGCATTGGAGAAGGAAATGGCAACCCACTCCAGTGTTCTTGCCTGGAGAATCCCAGGGACAGGGGAGCCTGGTGGGCTGCCGTCTCTGTGGTCGCACAGAGTCGGACACGACTGAAGCGACTTAGCAGTAGCAGCAAGACTAAAGAGCCTCTTGATGAAAGTGAAAGAGGAGAGTGAAAAAGTTGGCTTAAAACTCAACATTCAGAAAACTAAGGTCATGGCATCTGGTCCCATCACTTGATGCCAAATAGATGGGGTAACAGCGGAAACAGTGTCAGACTTTATTTTTTGGGGCTCCAAAATCACTGCAGATGGTGATTGCAGCCATGAAATTAAAAGACACTTACTCCTCGGAAGGAAAGTTATGACAACCTAGACAGCATATTAAAAAGCAGAGACATTACTTTGTCAACAAAGGTCCATCTAGTCAAGGCTATGGTTTTTCCAGTAGTCATGTATGGATGTGAGAGTTCAACTATAAAGAAAGCTGAGCACCGAAGAATTGATGCTTTTGAACTGTGGTGTTGGAGAAGACTCTTGAGAGTCCCTTGGACTGCAAGGAGGTCCAACCAGTCCATCCTAAAGGAGATCAGTCCTGGGTGCTCATTGAAAGGACTGATATTGAAGCTGAAACTCCAATACTTTGGCCACCTGATGCAAAGAGCTGACTCATTTGAACAGAACCTGATGCTGGGAAAGATTGAGGGCAGGAGGAGAAGGGAATGACAGAAGATGAGATGGTTGGATGGTATCACCGACTCAATGGACATGAGTTTGGGTAAACTCCGGGAGTTGGTGATGGACAGGGGGGCCTGGTGTGCTGCAGTTCATGGGGTTGCAAAGAGTCGGACATGACTGAGTGACTGAACTGAACTGAAGGTTATTTCTCAAGCTTCTCACTTTGAAAGAAAATGAGAACCTATACATTTGACATCTTTGCTTCTTGTCTTTGCTCATCTCCCAGGCCCTCCACTTGGGCACACAAGAACTGAGTGAGAATCTAGAAAGATCTTTCTTTGTTAGCAGCTAGCCCCTCAGTGTTTCCTGGAAGACACCAATTCCTCATTGATCTATGTCACATACTTATTTCCAGATGGCAATGTGCTTCTTAACAAGTGTCTAAACCTTTCTTCTGCCTACGGGACTGCATTTCACAAGCCTCCTGTCACATCTTGTCTTACTCTTGGCCTGATGCCACACTCACCAAGAGTGTCTTACTCTTGGCCTGATGCCACACTCACCAGGATGTGTCTGGTTGGTGTGTGTCCTAGAGTTTCTTCTCAGTGGGGGACCCATCCACTGGCGAGTCCAAGCCCAGACTTTTGCTTCAGAGAGTCCTGACCTCCCAACAGTGATTCCCCCTCCTATAGGTCTTTAAACAGCAGTAACAGATGAAACCCTACTTGGCTCCACCTTTCCCCATGGTGTAAGTTTCCCCATTCCAAGGACTTGCATCTTCTAATGGATCTCTTCTTTTCAGATTATGTTTTTGGTTGAAATCTTTCCTTCTTTCTTACTATCCTCTTTGCTCTTTGTTCTCTTAATAACCTTCTTGCCTACTGATCTTTAACCCGGAATCACCTTCCCAACAATTCATTTGTTCTCCTTTAGGGAAAAATCAATGTACTGTCTGCTTTATCTGGGAGGCTTGTCCTGAGAGTTGTGCTGATAAACTAGTGTAGTCAGGGATTGTTGTATAAAGAACATGCCTAGTTTTTGTTCCTTTCTGGGAGATAGCCTTGAAATCCTTGGAATTTCCTGAGGAATAAGAGTGTCTTTGTTGTTCACGGTGGGTCTTCCAGCTGCACCTGAGTTTATGTAATGAGCTGACTCAGCATGGGGACTGATCACCCAAAAAGACTGGCCATGTGATTGGGGGGTTGGGGCTCTGAGCCCCATGATATGAGCTATCCTCCTGACTTCCATGGAGGGGAAGGGGCTAGAGACTGAGTTCAACCACGTGGCCAATGACTGAATCACCTATGTAATGAGCCCCAATCAAATCCCTGTACACTGGGACTTCTTGGTATAGCCTCCTGGTTGGTGAGCAGAGAAAGAGCACAAAATTGCTCAGTTGTCAGAAGTGGACTGCAGCATTGCAAGGACACAATGAAAAGAAAGCCTCGATTCTATCAGCCCCAAATAAAACCTTATCAAAAGTTATCTTTATTATGTTATCTATAATAAAAGAAATAAAAATTGATGCTATGTTCTTATAGCTTATATACCTAGTTGATCTACCAGCTATGCTTGATGCTGAGTTAATTTTAGGAGACTTTCTCTGAGCCTTTAAAGATTTATTGCTTATGGCTTTAACTGGATAGTCCTCAGAGATCCACTGGGAGGACCAGATCCCCTCAGCCCTTGGGCAGCCTGGCAATGTCTGGAGTGACTCACCAGACTCTGGTTTGGAGGTCTGTAGGGTGTGGCTGGGGCAGAGGATGGGGGTCATGACATCATCATATGGTACCCACAGGTCTGAGGGTGGATGAGAAAACCTGGGCTCCCTGCCATGATAGAAAGAGCAGGCAAGGTGACCCAGGCTCAGTCACCTGCTGCCCATTTGATGGACAAAGGGTGGAGCTATGAAGTGGCATTTCTGGACTGGAAAGGGCAGGGAGCTGGGCTCTACAGCCCAGCGTGCAGTCAGATTTGGGGTAGAGGAGACAAGGTGGGCCCAGTGCTGTCTGTCCACCCACCTAGAGTGCTTCTGTCTGTTTCTGACTGAGGACAATTTCCGCAGAGTAACTGCCCCCAGCATGGCTGCTTTCACACCCATGAGACAAGCAAAGGAGAGCGTCTACATTTCAAAGTTGTTAGTGTCAAAAAGTCCAATTTGGCTCAAAAGCCACTTGCTCTTCTTCTGAGAACTTCCATCATGAAAGAAAAGGCTGAGCTCTTGACTTTTTAAATCTAATCTCAACCGTTATAAATGTTTGAAAGCTTTGCAAAATGGTTTTCAATTTTTTATCACCCATCTGCATGAACACATTTTCTCCCTGATGGTGACTGTCATGGGTTTGAAAAGAAATGTGGAGCCAAGTAAGGCTGAAACCCTGAAAGACACAAACCACATCCAGGAGAGCAACCTGGACTTTCTCAGCTAAGTTCTTGAAGAAATTTTATTGAAAAGTTTTGTAGAAAATCAGCGTTACATATTTTCCCTGATACTTCCTATCTTATTTTTTTGGCATAACTGTATAATATGATGAAAATGTAATGTTTTTTTTTTTTTTTACCAAGTCCCCTGTGGTTGTCCGCAGGCTATCCCTACTTCCTCCATGACAGGAGCGTGGACAGGTTGTCATTTTCTATAGGGGCTTCAAAGGGAAAAGCATGGGGTCCAGCTATCCTCAGTCAGGAGGTGCCCAGACTCAGGTGAGAGTCACTCATATTTTAGGGAAACTCAAAGTGTCTATAATTTCAGTTATCCACTCTATTTCATATCAGAAAAATCCATTTATATTGTTCCCTCCCCCATGAACTGTTAGATTGTAACATCCCCAACACCATAAATCTTAGCAGATTCTCATGTGATGAGTAACAGTGAACACAAATAAACACACAAGTTTAATATGTTTTTAAGTGAGAGAAATGACTAAATATTTCAATAGAAGATCTCAAGGATTAAGAGTTCTGTTCCTGGGGCTTCCCTGGTGGCTCAGCGGTAAAGAGCCTGCCTGCCAATACAGGAGACACAGGTCCAATCCCTGATCTGGGAAAAATCTCACATGCCATGGAGCAACTAACCCTGTGCACCACAACTACTGAGCCTGTGCTCTAGAGCCCAGGAACCACAACCACTGAGCCCACAGGCCACAGCTACTGAAGCCTGCCTGCCTGGAGCCCATGCGCTACAACAAGAGAAGCCACCGCAATGAGAAGCCTGCACACTGCAGCTGGAGAGTAGCCCCTGTTCACTGCAATTAGAGAAAGCCCGTGCACAGCAGTGAAGACCCAGTGAAACCAAAAATAAATAAATAAATTTAAAAAATGAGTTCTGTTCCTGGAGAAGCAGTAATGAATATATTTTAAAAATATGGACAAAAACACCCATGTCCACCCTTTTGACAAGGTGAACTGGATTATCCACTAGTGAATACATGTAATCCCATTTCCAGCAGAGGATCAGAAGTGGTGGGAGTCATTTCTGGGTGTTGTTTATTGTTGTCTTAGACCAAAAAGGAAACCACAGTGCCCTCCCCTTCTCAAAAATCCCCTGTGGACAATATCCTTCAGTGACTTGAATTTTGGATGAAAATGATCAGAGAAGCAGGTCCTCCATCAAGGCAGCACTCGAAATCACAGAAGTAGTTGAGGTTATCCAGAAGGAATGTGGAACAGGAGGCGGGAGACAGAATTCTGGTGTGATGGACAGCCCTTGAATTAGCCTTCCCAGCATTGCTCTCCCCACTTTGGTAACAATGTACTGTTTCCTAGGGGAGCATCTCCACGCCAGCCTATCAGCCTGACTTGACTGATATAGAGACAGCCCCACATTCTGGACCCAGGGCTGGACACATTGCCCAGACACACTCCTCAGGAGCTCAGCAGTCCCTGGTTGCATGGTGGGTGCAGGAGGAGTGCCTGGCTCCCTGGTCCTTTGAGGTATCACCCTAAGTCTTCTGCTAAAACTACTGGGGAAAGGGGCTCCTTGTCTGCCAGGGTTACTCTGGTGCTGGGGACATGGGAAGAGATCTCCTATTTGTGGCAGGGAGCTCATACCTGAGAGAAACATGGGGAAGCACGGTGGAGAGGTGACAGAGACCTGAATGAGTGAGCAATTCTGGTGCCCAAGTTCACAGACACAGTGTGACCAAGCTCGCTCTGTGACTGAGCCAATAAATCCCCTCTCTTACTCAAGTTGATTTCAATAATGATCTGACTCTTGTAACCAAAGACAGGATCCTGACTAAGGTACTAGGAAGCATTAACAGTTAAAATGTGGTTCTCAAACTGGTCTTTGGGTGTTGCATGTACACGCACATGGGCTCCAGGTGCTTGATGAGCCAACACTCCCCCACCAGCCCCTCCTCCTGTGCAGAGCTGGGATGATGGAAACGTTTCCTGCTCCCAGTCAAAGCCTGGATTCTGGTTGAGATTCAGGTGCTGCCAGTGAGAGGAGCTGTAACAACCTTGATGAGAAACTGGGTCACCTTTAGGGCCCCGTGAGCCTTACAAGTGATTGATCTGGGACAGAGTGATATGAGCGTAGAGTGGTGGGCAGGCACCCCCTTGCTGGCACAGTTCCTGCCAGAGATGGTGGCAATTTCGTGCCAGCACCTTGGTGTTGGCTTTCCGTCTGTAAGCCTTCCTTCTTCCGAGGCAGAGGCAAAGGGGTTCGGGGTGTGGCTTCAGGTTCCTGAAGTTTCACCCTCCCAACCCTTATGGGAACTCCCACCTCTTAGGAAAGTCTTTCTGATTAAAGTAGCCCAAGAAGACCCTTTGTTTGTTTCTAACAACCTTGACCAATACTGTGTGAAGCACACATTTCTAGGGAAAGAAAACCATAGGTTCTGTCCAATTTTCAGCAGGTTTGTCATCCCTAAAAGCCTTTGCCCTATTGGCTTTAGGGGTGGAGAGAGGAGGAGGGAGCCCTAGAGAGAAACAGTGAGATCTCTGGGGTGGGGGGGAGGGCGCTGCTGGAGGGGCCATTCTGAGGAGGATAAATCAGCAGAATCACTGTTCCAGAGTAGAGAGATGTTGGAATTAGGTCACTGAACTTGGCCATGTCGGGAAAGTGGGAGCAGAATCCTAATTGCAGCAGGCTGAGGAGTGAATGGAAGATGAGAAGGGCGGGGATACAGAATGTTCTTGAAACAAATACATGAAGTGAAGTAAAGGAAAGGGGTGATAGCTTGATCTTCAGGAAGAAGGGGAGTGATCTTCATTTCTTTTCTGTATCCTCCCTCCCTTACTCCCTCCCTCCCCCTCCCTCTGTCTCTCTCCATTTCTCTCTCTCCCTTCCTTTATTCTTCGTTTTCTTCCTTCTTTGTGCCTGGTGCTTTCTCTTCTCCGAGGAGGAGGAGGCAGGTGCCTGCTGGGAGTGAATAGGAGGGGGTGTGGAGCCTGGAGAGGAAGGGCAGGGGCCACCTTGGGGAGTGGGGGGAGCCCTGGATCAGCTGGACCAGTCAGGCCTGTCTAACTACAGGGACAGGAAACCCTGCTCAGGTGGAAAGGAAAGCTGCTGGTCATGTCGTGTATGTGTAAAACTAAGTCACATTGCTAGACACCTGAAACTAACACAACTTTGATAATCAACTATACTCCAATATAAAGTAAAAAAAAAAAAAACAAGTCCCAGGTAGGGCTGCATCAGGACTTCAGACAAGGCCATCAGAGCTGGCTTCTTTCCCTCCCTCCTTTATGTTGGCTCCAATTCTCAGTGCAGTTGACAGTCCCTGGCAACTTGCTCCTCCTCTTGGGATCAAGCACAGGGCAAGAGGAGAGGTTTCCTCCTGGAAGTCCAGCCTCAGTCCTGCGTTGGCCTGGACTAGGCCAGTTCAGATCTTGAGCTCATCCTTGAACCCATTGCTGTGCCTAGGGATTTGAATGGCTCTGATTGGCCAGCCCCCAGGACATGTGACCGCCTCTGATCCAGTCATGTGGCTGAGGGGTTTCAGCATGAAAAAGAGTCAGTTCTGGGTCCTGTGTTCCAGCCCTAAAGACTGCAAGAGCCACGTCAAACCAAATCCTCAAAGGGGTAGGAAGAGCAGGAGGCTGATGCCGAGGAGGCAGGTGATCAGTGTGAAGTACGGGTGAGCCCGCTTTAGCACAAAGAGGGCTCCTATGTCCTTAGTAAAGGGAAAGGGAAGCCTTCTGCTGTCAGGACCAGAGAGTGGGAGGAACTTCAGATGACCTACAGTCTGAAACAGCCAGTGGGGGCCCAGACGAGGTGACTGAAATATGAATTAAAGGATTGTGCAAGGACCCTGAGGTTAGATAGCACAAATGCCCAGTTGAGTCCATTGGCACTGTAATGAGACTTTTTTTCTTTTTTTTTTTAGCAGCACTTGGAGTTTGAGGGGAGAAAGCAGAAATGTTGGTAGAAATACACCCACTGCAGACACTTCTACCAGGATGTATTAATAAAGTGATCTGTGTCAGCAACAGTGCACTGGCTTATGGGAAATTCCCGACCTGCTCATGGAGGGCCTTGTTTGGGCACACACAGATCAGACTGGAGCAGACATGGCTCAAGGCTTTCTGTGCAGGCACGTTTACTCCCGGGGAAAGTGTAGTGGCACGCTTTGCAATGATCCCCAAACAAGGAGGAACAGGGGGTGTTGGGATGAGTCCTTCTTAGATTTGATGTGCTCGTGTTAATCACACCTAACAAAGCCAGTGCTTAAAATAGCTGGGCCACCAGTGAATTGGCATGTAATTCCCACAAACTCTGCTTTCAGTTTTAATTTTATGTTGCTCCCCTTAGGGTATTTTTAATCACAGCAAATATGTTTCTAGATTCTTGATCCCCTCTCTACCCTTAGTCACATTTTTTCTCATTCACTCCCTACAATAACGAAGTCTTCTCTTTCAAAGATCTACAGCTAAGTCAAGAAACATTGATCCTGGTGGTGAAATGGGACAGTGAATGTTCCATAATCCCTGTGGAATAACTTTGAGACTGTGACATCAAAGGATAAGAGTGGAATTAAGTATGTATCATAGAAAGAGTGAGAGCATGATGCTTTACCTACTTTAAGCAAATATGTGTATGTTTCCTAACTAATGTGGTAGGTTGCACACTATCTCTTATAGTGGGCATTTTTCAATAACTCCCAAGCAGATCTCTTTGCCTCCAGCCCTCCTCCTTCATATCACTCCCATGTGGATAGTAGAACAATCTTTCCTAGAGCACAGCTCTGACAAGACTGCCCTCTGCTCCAATATTTTTAATACCCAGAGAAGAAAGTTCATGGTAGATCTCATGGTAGATCCCATCCCTCAAATTCTGTCCTCAAACTTCACTTTCACTCTCTTAATTTTTTATGTTTAAACATAAATTAAAATTTTATGTATTAAAAATTTCAATACACAGAAAAGTTCAGAGGAAAATGTAACAGACATTGAAGTGCCCACAACCATTTTAGACTGTTAATTAGTTTTCCATGTTTGTGTCATATCTGTGTTTAAAGAGAGCCTTAGAGGTGCAGGAGGAGAGCCTGCTGTCCTGCCTGTCACACGGCGTTCAGTTTCATTGCCACCACATCCTTCTCTCTGTGCCCTTAAGGAAATTAGTATCCTGAAATTATTCTGTGTCCTCCCACCCAAGTTTATCTGTTTTTGTTAATTATATGTGTCTATAGTCATTATCTCAGAGAAGGCAATGGCACCCCACTCCAGCACTCTTGCCTAGAAAATCCCATGGATGGAGGAACCTGGAAGGCTGCAGTCCATGGTGTCTCGAAGAGTCAGACACGACTGAGCGACTTCACTTTCACCTTTCACTTTCATGCACTGGAGAAGGAAATGGCAACCCACTCCAGTGTTCTTGCCTGGAGAATCCCAGGGACAGGGGAGCCTGGTGGGCTGCCGTCTATGGGGTCGCACAGGTTTGGACACGACTGAAGAGACTTAGCAGCAGCAGCAGCAGCATAGTCACTATCTAGTATTACTCAAGGAGACAAAGTGTATGTATCATATTCCAACTTGCTTTTTAAGATTCAATATTTTTGAGACTTCATGTTGATGATGTAGAACTAACTCATATATTTCAACTTATGTATTATATTCCCATGTATGGCTATAAAAGTTTATTTCTGCATTCTCTTAATGATGAACATTTATTTTGTTTCTTTGCAGCAATGCTCTTAGGTACATATGTGGGTTTCTCTAGGGCAGTGTTTTTTCAAAATTGTGTTCTATTACCCTGTTTTGGAAACAGTACAGATAAGTGCAGACAGTAATGAGACAGAAGACACAAGTGTTACTATTATTTGACAAATCTCTCAAGAAATTGCCATTATGAAGCACAACAAGAATGTTCTTTCAGTTTTCACAGTCAAGAAACACTCTACTTCTGAACAACTGCTTTTTTTTCTGTGAATCTTGTAATAATTGGAGTATCATTTTTGCTTTGGCTGCTGAGAAGTTTGGCACCAAATTTTTAGCCCACACTGGGAGCTCCATAGCATTGCATGGCTTGAATTCTGTGTTCTAATCTCTCCCTGACCTAAGTCTTTTCCCTCAGTTTTATCACATCAAGTACTGTGTGTGTGTGTGTGTGTATTGTATGTGTGTGTTCTTCCCAGAAGCATTTGTGTAGTGCAAAAATGAATCAATGAATAAATAAATAGATTATTTCTGCAAGACTGCAAGACTAGACAGGGTAGAATGAGCAGATCAAATTAACTGTACCTATTACAGAATACTGCCTGAAAGCTAATTTTTGTCAAGACAAAATTCCTCTTTCATAATACAGTGTATAATTTCATAACTTTGGTGTTTTCTGCTGGGGAACTAAGCTCAGCCCTATCCTATAGAACCATCTCAAAGATTTAAGATTGGAGTGTCATGTTACCTTGCCTTGATCAGTGTTAGTAAATAAATCAAAAGGGCAATTCAGGAGCTTGCTGATATCCAGCAGTTAGAGGCAGAACGACAAAAGCTGCTACAACTAACAGCTGAAAGACACCCACACCATTAGTCAATGGATTCTTTTCTTTGAGAAAAAATAATGAAAAGTTCAGGCTTATGAAAAACATAATCTGCCTGCAGAAGAGTGTATGTAAATCACATGTAAATTCACGCAACACGCTACAAGTGGCTGAAAGCAGTTACTGAGTCTCATGTATTTGGCTAACAAGAAACATGGGATGTAACTGGTTCTTTAATAGTATTTGGAGATCTAAGCCATTCTGTGGTCTCAAATGAATGGGACTTTTCAATGTCTTGCCCTGATTAACATTTTGTGTTATACGTGGGAATCTTTTTTCACCTCGATTTAATAACATCTTCTCATGTTCAGCCACTTCACTATCAAGGTCCTGTTACTTTTCCTTTTCTGATTATGGATGCTGTCTGTCTGTAATGTGGAAGGGATTTTAAGTGCTTACTTTCCCCCTCTGAGCTACTAAATTTCTTAGGTTCTGTTTTACACAGATTGGTTTGACAGTTTTTAATGACTTACAGGACAAAACAGTTTCTGGGGAAAAAAAAATATTTTTTTAAAGGAAAAACCACTCAAACCAGAAAATTTTTGTCCAAATGGACCTAACCAGTCATGGCAATCACTGTCATTTTCTGGTTTAATGAACAGTGATGTAAAAATTAAATGAATGAAAAAGCCCTACTTAAGTTGTTTTCGCCTGGATGGACTTTCCCACCCTAGCCCTGCCAATGTTGGTGTCTCTTTGTGTGTGGGGTGCGGACAAACTGACCCCCTGATTGAAAGAAGAGAGTCTGAACGTCACTGAGTCTCCAAGTCTGAGTATCTTTAAATATCAGCTGAATCTTGTGCCGCACTCTAGAATAATTCATTTCTTCTTCTTTTTTATTTATTGCCCAAACAACCTTATAGGAAGATTTTAAAATCAAGAAAAGTCACCTGAGATCTTGTTCTTCCGATAACTGGTCTTGGTTTTCTTTTCAGAGAATTTGTCCACAAGTGCACTTTTTGCATAGGTGCCTCCAACAACATTTTTTCCCCCACTTAATAAAAGTTGCCATTTCATCTGTGAGCATATACCTCTGGATACAAGGTCTTGGACCTCCCAGCTCAGCAGCACTTGGGGCTGGACAGTTCTCGGTGGCAGGGCCTGTCCTGTTCACTGTCTGATGCCCTCACCCACCAGATACCGGTAGCACACCAATCTCGCTCCCCGCCCCACCCCCAACTGTGACAGCCACAAAACTCTCCAGGCAGACCCCAGTGTCCTCTGGGGTGGGGGACCTGGTAAAATGATTGCCCTAGTTGAGCATCACTGAGGAAAACAAAGGGTGATGAGAGAGAAATCCTGAGGTCCAGACGGGCAGGAAGTGATATGGTCGGGGCAGGGATGGCGACCCCTGAGGACGACGTGCAGGCCTGTGTGGCTGATCCTCGAAATAAAGCCCATCAGGTGGTAAGGAAACCCTGAACCCAGCTCTGCCCGAATCAGGACAGATCCTCACTCTGTCGGGAAGTGTGCTGTGCAGACACTGGGTCTGAACCACAGCCCTCTGAGAGGTCATACTATCGTGTTTCACAAATGGGGAAACTGAGGCTCTAAGAGGTTAAGGATCTGGCCCACTAGTAAGCAAGGGACCTGAGATTCAAGCACTGAGCAGGAAGATGCAACGTTCACACTCCACCTCCCACTACTGCACAGACCCGGACCTGCAGCGGGAGCAGGTGCAACAGGAGATAAGCTGCCCACACACCTGAGGGAAGAAGGGAGGCTGGGGGCATGGAGAAAAGGGCGAGGGGTTCCGCTCTGCCAGGAAACCACACCTGCGGCTAGATTACTCAAAGGCAGTCCAGGTCTCACACTCAGCTTCACTTTATGTCATAGGTGTTGGAGGGATCTGGACGCGTCCAGTATTCTCATTAAACTGCACCTGCCCAGTGCAGGGCATGTGGGACAGAAAAGTAGTTGTGCTCCTAAAGCCCAGGACACACAGGAAGGGGGCTGGACATGTAGGGACTTGCAGCAGTAGGCTTGCATAGGCAGTCCTCAGCCCATCTTACTGTGAGGACTTGACTGATGCTGAAGCTGAAACTCCAATACTTTGGCCACGTGATGCAAAGAACTGACTCATTTGAAAAGACCTTGATGCTAGGAATGAATGATTAAAGGCTGGAGGAGAAGGGGACGACAGAGGATGAGATGGTTGGATGGCATCACCGACTCAATGGACATGAGTTTGAGTAGGCTCTGGGAGTTGGTGATGGACAGGGAGGCCTGGCGTGCTGCAGTCCATGGGGTTGCAAAGAGTCAGACATGACTGAGTGATTAAACTGAGCTGAACTGAACTGAAAAACTGTGAGGGAAGCTGGTCATTTGTCACATTGGAGTTGCCTATGTTTTCCTTCCCTGAGAGCCGAGGAAGTTTGGGCCAAGGCTGTGGGAATTCAAGTCTACACCAGCTGCCAGACAGACAGGAAGTTGCTGACCCCTAAGCCCTATGTTTCAGTGTGGGATGTGGAGCTGACCCTGGGGCTGGTTGGAGCAGGGGATCACCAAGGTCTTTCAAATCTGTGTTGGGAGAGAAGCAGATGTGATGCTGATGACTGTCAAGGAAAACTTCCAAGGTGTTAACCAGGGAAATTGTATTGTTTCGACTGGGCACTGGTTGCTGAGGCCTCTCTATTGAATCCTTATAAAATCTTGAATAAAACCCACGTTTCACATTATTGCACCTTGCAGCTGGTCTGAGTGCGCTCGGGGGACACGGAGTGTGCACAGAGATCACCAGGTGGGGCTGGTCCATCCAGGTATTATGATGACCATAGGTGAACAGTCCAGGCAGAACCCCAGGGTCTCTGTGCACCCTGAACTCTATGCTCACTGGTACCCGCCTTGTCACAGCCTATGTGCTTGGTGATGACTTCTGCCATTTTACAGTGACAGGAGCCGAAGCCCAGAGAAGTTATGAATTTCCTAAAAGGATGCAGGTAGCACACAGCAGAGACGGGAATCCCCCTGTGCTAGGCTGCCAGCCTGGGCCCTGCCTGCTCCATGGAGCTGTCTCCTGAAAAGGACCTGACCAGGGAGTTTGTCTGTTCTCAGGTGTCTTCATGGCCAGAGGTAGCCTGATATTCCTTTGAGGCAGAGAAATGTGGGTCCTTACAGGGGGTCCACACCAGCCAAGCCCTGTCAGCCTGACTTTGTGGGGGACAGAGCAGGCCTCGGAGAGACGAACACCCCCATCATCCTGTCCTATACCACTCCCCAGGCCCTCTGCCCCAGACAGCAGGAAGCACATGATTGTATTCAAGCCTGGTTAATCTCAAAATGTATGTAGTTGCTTAAAAGAGAAAAAAAAAGCAGAGTTTAGTGACTGCTAAATCAGCCCCTTTGAGTGGATTCTGTTTGGGAGCTACTGTGTTAGCAAGCCCAGCAGTTTAGCTGGTCTACGGCATTTGGCCAGTCTTTCTCTGGCTGACCATGCGCTGGTGTGCAAGGGCATTTGTTCCCTGAGAGCGCTTAGTTGCATTGATTTGAATACCAACCATTAGCACCAAGGAACAGCTAACAAGGATGCTGTAAGGCTTGACGAGACCAGATCAATAATGTCATCTTCAGCTACTGTTTGGAGCTTTGAAGAAGTATGTCAAAGCGAAGCAGAGAAGAAGCAAGGGGCCCTTTCCAAGCTGGTTTTGGGGACCCAAGAGCTGAGGCAAAGCAGAAGCAGCCCACGGGGCCAAGGTAGGGACAAGTGGACAAGAATCAAACCTGAGATCCAAGAGCAAGAATCAGGTGATTCTTGGTGGGCACTTGGGGGGCCAGGGATGCCAGACCTGCAAAGCACAGTTATAGCCCTGAGGGAGGGTGAGCTGCTGTTCTCCCTGAAAGAAAAGAAAGAAAACATGAAGGGCTTTGAATTCGAGGGTGGAGGGAGGGAGACTTCATAGTCATTCACATGTATGTGTGTGTGTGTGTGTGTGTGTGTGTAGATATTAGAAAACTATATGGTTATAACTTTGATGTGCTGACACTTGTCTAGGTTCTTGGGATAAATGGATAATATAAACAAAAGAAAAAACATTGCTCAGTTGGAGATCACATTATGCGTACATCTATCTACTTCTGTATGTGTGTGTGTACAGAATGGGACTTCCCTGGTGGCTCAACAGTAAAGAATCTCCCTGTAACATAGGAGATGTGGGTTCGATCCCTGGGTCGGGAAGATCCCCTGGAGGAGGGCATGGAAATCTACTCCAGTATTCTTGCCTGGAGCATCCCATGGACAGAGGATCCTGGAAGGCTATAGTCTATGGGGTTGCAAAGAGTCAGACACAACTGAGCACACACACACACGCGCACGTACAAAATGTATCTGTGCCTGTATTTATCAAATCACATCCTAGCAGCTAATAAAGTATTGATAAACTGCTGTTCTTTCTTTAAAGAATAGATAATAAATGTGAAATAAAGAACAGTTTCACCAACTTTGAAGATTATATTACAAAATGCGACATCACTTTTTTCCTATAGTTACATTATTTTATTGATACTACAAATTGATTCAACAACTGGTGTGTGAAGAAATGATGCTGCTGGAAGTAAACTTCTGTCCTTTGAACATGTGAGCAATCATGAGAGGAATTAGAGAGTTTTATGCAATCCAGGTTCTACCACAGGCATTTCAGTAGAGCAGGGTGGGACTTTGGGATGTACTGGGTTTGGAGTAGAGTTTATGAAAGCCTGGGTTGCCTCAAGGTGTTGATGCTCTTTAGATAGAATAAAATAAGCACAGAAATGACTCATCCATTCAAAACTTTCTTGTGGGAGTTCATCTGTCTTCCCATTTCAAGACTTGGGAAATAAGCCATTACAGTTGAAAATGAAACTGTCATCATTAAGCAGCCACACTTCCTTTCCCTGAACTACTTTATCCTTATTTTGTTACTAAGATGTAACAGCGCTGGTCTGTAATGATGTATCACTATAATACACTGCATCTTCCAAGGCACTTTGCAAAAGCTGTGGGGGACTCTTATTTATGCTGGTGGGAGGGCACAATGGTGCAGTCACTTGGAAGACAGTTGGCAGTTTCTTACAGAACTAAGCATCCCCATGCCCTCTGATCCAGCAATCATGCTCCTTGGTATTTATCTGAAAGAGTTGAAAACATCTTTCCGCACAAAAAATTGCATGCAGATTTTTTTTTTTCATTTCTTTCTTAAATTAAAAAAAATTTTGAAGTATAGTTAATTTACAATGTTGTTATTTTCAAGTATACAGTAAACTGATTCAGTTATACCTTCTTATATTCAGTTATTTATTCTGTATATATTCTTATATAGATTTTTTTCGGATTCTTTTCCATTATAGGTTATTACAAGATACTGAATATAGTTTCCTGTGCTAGTCAGCCAGTCCTTGTTGTTTACCTGTTTTATATTATAGTCGTTTGTATCTGCTAATCCCAAACTCCTAATTTCTCTCTCCCTCCCTTTCCCTATCCCTCTGAGTAACCATAAGTCTGTTTTCTATGTCTGGGAGTCTATTTCTGCTTTGTAAATAAGTTCATTTACATCTTTTTTAAGATTCTACAAATAAGTGATAGCATATGATATTTGTCTTTCTCTGTCTGAGTTACTTCACTTAAAACGATAACCTCTAGGTCCATCCACGTGGATGTTTATAGCAGTTTTGTTCATAGCTGCCAAAACTTGGAAACCACTTAGATGTCTTTGGTCGGTGAATGGATAAACTGTGGTAGATTCAGACAGTGGAATATAATTCAATGCTAAAAAAAAAAGAGCTATCAAGCCGTGAAAAGACATAGAGAAAGCTTAAATGCATAGTGCTAAGTGGAAGAAGCCCATGTGAAAAGGTTACATAGGGCATGATTCCAACTCTGTGACATTCTGGGAAAGGGTATGGAGACAGTACAGTGGCCGGCAGGAGTTAGAGGGGAGGGAGGGATCAACTGGAGTAGAATGGAGGACTTTAGGGCATTGAAAGTACTTTGCATGGTACTTTCATGGCAGATACATATCATTATGCATTTGCCCAGAACCACAGAATATACGGGCTTCCCAGGTGGCACTAGTGGTAAAGAATTTGCCACAAAGAGTCAGACAGAACTGAGCACATATCGAATGTACTGCACCAAGAATGAGCCCCATGGTAAACTATGGACTCTGGGTGACAAAGATGTGTTCATGATGGATCTTCAGTTACCAGTGGATCATTGGTGGGGGTTGTTGATGCTGGGGACAGGGGTGTTCTGTAACCTTAAGACTGGTCTAAAAAAAGAAATTTAATCCATTTTTACAACTTAACATAAACTGACTGTGGGTTTAAGTAGCTTGATCATTCAGAGATGACCAATCAGGCCTTTTTCTCACTTTGTCCATGTGACTGGTAGCAAATCTGTACAGAAATGCTTGTGGGTGGGGCCTTCTGCTCCCTCCCTGAACATGAGAGTCTCATTTGCTTTCAGCCAGATTGGCTGATGCAGCCATGGTGCATCCCCCCTCACCCCAACCCCCCACCCCCACCCCATTTTGCTGCCCTGAAAGCAGCATTGTGTGAGTGCAGCCTCCGTGCCCGTTGGCAATTTTCACTAATTGTTGACAGCGCTCTAATTTTTACACTCTCTTTAAAGGATCTTTGTGTGTGCTGATTGCAGAAGGTAATATTTCTGGCATCAGTAACCATGGTAATGAATCATCCCCTCTCAGAAGGGTGCCAGCTGCACTGGCGTCTGGGTAGTAGCATCCCCA